>NC_092720.1:33238553-33545730 GCF_047496885.1 Scyliorhinus torazame | reverse complement strand
TGGTGGAGGGTATGCATGATAGCGCAATCGTGGCCTCCTCGGAGCTCTCCTCCGAGTGGTCTCTTGGGTGGCATGGGAGGAAATGACACCAGATTGCCTGGCCCCATCAGATAGAGATCCTGCAAGACAATGGACATGTGGTCAGTGAGAGGGAAGGATCATTTTGTCTGACATGAACACACTTGAGACAGGTCATCTGGATGAAGGGACAATGGATCCTCACCTCTCTGGCACAGGCCAACCTTGCTGCCAGTGGCTGCTCTCTCCTTGGTCAACCCCGCAATTTCTGGGGCCTGTTCCTCATATAGGGCAAGGATTGAATCTATGATACTCTGTCCCCCTGTCTTGACCCTCTCTGCCTTTTATGGACTATATTCTCCTATGGGGGCAAAGAGAGGGCATTGTGTGCCGCACGCTTGATGGGTTGGGGAGTTCTATAGCAAGTGGCATGTGTGAGCAGCGTACCTGGACATGAAGGGGTTGCGTTGGTGGGTGCCAGTGGGTTCTGAGGGGCAAGCGCGAAAATTGGATGTGGGGAAGTGTCAGCAGTGATTTGTGGGGAGTGGGGTGGAGATTTGGGAATTTGAGAGCTTGCAGGCAGAGCTGATGCCAGGAGAGAGGTGGTAACCTACCCTTGCAGCTCGCTGGAGGTCGTTGGTCTTCTGACATTGTATGGCGGTCCTCCTGGTCATGTTACACTGCACTGACAGCCACTGCCACTGCCTCCCAGGTGGTATTGGTGATCCTGCTGCTGGTCCTCCGACCGCCTCGGAAAACGGGATGTCCCATCTCGCACCAACGGCATCGAGAAGCCTGGCCAGGTCAGCATCCCCAAAGTGAGGAGCAGGTCTGTGCGCCGCCATGCTTGTGTGGTGACTGGGAGTTTAAAGCAGCTCCCGCTTGTTATCGGCAAGATGCTGAGGCGTGAGTCTGGCGAATCAGACGGCGAGACAGCCAGCAATGGCGACAAGCTCGTGGGGGCTCACTTCTGGCACTAAGTGTCATCAAATAGGGGCTGCGATCTAGCCAATGCGGCGGTCAAAAAACACCCTGCCAAACATCACACTAAGGAATGTTTCCGTTCAATCGGACCCGTGACTACTTCTTAAACAGTGTTTGTCAGATAGATACATATGCTATTTGTCAAGCTCACAAAGCAATATTGTAAATGTAGAAGAAGCCTTAAGATTAACATTTTAAACACATCTGATGGATATGAAGGTAGGGTACATTTCACACAATTGAAAGGGTGGTCTGATGGTATGATAATCAAGTGTAAAATGTTTAGGGCCAAAACTTCTGCAGGTTCTGACTGAAAATCGGCCCGTTTGTCCCCATAAATAGAGCCAGATCTTCTGACACTTAGTCAAAATAAAGCAGGTGGGAATGTTTGTGCTGTCATTTTTGAGGGGTGGTGCTTAACGATGCTAAAAAGCCGCCTCCCCCCTCCACCTACCATTATCGGAAATCACACCAACCCCCCCCCCCCCCACCTCATAATCGTCCGGAAACACGCCCCCCTCCCCCCGATCGTGGCCCGGCCTCCTTAGCAGTGCCAACCTAGGAGCGTCAGGGCACTGCCATTCTATGTCCCTGACTACCCCGAGAGCTGCACAGCCCTACGTGCTCCCGGTGTGGTTCTGCTACAGAGCAGTAGTTACATCCCGCCGTCAGGGGGGACATGTGGCGAACCCAGAAGATAAGGCGCTTATTCAAATGTATTTAAATAGACGGTAATCGGGTTCACACCTTCGCTGGGCATGAACCCAATTTTGTTGCTGAAGGGGATTGGTAGGGGAGAGGGGGATTGATCTCATTCTGAGATCTCTCTGGGGCAAATCCTATTACGGTCCTCTTGCGAGGGTGAGTGGCCACAACGGGATTTGCATCCCTGGCTGGAAAATCACCACCTTAATCTTTTCCCAAAATGATGGTCAGAAACTCCTGGATTATTAATAATAATAATAATATAATAATAATAATCGCTTATTGTGACAAGTAGGCTTCAATGAAGTTACTGTGAAAAGCCCCTAGACGCCACATATCCACTTCGGGGAGGCCGGTACGGGAATTGAACCCGCCAGCTATTTAGCCCATTGTGTAATTCTTCCGCTGACGGTGCACCCCCACCACGGGTGGCGCACCCCCCACCACGGGTCTATTGGCAGTGGGGGTACATTCAGTGGCTAGACGCGTTGACAATGGAGACCAGACGAAACACATGGCGGAAGGCGTAGAAAATCCCCCCCATCCCCTGTCTTCAATCTAGACATCAGTTGAGATAGCAATTCTGAAAACTGCCTGTTTACTTAGGGGCTTCTTGCCAGTGTGAACCGTGGCTCAGTTGGTCTACTAACACCTCTTGTTTGGAAGGTCCTGGGTATCAAACTCCAGTCCAGAGATTTGAGCACAAAAATCTAGGCTGTACAGTACTGAGTGCTGTACAGTACTGAGTGCTGTACAGTACTGAGTGCTGTACAGTACTGAGTGCTGTACTGTTGAAGTTGCTGTCTTTTGGATGAGCGTCTGTGCTCTCAGGTGGATGCTATGACATGATTCTGAAGATGAGCAGGGGAATTTCCATGGGGCTCTAGACAACATTCACCCTCAGTTAACTTTACAAAAGAATGCCTCCAGTTCCCCCCCCTTTTGGAGAATATTTTTATATTCAGTTAACAGTAAGAAATATTTGAAATCAACTACACAACATTCCACATATCACACTAACCATTAAACAACAAGGAAACATCACCGTTCCATATTCCATTCCACATATCACAGTGACCATTAAACAACAAGGAAACATCACCGTTCCATATTCCATTCCACATATCACACTAACCATTAAACAACAAGGAAACATCACCGTTCCATATTCCATTCCACATATCACACTAACCATTAAACAAGGAAATATCATTGTTCCATATTCCATTCCACATATCACACTAACCATTAAACAACAAGGAAACATCACCGTTCCATATTCCATTCCACATATCACACTGACCATTAAACAACAAGGAAACATCACCGTTCCATATTCCATTCCACATATCACACTAACCATTAAACAACAAGGAAACATCACCATTCCATATTCCATTCCACATATCACACTAACCATTAAACAACAAGGAAACATCACCGTTCCATATTCCATTCCACATATCACACTGACCATTAAACAACAAGGAAACATCACCATTCCATATTCCATTCCACATATCACACTAACCATTAAACAAGGAAACATCATTGTTCCATATTCCATTCCAAATATCACACTAACCATTAAACAACAAGGAAACATCACCGTTCCATATTCCATTCCACATATCACACTAACCATTAAACAACAAGGAAACATCACCGTTCCATATTCCATTCCACATATCGCACTCACCATTAAACAACAAGGATACATCACCGTTCCATATTCCATTCCACATATCACACTAACCATTAAACAAGGAAACATCATTGTTCCATATTCCCTTCCACATATCACACTAACCATTAAACAACAAGGAAACATCACCGTTCCATATTCCATTCCACATATCACACTAACCATTAAACAACAAGGAAACATCACCGTTCCATATTCCATTCCACATATCACACTGACCATTAAACAACAAGGAAACATCACCGTTCCATATTCCATTCCACATATCACACTAACCATTAAACAACAAGGAAACATCACCGTTCCATATTCCATTCCACATATCACACTGACCATTAAACAAGGAAACATCACCGTTCCATATTCCATTCCACATATCACACTAACCATTAAACAACAAGGAAACATCACCGTTCCATATTCCATTCCACATATTACACTAACCATTAAACAACAAGGAAATATCACCGTTCCATATTCCATTCCACATATCACACTGACCATTAAGCAACAAGGAAACATCACCGTTCCATATTCCATTCCACATATCACACTAACCATTAAACAACAAGGAAACATCACCGTTCCATATTCCATTCCACATATCACACTAACCATTAAACAACAAGGAAACATCACCGTTCCATATTCCATTCCACATATCACACTAACCATTAAACAACAAGGAAACATCACCGTTCCATATTCCATTCCACATATCACACTAACCATTAAACAACAAGGAAACATCACCGTTCCATATTCCATTCCACATATCACACTAACCATTAAACAACAAGGAAACATCACCGTTCCATATTCCATTCCACATATCACACTAACCATTAAACAAGGAAACATCACCGTTCCATATTCCATTCCACATATCACACTAACCATTAAACAACAAGGAAACATCACCGTTCCATATTCCATTCCACATATTACACTAACCATTAAACAACAAGGAAATATCACCGTTCCATATTCCATTCCACATATCACACTGACCATTAAGCAACAAGGAAACATCACCGTTCCATATTCCATTCCACATATCACACTAACCATTAAACAACAAGGAAACATCACCGTTCCATATTCCATTCCACATATCACACTAACCATTAAACAACAAGGAAACATCACCGTTCCATATTCCATTCCACATATCACACTGACCATTAAGCAACAAGGAAACATCATTGTTCCATATTCCATTCCACATATCACACTGACCATTATACAACAAGGAAACATCACCGTTCCATATTCCATTCCACATATCACACTAACCATTAAACACCAAGGAAACATCATTGTTCCATATTCCATTCCACATATCACACTGACCATTAAACAACAAGGAAACATCACCGTTCCATATTGGTACCAATACAAAGCTGTACGAGTTCATTTTCACACAAAAAAAAATCAAACACACATTCCCCGACCCCCCCCCCCCGGTGATTCTCCACGGGCGATGGGACGAGTGCCCAGCACTCGTGAATATCCAAAAGTGCCCGCTGAGTTTTGCCTAGTCCCATCGGCTCCCTTCACGTGTGGTCCTACCCGGCGGGACCTCGGCGTTCATGTTGCGGGGAGCGGCCTGGTTGGGGGTGGGGGGGGGTGGGAAGAGAGGTGAACTGACCCCGGGTGGGGGCCCACGGTGGCCTGGCCCGTGGTCGGAGCCTACCGTTCAGCGGCCGGGCTTATCCTGGTGGGGGCCTAGGTTCCTCTGCGCCGGGCCCCTGTAGCTCTCCGCCACGTTGCGACGGCAACTAGCGGCATGCGCCAACTCGCGCCGGCCGCAGCACACATGCGCGGACCCGCGGCTCCCGTTCTTACGCCGGTATCGGCAGCTTGAGCAGCGAGAGGCTCTCCAGTGCCGTGCTGGCCCCCTGTGCAGCGCACGATCGCTGCTCCTATGGGCCTGTTGACGGCATTTATGACGGCGTCAACACTTAGCCTCAGGATCAGAGAATCCTGCCCATGGTTTCACCACTCGCAGGTTCCTCAGAGGATGTGTTATCATGTCCAGATATTGCTGTCCAGGCAGTTAAAGTGATATCTGCGTTGTTTAATAGCTTTACCTCAATTAATGCCTGGTGTGTAAATAGGTTTGACTTACATTTCCAAGCGTTGTGAAAGGCATTATCTAAATGCAGGTTCTTTCCAAGTAGATTCAAGCTGCACTAATTGGATACCAAGTATGGTATTTTTCATTTTCTGAGTCAGGCGATGCAGTGAGAACACAATGTGAATTTCAAACTGCAGTCGCATTGCTAAATAAAGTAATTCAAGACATTCAGTTTTTGATAAGCGCAGCTCACTTGATGTGGGTTTAACTACTTAAGTACTAAGTAGTACTTAAGAAGCTTGACTATGACCCCGTTAAAATGCGAGCACGGTGGCGCAGTGGTGAGCACTGCTGCCCACGGCACTGAGGTCACGGGTTCGATCCCAGCCGTGGGTCACTGTCTCTGTGGAGTTTGCACATTCTCCCCATGTCTGCGTGGGTTTCACCCAAATACGTGCAGGTTAGATGGATTGGCCACACTAAATTGTCCCTTAATTGGAAACAAAAAATAATTGGATACTCTAAATTTATAAAACAAAAAATAATTTTTAAAAAAAATTCCAGCACAGAAAAACTGAAGAACATTTGGTGAATAAAAATCTACCAAAGTCAATTTAACACTCTCATACAATCAGTTTCATCGAATCCCTGCAGTGCAGAAGGTAATTCGGCCCATTGAGTCTGCCCTGACCCTGCGAAAGAGCACCCTATCAAGGCCCAATCCCCCGTAACCTCACCTCACCTAACTTAGATTGGCCAATCCACCTAACTTGCACATCTTTGGACTGTGGGAGGATACCGGAACACCTGGAGGAAACTCACACAGGCACGGTAAGAATGTGCAAACTCCAGTCACCCGAGGCTGGAATCAAACGCAGGTCCCTGCCGCAGTGAGCCAGCAGTGCCAACCAGTCTGCCACCGTGCCATGCCAAAATGTACTCCCATGACCGGGAATCAAAAACGGGCCGCCGCGGTGAAAGCGCCCAATCCTAACCACCAGACCACCACAGAATGATCTGCTCCCATCCTGAAAATGTATGAGTGCATGCTGTTTAAACACCAACACGGGAATATAAAGATTAACACAGTTCTTGTTGTAAACTTGGTATCTTTATAAAGTGCTGATTATAAGTCTTCCTCTCTGAATGCACTGCCGAAAATGTAATGCACTATTGCTCATTCCTGTTCACAAAGGGAAAGGAATGCCTTCTGATGAACCCAGACTCTGTGAGAGTGAAACTCAAATACATCTGAAATCAAAGGTGGATTATTCTCTTACAAATCAGTGTGAATATCTGTTTCTGTTCATAACATTAAAAAGTTGTGAATTCTCTCTGCAATGAATTGTCTTACACTATTATGCCAAAGCATTATTACTTATTTTAAAATAAATTTTGAGTACCCAATTCATTTTTTTTTCCAATTAAGGGGCAATTTAGCATGGCCAATCTACCTACGTTGCACACCTTTTGGTTGTGGGGGTGAGACCCACAAAGACACAGGGAGAATGTGCAAACTCCACATGGACAGTGACCCAGAGCCGGGATCGAACCCGTGTCCTCGCCGCCATTAGGCAGCAGTGCTAACCACAGCGGCGCCACGGTGCAGCTCCTCAAAGCACTATTAGAATTGAAATTTGATAATTCCACACAACAGAGGACCGAAAGGAATATTGATTGTTTTGACTAGCACTTTAAGCAACATTGATTTTTAGAATGTGGAACTTGAAGGAATGTTGAAGTCAGGATCTGATTTTTAATTCAGTAATTTCTGACCATGAATTAATGAAAAATATAAATGTATAAATGCGACAGTGAAACCATTATGAATTGAGACAAGTAAGGTGACCTTTGAATACTATTCAGTACAATTAAGTACCTCAGAACACTGACATACTGAGCTAGTTGAGAAAGCAAGGTTTGCCGGACTGAGCAGCAATCACAATGCATGGATGAGATTGTGACAGATTCAGTATCCTTTCCCTATTCATAAAAAGCTTTTGCATCTTTGCGCTAACCTTTGCACAGATTTCACTTTGTGCACCTACAGAGAAGCTAACTAAATTATGCAAGCGACCTTTACCATGAAGTTGCAGTGGCAAGCTCGTTAAAACTGGAACTTGTACACTAAAGGAGGACTGCTACAGCCAGTGTCCACTGAAAATGTTCTTAAAACTTCATGAATTCCTGAAGCAGCTCAAAGGGTTTGAAAGAACGTTTCTTTCCTCCTTCATTAGACCTAGTGCTGTTTCTGCGGCACAATCTCAATGCGTTCAGACCACCACAACTAACGCATTGGACATTTAACTGTTATTTTGTTTTCCAGTTGTTATCCCATTCTGTGGATGGAATTTTCTCATTTTTTTGCAGTGTCGCAGCAGGTGGGAAAGATGGCGTGGAAGCTGCTGCCCCCAAGGGCTGCTTCCTCCACCGCATTGCTAAGGGACTTAGAGAAAAAAAATAAGTGAAGGGGCGCATCCCACAACATCACGCAAACGGGGTATTTGAGCCCGCCCCGCCAGCAACTTCGTTTTTAAAGGATCAGGGCATCTTTTACCTGCCGCACGGAACAACAACCCCCCATGGGACCCTCCTCACCACAGAGCCCCCACCCTTGCAACAACCCACCAGGCAGAGCCCTTTGGCACTGCCTGGGTATGACCCTCTCCCGCTGGGGAATGCGCTCCCCTGCGTGCCTCTGGAGGATTCTGCTTTCCGTGGGGGACCTGTTGAGATTCACTTTGATGTGCCCTCACGCCAAAAATCTAATGGGGTAGGGGAGGGGGGAAACATTCAGGTGCAAGGCCTGACAATTATGTTTAAATGTATTCCATTACATCATTTGCAGCAAACAGGGACAATCGGAACGGGACATCCTGCCCTTTTAAACTTTACTTTATCCTAAATTACAATAATCTAGCCCTTTTTGATACTGTTTCTAATTCTGAAAACCTTTACTTAATTTTTTTCTCATTTTACTTCACGCTGTTGCTCCAAAACCCCAGACCCCAGCTGGCTTAACCGAACATAACTTACCATCGACTGACCAAAAATCAACTCTGAAAGGATGCTTCTTCAAAGACCAAAAGGCAAGGCCGAACGAGGAATTTCCCGAGAGAGGCGCTGTTATTCTGGAGCGGGTTTTCAGTGTCAAATCAAACAAGGTACATGCTGAGAAGTATACCCCTTTTAGCTGTTCAGCCCTTCCTTCCAATCTAACAACATCCAGGTGAGCAAACTCCGACAGCAGCTCATTCTCCTCATCCTTTGGTGAACACATCCCACAGGAGGGAGTTACACCCGCATTTCTTCGAGCTCTCAAATCAAGTTAGCGTCCCCCAAAAAATACAAGTTCTGTGCAACAGTATTTCCAAATTACTGGGAATGGCTGCCTGAAAACACTATGGGTCTCTCTTTAAGTACCCAATGCATTACATCAAAAGGAACTCTACTCATTTGAGGTGCAAGAAATCTAAAGCACTGACATTATTGTACTGATTATGGGTACATTCTCTGGTTGCACATATCATTCCTTCATTCTTAATCACTCCTATATTACAACATTATTCAAAGGAAACGATAAGTGACTAGCTAGTGAGACTCTTGACCAACAGCATGCACTTAAACCAGGCTCCTAATACCTATATAAAAAAAAACACAAAGTGAAACTGAGCATAATTGCATTCATACATATATAATGACAGTTAGTTATTGAACACACTTCCAGATCAGTGAATCAAAGCTGAGGGTGTTTTAAGTGTCTCTGAGGTATCTTATTGCACAACACCAGCAGATGCGTTGAAAACACTTTCAATTTGTTTTATGCTGCATAAACCCGAAATATTTACAGAATTCAGAGGAAAGAATGATTTCAGAAAAGTGACCGTCAGGGGAGTGGAGGATCTTCTGCCAACCACCGCCCCCCCCAAAAAAAACCCACACTGAAGCCCCAGATACATAGAATTAGGCTCGCTGTGGCTTTTATCTATGGGTATATTGCGTGAAACCTACAATTTTCTGTATTCTTTGCAAACGACTGCTAGATATGAAAAAGAATGATTGGTTACAATTATTGCAAAGATGTATGCTTAAGGTAGATTGTGTAAAAGTACATCCACTCCTTACAGATACCCTCAGCTTGCACTCTTGGCTCCTAGGGATGTGGGATATATGAGCATCCTTCCCTTTTACCTCTATCATCAGTGGTACAGCCTCCGGTTAGCACGTCCCACATTCTGTTAATCGACTTTCAAAATTCCTCCCTTTGGCTTTGACATTGAAAAGCATGCCCGCATGTGGAGAGTCAGAGTATGGAGGGGGGGGGGGAGGAGAAGGAGGAGGAGGAGGAGGAGGAGGTGCCAGTTTGCCAGAAGGCGAAGTAGCACATTAGTTTTGCTGCAAATGTGAGGACTTTGATGGCGGAGGCTACAGACAAAGGCTGCAAGGTGTACATAGCCAAAGCTTGGTGCACTGGGAAGCTTGCGAAAAAGACTGCAGCGCAGTGTCAAGGTGCAATACCCGGTCCATTTCTAGGCTGGCACAGGGCTTTTCACTGAGCTTGGAGCCCACCTAATCCAACATGGAACACCTCCACCCTTGGAAACCACCAGGGAGCAGTGTCTAATAACCCGTGTCACAGTTTTGATTAAAAATCTGACTTGCTGCAGTGAAATTCTAAACTGCTCCCATCCTGGCTATGCATATCGCTCAAGGAGGCTACCAGGGCACAGCCCATCTTTGTTTCTTTTACAATGAGACTCCAGGATTGCGGAGGCTCCATCCTGGGAGAGTGACGGCAACCTTATTTCCTCTTTCTGGATGACAGCAGTTTTGCTGCCACCCCTAACCCATTGCCAGTGTGTTGCCGGTCAGTCAATCGACCCAAACTGTTACAGCCTGAACCCAGGCCTTCTAGTTCCAGAGATACTTGAAGTTGTTCTCCAAGGCTATCTGCCACTTCCTAAACTGAAGGTCAGCATCTCAGGGAAGCACCTCACAGTAGAAGCACCAGGATAGGCAAAAGTACACAAAAGACAGTCACCAAAGGAATGCACATGAGTGACTAGTCTAATTTAATGGGTGCAATTTAATGACTTATAAAATTGGACCTGAATCTGAATTATCTGTCAGACAGTGGATGATGCAATGGTCAGTCATAAAGGAAAGGAATGATTGTATGTTGTTGATGAATGTGGGTGAGATAATTGACATTGCTCATGAACAGGAATAATCTGATCAGATAGCTCCCCGGCTGAAAGCTAGTGGCCACTATTTTGGACCCTCTTCCGCTTCACTTATTTTCCTTTTGCACTCCGTTCCCCCTTTTCCTGGAGCTCCTACTCCTCAGCTCAATAGATGGCAACCATTACTTGATACCCATTCAGCTGAATACTGCAGCGTGGTATAATTATAATGTCATTATAGTTATAATGAAACCCTGTCTACATTTCTTAAATCTGGAGATTCACGTTAGAAGTTAGTCAACCAAGCATGTAGCCGTAAGATTAATTTAAAAGTGGTCACCAACAGTATAATGCAACACTTTGTGAAATGTGCTTTCCTCATTTGTCTTCACTGGGCGTAAATTTTATTTAGACCTTTTTCACCCCATACATGATTATTCTCCACTCTATAAGTCTCAGTTGTGCAGTACAACATTCCCAAGCCAAGAGGAGATGGAGGTAATCTGCTTACAAGGCTCAACTTTAACTCCGGGTGAGTTCGGAACAGACCCGAGGGGCACTATCTAACGGAAATGTTTCAAAGTGTCAATTTATGGGGTTTTTTTGGGAAGTCCGTCCCCACCCGCTCCCCGGCTCTGTTGGTGAGTTCCCCACCCACTTAAAACTGTACCTTATTTCTAATATTTAACAATAAAATTATAAATCCCTTAAAAACACACTCAGTGGGATTCTCCGACCCCTCGCCGGGTCAGAGAAACTCTGGGGGGGCGGCGTGAATTCCGCCCCGCCTCTCCGACGCCGGCTGCCGTATTCTCCGGCGCCGGTTTTCAGGCGGGGGCAGGGATCACGCCACACCGGTTGGGGGCTGTTGGCAGCGGCCCCCCCAACCCCCTGCACATCTCCGGGCCCCAATGGGCCGAGCGGTCGTCGGTTTCTGGCCAGTCCCACCGGCATGAAATGGACAACGTCCCACACGGTGGGACCTGGCTGGTAGTCTGGCTGGTGCGGTCCTCGGGGTGGGGAGGGGGGGGGGGGGGTCGGTGGCCTGGCCCGCGATCGGGGCCCACCGATCTGCGGGCGGGCCTGTGCCGTGGGGTCACTCCTTCCTTCTGCGCCGGCCTCTGTAGGGTTCCGCCATAACCGGCGCGGAGAAGACACCCCCCTGCGCATGCGCAAGAATACGCCGGCCAGTCTGCGCATGCGCGGACCCACGCCGGCGGTTCTGCGCATGCGCTAACGCGCACCGGCCCTTCGCTGCCGGTTGGCGCCGCATCAACCCCTCTGCTGCTGGCCTAGCCCCCGGACGTGCGGAGGATTCCGCAACTTCTGGTTGGCCCGACGCCGGAGTGGTTCGTGCCATTTTCTTACTCCGGTGTCGGGCCATCGGGGGATTTGGGAGAATTCCGCCTACTGTTTTCCTGACAGTATCAAAAAGCCAATTACAAGGGTTCATATCATGTCTAATGACTCCTGTTATGATTCATTATAAAAAAATGTGTGGGAGGCATATGTGTGCACAAATGTGAATTATTACATGTCTTATTTTTCTTCCCAATTATTTTGCCCCTCAATGAATAAAGTCTACCTTGGACATTGTAAACACTGAATCTGATGCGAATAGTATGGGAAAGTGGGCAGCTTAATCAAAGACCCCTCCCAACTGGGTTATTCTCTCTTCCAACCTCTTCCATCGGGCAGCAGATACAAAAGTCTGAGAAAAGATTCAAAAACAGCTTCTTCCCCGCTGCTACCAGGGGCAAAATTCTCCGGTATCGGCGCGATGTCTGCCGACTGGCGCCCAAAACGGTGCAAATCAGTCGGGCATCGTGCCGCCCCAAAGGTGCGGAATGCTCCGCATCTTGGGGGGCTGAGCCCCAACCTTAAGGGCCTTTGGTGCCCCGCCAGCTGGCACGGAAATGACATCTCCGGGCGGCGCATGCGCGGGAGCGTTAGCAGATGCTGACGGCATTCCCGCGCAGTGGAGGGAGTCTTTTCCGCCTCCGCCATGGTGGAGACCGTGGCGAAGGCGGAAGGAAAAGAGTGCCCCCACGGCACAGCCGCCCCCCCCCAGGACCCCGGAGCCTGCCCGCGCCGCCTTGTCCCACCGGTAAGGTAGGTGGTTTAATCTACGCCGGCGGGACAGGCATTTTAGCAGCAGGACTTCGGCCCATTCCCGCCCACGCCGAATATCCGTTGCCGGCGGGGGCAGGGGCAAAATTCTCCGTTATCGGCAGAAAGTCCGCCGATTGGCGCAAAAAACGGCGCAAATCCGACTTGCGTCACGTCGGAAAAATGGGTCGAAAGTCTCCGGCCCGAAATGGGCTAGCAGCGACGTAACGTGATCCGCGCATGTGCAGTGGTTCACACCGTGCAGCGTCATACGCGCCGCACGGCGTGACGGCTCGTAAGGCCGCGCTGCTCCCCCCCACCCCGACCGGAAACACCCAACCGCAACACCCGACTGGATGGCCGGCCGCCGCTCAGCCCCGAGGTTTGAGTCACGGGATGTGGAGGCGCTCCTGGACGCGGTGGAGCAGAGGAGGGACGCCCTGTATCCCGGGCACGACCGCAGAGTTGCCCCACACCACAGCCGGCGTCTGTGGAGGGAAGTGGCAGAGGCTGTCACCGCTGTGGCCCTGACACCACGGACAGGCACCCAGTGCCACAAGAAGGTGAACGACCTCGTCAGAGCAGGCATGGTGAGCTCCCCCATATCCCCCCTCCCCCATATCCCCCCTCCCCCATATCCGCCCTCCCCATATCCCCCCTCCCCCATATACCCCCTCCCCCATATCCCCCCTCCCCCAAGTGAATCCAGCCCTAACCTTAACCTCTGCAATGCACGCGCAACCGATGGCGTGCATTCATATACCTGCCTAACAGTGTTGCCTTTTACCCCTGCCACCCCCCCCCCTCCCACAGGAGAAGCGCGCACACAACAATAGGGAGCATGTGAGGACTGGAGGAGGCCCCGCTGATGAGAGGCCACTGACCGAACACGTGGAAAGGGCCCTGGAACTGGCTGGCGGATCTGAGGACCGGGAGGTTGCTGATGCAGAGGTCGGGGGCGTACTAGCAAGTGAGCCACCGACAGCCCATCCCCATATCCCCCCTCCCCTATATCCCCCTCCCCCATATCACCTGATCACTGCCTGATATCTAACCATGCATGCTTCATTGTCTATCGCAGGACCAAACGTCCAGGCACCCAACCCCGCAGATGCAGACCGCCCGCAGGATGCCCCTCGGAGGCCACGGGAGACGGAGAGACCCGGACCCTCCAGCATGCGACGCCCGCAGGATGCCCCTCGCACACCACGGGAGACGGAGAGACCCGGACCCTCCAGCATGCGACGCCCGCAGGATGCCCCTCGGAGGCCACGGGAGACGGAGAGACCCGGACCCTCCAGCATGCGACGCCCGCAGGATGCCCCTCGCACACCACGGGAGACGGAGAGACCTGTAGCAATAGGGAGATGACACCCCCGTCACGTGCGGGAGCGACCACCCAGCGACGAGGGGGGCAGCCACAGGCCCCCGTCACATCCGAGCCAGGACACCACTACCCAGGACACCACTACCCAGGACACCTCTACCCGGGACAGCACTACCCAGGAAGACAAAATACCGGACAGTGACTCAGAGTGGATGGGTGGAGACGAACCCCCACCCCAAAGTGCCATGGACTCAGAGTGGGACGAAGAGCACAACACAACGCCACTGCTGTCACCAACACCCTCCACCATCGCAGAAACACTCACCTCGGTTGGGCACTTTAGTGATGAGGCGTCTGCTACACTCACTGGTGCGCACAACACAGCCGTCCCGGTACAGCAGGTGGAGGTAGGAGCAGCAGAGGGGCCGGGCGGTCGGAGGGCAGCCCAGCCCAAGCGAACATCTGTTGCCCAGATGGATCCCGGGTTCCTGGAGTTACCACACCCACACATAGATCCGATGCAACCACCGACCCGGAGATGAGCGAAGAGGGTGATGGCCGGCTTGCGGCGGCTGCAGTCGCAGGTGGAGGAGTCCACCCGAGTCCAGGAGCTGGGAGTGGTGCCGGTCATGCGTGCCACCCAGGCTGACACCGCACGGGTGGCGTCCGCGGTGGAGGCAATGGGTGCGACGGTGTCAGACATGGGGAACGGTTTGCGAGGCCTGGGACTTGCCGTGCAGGCGGCGTCTGTGGCCCAGGACATGGCTGCCCTCTCACAGGAGGCCATGAGCCAGTGCCAGCGCCAGATGGCAGAGGCGCTCAACGCCATAGCCCAGTCTCTGTAGGCCATGGCCCAGTCTCTGCAGGCCATGGCCCAGTCTCTGCAGGCCATCGCTGAGGGCATCGGTGCCAGTGGCCATGTGCGAGCCAGCGTCGCACTGTCACAGACAGGGTTTGCCAACCCCCTGGGCTCCATGGCTGCAAACCTGCAGACCCCTGTCGATACTAGCACGGGCCTCCAGGACTGGCAGCGCCAGATGTCGGGGGGGCGTCGGATGGCCAGTCCGTTCGCATCCCCCACCCATGTAGAGGCCTGGGGGCCATCGGGCACCCCGAGGGAGGAGGAGGTGGTGTGGTCCGTCCCGGCTCCCCCTGTAGGGGAGGTCCCGGTACACCGCGACACCTCGGACTCCCCACCTTCTGTCCCAGGTGCATCGGGTGGGCAACGGGCAGGACAGGCTGGCAGCTCGCCATCCCAGTCGCCCGGGGCCGCAGCCTGGCCCATCTAGGCCAGGACGCCCCAGGAAAAGCCCGCCAAAGGGATCCAGTGTCAGAGGGCAGGAATCACAGGAGTCCACCTCCAGTTCTGCTGTACCGTCTGGGGAACCACGTAGACGTAGTCAAAGGGCCCGTAAGGCCAAACAATTAGACACTGAGTAAGTTGGCACGGGTGCAGGGCACAGATGAGTTTTAGGGGCTAGGGCACGTGCATGAACTCCTTTGGTTATTAAAGTCAATGTTACACCTATCATCCTCCATGGCCTGCAATAGACACGCGTCCACCCGCAACTGTGTGAGCCCGGCCCGTTGTGCCGCAGGTGGATCGGCAATGGGGGGGGGGGTGCATGCGGGTGGGGTGGGTGGGGTTGGGGAGGGGGATGAGGGTGCTGGGTGGGTGGATGGGTGGGGGGTGTGGGTGGTCGGCTGTTGCCATGGTGTGCGGTCTGTGGCCATACTACCCGATTCCTACGCCCATCTAGTCAGTGAAGCGGGCGGCTATCAGTCTGTCCCGTGCCCGCTGGGCCAGCCGGTAATGGTGGACAGCCACCCGCCTGTGTCTACCCCATCTGCCCTTACCATTACCCCCATCCCCCACCCATGGTGGGGGGGAGGGGAACGACGACATGTCATCATTGCCCATATCCCCTCCTCCCCCCAGCCAGGTGGCATGGACCGCATGGGTCCAACTGTTGGAGGCTGGCACCTGGCCAGGTGGACCAACTCACTTGCCCTCGCATCCCCCTCCCCGGCATGGACCCCCCCCCCCAACCTCCTCCCCGGCACGGACCCCCCCCCCCAACCTCCTCCCCGGCACGGACCCCAACCTCCTCCCCGGCACGGACCCCCCATATCCCCTCCCCGGCACTGACCCCCCCCCCCACAACCTCCTCCCCGGCACGGACACCCCATCCCCCTCCCCGGCACGGACCCGCCCCCCAACCTCCACCCCGGCACTGAACCCCCATCCCCCTCCCCGGCACGGACCCCCCCCCACCTCCTCCCCGGCACGGACCCCCCAATCCCCCTCCCCGGCACGGACACCCCCCAACCTCCTCCCCGGCATGGACCCCAAGTTCCTCCCCGGCACGGACCCCCCCATCCCACTCCCCGGCACGGACCCCCCCCAACCTCCTCCCCGGCACGGACCCCCCCCAACCTCCTCCCCGGCACGGACCCACCACCTCCTCCCCGGCACGGACTCCAACCTCCACCCCGGCACGGACCCCCCATCCCCCTCCCCGGCACGGACCCCCCCGCAAACTCCTCCCCGGCACGGACCGCCCATCCCCCTCCCCGGCACGGACCCCCCCCCAACCTCCTCCCCGGCACGGACACCAACCTCCTCCCCGGCACGGACCCCCCCAACCTCCTGCCCGGCACGGACCCCAACCTCCTCCCCGGCACGGACCCCCCATCCCCCTCCCCGGCACGGACCCCCCATCCCCCTCCCCGGCACGGACCCCCCCCCCAACCTCCTCCCCGGCACGGACCCCCAATCCCCCTCCCCGGCACGGACCCCCCATCCTCCTCCCCGGCACGGACCCCCCCCAACCTCCTCCCTGGCACGGACCCCCCCCCAACCTCCTCCCCGGCACGGACCCCTCATCCCCCTCCCCGGCACGGACCCCCCATCCCCCTCCCCGGCACGGACCCCCCCCAACCTCCTCCCCGGCACGGACCCCCCATCCCCCTCCCCGGCACGGACCCGCCCCCCAACCTCTACCCCGGCACGGAACCCCCATCCCCCTCCCCGGCACGGACCCCCCCCCCCACCTCCTCCCCGGCACGGACCCCCCAATCCCCCTCCCCGGCACGGACCCCCCCCCAACCTCCTCCCCGGCATGGACCCCAAGTTCCTCCCCGGCACGGACCCCCCCATCCCACTCCCCGGCACGGACCCCCCCCAACCTCCTCCCCGGCACGGACCCCCCCCAACCTCCTCCCCGGCACGGACCCACCACCTCCTCCCCGGCGCGGTCCCCCCATCCCCCTCCCCGGCACGGACCCCCCATCCCCCTCCCCGGCACGGACCCCAACCTCCACCCCGGCACGGACCCCCCATCCACCTCCCCGGCACGGACCCCCCCGCAAACTCCTCCCCGGCACGGACCCCCCATCCCCCTCCCCGGCACGGACCCCCCCCCCCGGCACGGACACCAACCTCCTCCCCGGCACGGACCCCCCCAACCTCCTGCCCGGCACGGACCCCAACCTCCTCCCGGCACGGACCCCCCATCCCCCTCCCCGGCACGGACCCCCCATCCCCCTCCCCGGCACGGACCCCCCCCCAACCTCCTCCCCGGCACGGACCCCCAATCCCCCTCCCCGGCACGGACCCCCCATCCTCCTCCCCGGCACGGACCCCCCCCCCAACCTCCTCCCTGGCACGGACCCCCCCCCAACCTCCTCCCCGGCACGGACCCCTCATCCCCCTCCCCGGCACGGACCCCCATCCCCCTCCCCGGCACGGACCCCCCCCAACCTCCTCCCCGGCACGGACCCCCCATCCCCCTCCCCGGCACGGACCCCCCTCCCGGCACTCCCCCGGAGCCCAGCCCACTCTAACCACCCCCCCCCCCCCGCCGCACACACACAACCCGAGACACACCTCTCCCCACACATTCAGACTGCGGCCACGCCATCGCCTGCCCAGAGCCAACCCCCCAGGCCGTCACTCACCTCCTCGCTGGTCGGCGTGAGCCTGGAGCACCGGGTCACGCCGATGAAAAGGAGGTTTAATTTACGTCGACGTGAACGGTCATCACGTCGACGGGACTTCGGCCCATCCGGAAGGGAGAATATCGGCAGGCCGAACATCGGCTGCCTTGCGCAGACCCGTGCCATTCTCCGACGGCAGCGGCGACATTAACGCCCCGCCGACTTTTCTCCCTTCGGAGACTTCGACAACCAGCGGGGGCGGGATTCACGGCGGCCAACGCTGGGGGGTCGGAGAATCTCGCCCCAGACTCCTGAATGACCCTCTTATGGACTGAACTGATCTCACTACGCATCTTCTATATTGTTGTTAGCACTATACACTGTATATTTCACCTGATGTCCGTGTCTATGTATTTATATTGTGTATTTATCGTATAGCCTATGTTTTTTCATGCATGGAATGATCTGTCTGGACTGTCAGAACAATATTTTTCACTGTACCTCGGTACACTGACAATAAATCTAAATCTAATTCAATCTAAATCTAATCCGTCCGTTAGCTGGCAGCGGCATTCTCTGGGCTAGCCAGCATCACAACCTTGCCCACAGCTTTCCCTGCGGCATGGGGTGGCTTCAACGGGGATTCACATGGCCTGCGGTGGAGCAGAGAATCCCGCCCGGCGGACGACGCGTCACCTCCCTCTGCCAGAAACACACCACTGGGAGACCAAAAAATTCCATCCAAGCTATACATCCCCATACAACATAGGGGAGGCAGCGGCGTAATGGTATTGTCGCTGGGCTAGTAATCCAGAGACCCAGAGTTATGCTCTGGGGACCAGGGTTCGAATCCTGCCATGGCAGATGGTGAAATTTGAATGCTTTAAAAATCTGGAATTAAAAGTTTAATGATGATCATAAAAACAGTCATAAAAAGCCCATCTAAGGGAAGGAAATCTGTCGGCCTCACCTGGTCTGGCCTACATGTGACTCCAGACCCACAGAGATGTGGTTGACTCTTAAATGTCCTCAGGGGTGGGGGCGGGGTCACGGGAACTGCCGATTCGGGGAAACCATAGATTTGAGCCAGGGAAGTGGGATGGAAATTTTCGGAGATGGTAGGAGAAAGGAATTAGGACCCTAAAAGATTTGTTTCTTGGGGGTCGGTTTGCAGGATTGAAGGAGCTGGGAGCAAAGTATGGGCTGGAGCAGGGGGAAATATTCAAATACATGCAGGTTCGGGACTTTGCCAGAAAGGAGATACAGAGCTTCCCAGTAGAGCCGGCTTCCACATTGCTGGAGGAGGTGCTGACGACAGGGGGACTGGAGAAGGGGGGGGGTGCTGCAAACCACGTTCATATGTTTTGGTCCTGTCTAAAGCTGGAGGATTGCTGGAAGGAGGTTTTTAGGGTAATCTCCAAGTGGTGCACGTGAAACTGGACCCGAGCCCTCGGGAGGCCATATTCGGGGTGCGGAGGCAGATGCTGTAGCCTTCGCCTCGTTGATTGCCCAAAGGCGGATCCTGGAGATCAACCTCTACACCCTGTGCCCTGGCGTGGCGGGGGGATCTGCTGGAATTCTTGACGCTTGAGAAGGTCAAATTTGAACTGAGGGGGAGGATGGAGGGGTTTTAAATTCATGGGCGTTATTCATTATGCACTTTCGAGAATTGGATTACATCAAACATTGGGGGGGGGGGGTGTGGTTGGGAGGATTGGGGGGGGAAGGGGGATTCTGTGTTAATGGTGACTATGGGTGATTCCTAATTCCTTTTTGTCATTTGTTTATGTTAACAGGCGGGCCAATGTTTGGGGGCTTGGTGGGAGGATGGGATCGTTGTTATTGATATGGAGATTGACATTGCATTCATTACTGATTATTGTTGGGTGTAAATTTGGCAGAAAATGTGAAAAAGGATAAGAATAAAAATATCAACAACAAAAAAAAGGTCTTCAGGGGCGGACAATAAATGCTGGCCCAGCCAGAGATGCCCACACTTTTAAAAAAATCACAAAGAGCAATGCTGAGAAAAAATTTTGAAAGGCAGGCATTTTATTCCCAGAATGTGACATTCTTGTAGTTTTTGTTTATTAGATAATTCCTTTACCTATATTACAACAATGACTGCACTTCAAAAGGACTTCATTGGCTGTAATGCACGTCGCGACATTGTGTGGTCATGAAAGCTGCTATAGATGTGCAAGTCTTTCTTTTCTAAACCTATTACTGTCACAGGACAATGGAACACAGGATTAAGTGAGGGAAAACACTCAGGGTCCAAAGTTTCTGGACTGCGCCGATGGAACAATGTGAAATGGAACTTCCCGCCCGCAGGAGGCCGAACCCTTCCCTAAAACCTTGGGTCAGGGTTATTTGCACAGAGGGGACAGCATTTCTAGGTCAACACTTTCAATGGGGGGGGGGGGGGGGGGGGGGGGGGTAGAAATTTTGTACCAGCATCATTGCGCCTCATGACGGAACTGGGTCTTAACCCAAATTCTGGCTCATTTGCCCCTGATGCTGCGGCATTTCCTACACACCGACAATCCTTCCCGCCAAGGCCCAGAGACTTTGGGCACTTGATGTACGATTTACCCATGAGATAAACTATGACAGTAACAAAAGCAACGGCTTCAGTTTGACTTTGCAGCTTCAATAGAGGCGTGGAACCTGAAGCCAAGCCCAGCCCCAAACCCACACGTTCTTACCCTTTCCACCCCCGCCCCTCCCCACGTAAACCCCTACCTAAAACTGCACCCGCAGGATTGACCTGTTTTCCACAAAATGTACATTTGTGCAGCACTAACGTCCCCTCCGTCTATTCATATCTGACCTCCTTCACTTCCTTGCAGGATGTGCTCACATTGTTCAGAAATGAGAAAATCAATCCCTTTTTGTTTAACGTGGGCCGCCTGCTGATCAGTCTGTTAACAACAGCTCTCGTCACCAATCAGTACTGCAGCACCATTTGTGAATTGATATTAATAGAATTAACCCAATCATTTGTATTGTGCGGTTGGGTAACCCACAGTGGCAGCAGCATTTCCCATCCAACATCATCCCCTTATTTGGACATGGGAAAGAGATTATTTGAAGCAGATGTACTAATGGCCCCAGTGACTCATTTTAACTCAGTACCTCGCACTTCGTTTCTATGGCTACCGCACTTTGGCTTACACAAAACAATGGCTACTGGCATCACCACCACTGCAATAAAGCCCCTGCAATTCAAACCATTCCCCGTGTCTTTTCAATTTAGAATTTTGAAAGCACCTTTTAGGAAAAATGCAAACCAATGCTGAAATCATCTTCCCATCGGTATCGTTATTTATCGACGGAGCCAATCCACTGTAGGAACCCCTGTGCAGCTGACCCATTTGTGCTGGAATCCATGCTCCATTTTAAAGTAATTTCTGAGTCACACTAGGGGGAAATTAAGCTTTCTCCCCCTGCTAAGGATTGGTTAATGTGTGTGTAAAAAAAAAACCTTGGTATTCTATTCCAATGCAGTTGCTTTCCCAAAACAGGTTAGCAGAGGAAATTAAACACCTAGTGAAATTACTTTAAAAAAGTAAATAAACTCGTAGTACAAAAATGACCTCACAATACCTGCAACCCTCCTCTCCTATCGTGAATGTGGACTATTTGCATCTGAATTATGTGAGTTTGCCAATTCAAGGGTTAACATTTATGAATCTGCTAAGGAAGCAACAGAGTGCGGATGAAATGGAAGTAATGTTAGCAGAACCTGACAGTTAATACACAGCTGAGTGACTGCAATGTTTGCACTTTAGTAAGTCAAAGATGGGGTGTAATTTTAAGTGGTGGAGGGGGAGGTGGAGCTCCAGTGTCGTGTTCAAGGGAGTTCTGCACCGTTGGAGATACTGTCATTCAGATGAGGCATTAAACCAAGACCTGTCTGCTCTGGCAGGTGGAAGTAAAATATCCCATGGCACTATTCTGAAGAAGAGCTGTGGAGTTATCCCTCGTGTTCCAGCCAATGATTATCCTTCAATCAGCCTATTGTCAGGTCATTAACACATCGCCATTTGTGGGAACTTGCTTTGGACAGATTCAATGCCATGGTTCCTACATTACAACACCGAGAGCTCTTCAAAAGTTTCTCACTGAGAGATCCTGAGGACATGAAGATCGCTACATAAATGCAAGTCTTTGTTTTATGGATTTGGAATTTTGTGTGGAGTGGAATTGGAAAATCTGAAACTAGAAGTGAAGATGAGATGTATAAGGGAGTACGAAGATTTAGGTGCTCCCCACATACTTCTTGCATGCCTGCATCCACAGGCAAGTTCACCTGTCCATTGAATTGAAACAGTGCACAACAATCTGGGAGGTAGCTCGCCTGTTTAAAGCATAATCCACTTTACTTTCAAAGTGTACCAATCAGATCAGTCGGAAAGATAAAAACAAAGCTGAATAACAGTGATGAACTTAAGGGCCTCAAAGACAAAGAGAGTGTTGGAAATGGGGAAATATTTAGCAAGCACTAGTTGTAAATCTTTAGAGAATAGTTTCTGACCCTGGCCACTTCCAAACTTCTGGTCAGTCTTGTTCCAGAAAAGAAAGAAATTACATTGAAAGTCTTTCCGATAGATCGATACAGTGATGTCAGGCTGAGTAAAAATGCTTCCAATTTGCCAGTAATGGAAAGCTGCTGGGATGCTGTAATAAAGACAAAATAATGATTCTTCCTTCCTGCATTAAAGAGTTAAAATGGAGACTGGAAATGTGGAAGGTACATCGGTGTTAGTGAACAAACCCTCCTGTCTGAACCAATATAAAAAATACAAGCAGATAAGATGCTTAAAGGCACATCAAAATGTACTGATTTATGCAGACCTTGAAAAACTCAATTAGCACACAGTCCTGTGAAAAGGGGATCCTACCTCCCAACTCTTGTTCTCATTATGTAAAGGTCAAAACTGCTAGATTTGCCAAGAGACAAGAAATTATTTGTGAGCACAGCCTGAAGTCTACCACTGTTTCTGCTATTGGACAAAATAAGAATAATCTTCAGCATTTTCCCTTCTCCTCAGATTAATGCACTGTGGCTCGGGGGAACAAGGGGGCTGTAATAAAGCTGAGGTGGTGATTTTTCTGCCTCAGACCTTCATTTATTTTTATGTCCTCCTCCTAAAATGCTCCCCCCAGCTCTGATTACAGACCCTCAGCTCCGATGTTATTCCCTCGAGCAGATGTATCTCAGCTACGCAGGCAGTGCCCCACACTACGAAATAAGAGGGTGATGGAGTGAAATCACATTCACAGACCTGAGCGTATGGTTTAGCCTGATACTTCAGCGTAAAGTTAAGGAAATGCTGTCTTGTTGGCAGTGCTGTCCCTGGAATGATAAGTTAAACCGATCTGTCTGCCTGTTTTACTGGGCAGGTAGATATCCCATGGCAATATTCACAGAGCGGTAGGATGAAAATGAATATTTTTCGTCAGTATTCACGCAGGAAAAAGACAACGTTGTCGAGGAGAATACTGAGATTCAGGCTACTGGACTAGAAGGGCTTGAGGTTCATAAGGAGGAGGTGTTAACAATTCTGGAAAGTGTGAAAATAGATAAATCCCCTGGGGCGGGTGGGATTTATCCTAGGATTCTCTGGGAAGCTAGGGAGGAGATTGCTGAGACTTTGGCTTTGATCTTTAAGTCATCTTTGTCTACAGGAATAGTGCCAGAAGACTGGAGGATAGCAAATGTTGTCCCCTTGTTCAAGAAGGGGAGTAGAGACAACCCCGGTAACTATAGATCAGTGAGCCTTACTTCTGTTGTGGGCAAAGTCTTGGAAAGGTTTATAAGAAATAGGGTGTATAATCATCTGGAAAGGAATAATTTGATTAGAGATAGTCAACACGGTTTTGTGAAGGGTAGGTCGTGCCTCACAAACCTTATTGAGTTCTTTGAGAAGGTGACCAAACAGGTGGAGGAGGGTAAAGCTGTTGATGCGGTGTATATGGATTTCAGTAAAGCGTTGGATAAGGTTCCCCACGGTAGGCTACTGCAGAAAATACGGAAGCATGGGATTCAGGGAGATTTAGCAGTTTGGATCAGAAATTGGCTAGCTGGAAGAAAACAAAGGGTGGTGGTTGATGGGAAGTGTTCAGACTGGAGTCCAGTTACTAGTGGTGTACCACAAGGATCTGTTTTGGGGCCACTGCTGTTTGTCATTTTTATAAATGACCTGGAGGAGGACGTAGAAGGATGGGTGAGTAAATTTGCAGATGACACTAAAGTCGGTGGAGTTGTGGACAGTGCAGAAGGATGTTACAAGTTACAGAGGGACATAGATAAGCTGCAGCGCTGGGCTGAGAGGTGGCAAATGGAGTTTAATGCAGAAAAGTGTGAGGTGATTCATTTTGGAAGGAATAACAGGAAGCTAATGGTAAGATTCTTGGCAGTGTGGATGAGCAGAGAGATCGCGGTGTCCATGTACATAGATCCCTGAAAGTTGCCACCCAGGTTGAGAGGGTTGTTAAGAAGGCGTACGGTGTGTTAGCTTTTATTGGTAGAGGGATTGAGTTTCGGAGCCATGAGGTCATGTTGCAGCTGTACAAAACTCTGGTGCGGCCGCATTTGGAGTATTGCGTGCAATTCTGGTCGCCGCATTATAGGAAGGATGTGGAAGCATTGGAAAGGGTGCAGAGGAGATTTACCAAAATGTTGCCTGGTATGGAGGGAAGGTCTTATGAGGAAAGGCTGAGGGACTTGAGGCTGTTTTCGTTAGAGAGAAGAAGGTTAAGAGGTGACTTAATTGAGGCATACGAGATGATCAGGGGATTGGATAGGGTGGACAGTGAGAGCCTTTTTCCTCGGATGGTGATGTCTAGCATGAGGGGACATGGATTTAAATTGAGGGGAGATAGATATAGGACAGATGTCAGAGGTAGGTTCTTTACTCAGAGAGTAGCAAGGGCGTGGAATGCCCTGCCTGCAACAGTAGTGGACTCGCCAACACTAAGGGCATTCAAATGGTCATTGGATAGACATATGGATGATAAGGGAATAGTGTAGATGGGCTTTAGAGTGGTTTCACAGGTTGGCGCAACATCGAGTGCCGAAGGGCCTGTACTGCGCTGTAATGTTCTATGAAAATGAAATGAAATGAAAATTGCTTATTGTCACAAGTAGGCTTCAATGAAGTTACTGTGAAAAGCCCCTAGTCACCACATTCCGGCGCCTGTTCGGGGAGGCTGGTACGGGAATTGAACCGTGCTGCTGGCCTGCCTTGGTCTGCTTTAAAAGCCAGCGATTTAGCCCAGTGTGCTAAACCAGCCCCTTACTTCCGGTGATGTACCTAATATTCCTCCCATAACCAGTTACCACCAAAAGCAGATCGACAACTATTCATCTCATTGCACAAAAGATTCTACAAAAACCTATTGAGTTTTGTCTTGTTTAACAACGGCTGCACCTGGAAGTAATAAGTTCAACAATAAATGCCTTTTGACATTTCTGTGCAATATAGCAAGCTGTCAAAGAAATGCAAGTATTTCTTTTATCATGGCTTTAATTCTGAATTTTTAAAAAAATAATCTTTATTGTCACAAGTAGGCTTACATTAACACTGCAATGAAGTTACATTACTGTGAAAAGCCCCTAGTCACCGCATTCCGGCGCCTGTTCGGGTACACAGAGGGAGAATTCAGAATATCCAATTCACCAACAGCGCGTCTTTTGGGACTTGTGGGAGGAAACCGGAGCACCCGGAGGAAACCCACGCAGTCACGGGGAGAACGTGCAGACTCCGCACAGACAGTGACCCAAGCCGGGAATCGAACCTGGGACCCTGGAGCTGTGAAGCATCAGTGCTAACCACTGTGCTACCGTGAAATCCACTTTAATTTAACTTATACTCTCTGCACTCCTCATGAAATTCTCTCAAATTCCATTCCACCCTGAGTAATCTTCCCTCTCTCACCTTGATATTTATTTCTGTGGCTGTTGAATCGATTCGTCTCAACCCAAAATTTCTCTCCCCCCGCTCTGATTATGCTGTCTCCAGCCGTCTCAGTCGCCCTTTCAGCTAAAATTATCCGCCCTCAGGCTTGAAATAATTTTCTTTCTGCCTCAGGTTCCTCTCCCTTCATTCCCAATTCTGCCTTCTTAAAGATATAGTATGCTCTGCCTCGTCTAATATATTTCCTGTAATCCGAGTGCCACCGTTAGATTGCTGGCTGCGGCCTGTATTTCTGTTCCCTGAATAACTGGCTGACTGAGTTAACTCTTATCCTTACTCTCCACCTGCCTTTGCCACATATCCGGTATGCTCAGGGGCTAGGCACTGGACACAAAGATGCAAAATGAACCCAAACACTACGAAAAACATTCTTCTGGAAATAGGAATCAACTTCTCTATTGAGTCAGTATTTCAGAGTTACGAAACTCGACTGGAAGTGAAAAAGCTTGAAAATGTAAATAGTACCGAGCAATTAACAATATGATAGAAATCTACTTTTCTATAGGTAATGAATGTTTTAAGGGAAGAAATTATTTATTGACATTATACTATTAAAAATCATATATTAGCCATGACGGCAGAGAATGCTGAGAGCATGGGAAGAGATCTGATAAGGAAGTCAGTGTTCAAACTGACTATGCACGTTGCAGAATAGACCCATTGTTGTCATTACTGGGCAAACATCCCAGTTCTAGAATACATGATGGGAAACAGGTGGTTCGATCACAACATAGAAAAGTTTTCCCATGCTATATTATCTCTTAAAATTTGATGGACAGACATTTCGGCCAATTGCATGAATTATAATTATTTTAACCCTATCACAGTCAGAAAGAGGACAGAGCCAGAAAAGATTATGATTTCCTTATGAGACAGGGAGAGAACCTTTTTTGCTCTCTCCAAAATCAGCTCTCATCTCTCTCTCTCTCTCTCTGAGAATTCATCTTTAACCTAATCTTTGAAACCTATTCCTACTTTGCTTTGCAAACAGCTATTTCCTTTCATTTTATTTTTGCATTGTGCATTTTGATCTGAAGAAATGACCACAAACTGAATTGTATTTTGAATTCAACTCAACCATCTGTATTTGCGTTGGGTAAACAACTTTCTAGATTCTTCATTTGCATAAAATTTCACTTGATCGGTAGACTTTGAAACTGACATAAATAAAGCTATACTTGAATTCACCCAAGAAGCTCAGTCTCGAGTTCTGTAAGATTAATATATAGTGCGGCGACACATAAATATAGTAACAAAGTACAGATCCATGACAATACCTCCGAGAACTCCCTCCTTTCCAACACTTTCATTCTCTGATGTTTTACAATTCCTTTGTATCAAAATACAATGTCAGCAAAAAATATATATAAAGAATGGCCGTTTCCATTTGTAAATGCAGCATTTTTTAATTCACTCATGGATGTGGGTGTCGCTGCCTAGGCCAGCACTTTTAGTCCCCATCCCTAATTGTCCTCGAAAAGGTGCTGCTGAGCTGCCTTCTTGAACCGCTGGAGTCCATGTGTTGTAGGTACACCCACAGTGCTGTTAGGGGCGGAGCTCCAGCAACAGTGAAGGAACAGTGATGCTTTTCTAAGTCAGGATGGCGAGTGGCATGGAGAGGAACTTCCAGGCGGTGGTGTTCCTATGTGTCTGCTGCCTTTGTCCTTCTAGATGGTAGCAGTTGTGGGTTTGGAAGGTGCTGTCGAAGGAGCCTTGGGTGTTTCCAGCAGTGCTTCTTGTCGACTGATGTCTCATACAAAGCCTTACATTAGAAAGAAAGCCGTGCTTATTATGTACAAGAACTTACTTAAATATCCAGAATCCCTACGACCTGCATTCCCATGTCGCAAAGAGAAGCTGGAGGATCCAGATTCGGGTGTTCAATCTGCTGCCACTGATCATCGTTAATGGAGGGAGTGAACATTTGTGGATAGGATGTGAATTGATCAGGTTGCTTTGCCAGGATAATGCCAGGTTCTTGAGTACTGCTGGAGCTTTGGGGAGTCAGTAAGTAAGTTAAGGGCCACAGGATTCCTCATCTCTGATGCTCTTGCAGCCAGAGTATTTATATGGCTATTACAGTTCAGTATGTGATCAATGGTAACCACCAGGATGTTGATGTTGGGGCATTCAGTGATGGTAATGCCATTGAATCAAGGGGTGCTGTTTAGAATCTTGCCTGTTGGGGTTGGTCATTGCCTGCCACTTGTGTGACCATAGACCACAAGTCTGCTCCTCCATTCAACAAGATCATGACCTTATCCCCATAACCCTGGATTTCCTTGCTGATTAAAAATCTGTCTATCTCAGCCTTGAACATACTTGACAACCCAGTCTTGACAATTCTCTGCAGTAAAGAATTCCACAGGTTCACTACCCTGAGAGAAGAAATTCCTCCTCATCTCTGTCTTAAATGAATGACCCCTTATTCTGAGATTATACTCTCTGGCTGAGACTTTCCCACAAGAGGAAACATCCTCTCAGCATCCAACCTGTCATGGCCCCTGAGAATCTTATGTGTCTTAATAAGGTCACCTCTCATTCTCCTAAACCCCACAAAAGTACAGGCCCAACTTACTGTTATGGGCCAGGGTTTAGAGAACCGCAAAGTGTATCATGGAGTTCACCTGCCCCACAACTTTTAATAGATTTTGGTATGGGGCGCACACAACCCACTCTACAGGTGTGGTACAGCAGAAATGGAAAAGTATTTTTTAAAGCAAAACAGTGTTTATTTTATGAACTCTAGTTAACCTTTTTAAAACATACAGTGAACATCTTAGCAACCATTAATTCAAATACAACCCCCAAAGTCTACAACACTAAGTAATCCTTTAACACTAAGCTTTCCTTTTAACATCCATAAGACTTTAAAAACAAAACCTTTAACAGAAGCACCTCAGGTTTAACTTCACTACTGAGAACAGTTACCACATTGAAATCAGCAAATGGACATTCATAAGCTTGCAGAGATTCACACACATCCTGCTGTGATTGGAGCTTCTCCAAAACTAAAATGAAACCAAACCAACCCTGCAGCAAAAAGACTAAAGTGAAAGTAAAAAGCCGACAGACAGCCCAGCTCCACCCACTCTCTGACATCACTGCAGTAATAAACACCCATTTCTTAAAGGTACTCTCACTACAGATATTTATATACACACCCATTAATAAACACCCATTTCTTAAAGGTACACTCACATGACACCTCCCCCCCAAGAAAAAAAACCCATCAACTTCATTTTTCACCTTTTCACTATCCTTTAAGAAATACACACAGTAAATATACTTTTTATTTTTAAAACCAACACACGCAAACGGGTATAATAATATAGACCATTTTTGTTCTTCTTCCTCCAACTGAAATCCTTCTCGATTGACAGTCTCTTTGAACAAGAAGATCTCTGCACGATCCGTCCATTTCTCTACGCCTTGGCATTTCTCTTTAAAGTCAGATACTTTAGTTCAATCTGATCACAGAGTCCCTTGTAATTCTCCAACACAGGAGTATTGGTTATCACAGCTTTCAGACAGTCAAATGCCTGTTGAAAATCCGCTGTCCACTCAAATTTTCGATGTTTTTTCAGCAAGTCATCAGTGGAGAAACCAAGCTACAAAAACTTTTCACAAATGTTCGATCAAATCCACTCATGCCAAGAAATCACATTATTTCCCTTTGTGTCGAGGGTATCGGAAACTCCTCAATAACTGTTGGTTTCACATCCCGTGTGACCATTCGACCCTGTCCGATTGCATGGCCAACGAAAGTGACTTGGGCTTTTCCAAATTCACTTTTGGCTAGGTTTATCACCAAACCCGCCTCCTGAAGTCGATCGAATAACTCCATCAGATGTTTTAAATGTTCTTTCCATGTCTGACTGAAAATGACTAGACCGTCGATGTATACCGCACAATTGGGTAATCCTGAAATGGCTTTGTTAGTTAACAGTTGAAATGTGGCTGGGGCGTTTTTCATGCCAAATGGCATAACTCTGAATTGGTATATACCATCTGAAGTCACAAAAGCTGAAATCTCCTTCGCCCTTTCGGATAAAGGTACCTGCCAGTAATCTTTAAGTAAATCTAATTTGGAAATAAAAGCTGATTGTCCCACTTTCTCAATGGAATCCTCCAAACGTGGGCGTTATAACCTGCCTGCTTACCATTGGCTGGGGACTAATGACAATCCCACAATCCTGTGGGAGTATGAGCTTCCCCAATGAGGGGGGCGGAGAACCCATTAGTAAACTCCATGTATAAATAAAGCTGGCCAGTTTGGAACCAGCAGGAAGGAGTGTGCAGCAAGGGAAGTTGCTGCTGCTGTTATATATATATGTTATTGTAAATAAATGTTATTACTTTGTACCCTTAAAACTCGTGCTGGATTCTTCGTGGCCCTCACTAAACTGGCGACGAGGGTTAAAGTGAATAGCTGTCTACACTGCTGAAGCCACCTCCCTGGATTTTTGTTGGATACAGGTTGGAAGTTGTTTTCTATTATACCATGCCTCTGTACGGACGTTTGGATGTTTTTGATGCTGCGCTGGAAAGCTGGAACCAGTACGCACAACGGATGCGTTACTATTTCCGGGCAAACAATATCACCGAAAACGAGCGCCAGGTGGTCATATTGCTCACCGCCTGCGGTCCGCATACGTTTGGGGTGATTAGGAGCCTTATGTACCCAGCTGCGCCAGACACCAAAATGTTTGATGAACTTGTGAATTTAGTGGGGCAACATTTTAACCCAACCCCGTCCACGATAGTCCAGCGTTACCGGTTTAATACTGCTGAGAGGACCCCAGGAGAATCCCTTGCCGACTTTCTATCCATGCTATGCAGGATTGCAGAGGACTGTGACTATGGTGAGACCTTGTCAGAAATGTTACGCGACCGTTTGGTTTGCGGTATTAACAATGCGGCCACCCAGAGAAAGTTGTTAGCTGAGCCAACATTGACTTTTCAGCAGGCCATTCAAATAGTATTGTCCCGAGAGAGCGCAGAACGAGGAGTGCAGGAGCTACAGGGAATGGAGGTGCATGCCTTGGGGCGTAACCCCTTCCGTCAGAAAACGTCCCCCCGCACTCCTGCGGTACCTTGGGCGAGGCGACGCCTAGATCGACGCCAGTGGCCGTCGGACATTCCTCCCCGAAGGGAGCCTTCTCCAGAACCAATGGATGAGGAGCCATGTCTGTGTCAGACTTGTAGGCGCTGACCCCGTCGCGGACGCCGGTCCTGGGGGCGCCAGAGGCGCCGTCCTTCCGACCGAAACTGGGACCAGCCCAGGGGCCGTACCTTCCATGTGGATGAACCTGCGGCAACTACTCCTGAGGACGTGGAGACGGAGGACGACTGCCTGCAGCTGCATTGTGTGGCAGCTCCCCGTGTGGCCCCCATTAAGGTGACAGTACGGATCAATGGTCACCCGCTTGAGATGTAGTTGGACACTGGCGCAGCGGTCTCCGTGATCGCCCAGAGGACATTCGACCGCATCAAGCAGGGTATACAGACTCTTACATTAACCGACTCACAGGCCAGGTTGGCCACCTACACGGGGGAACCACTGGACTTTGCAGGAACTACAATGACCCCTGTTGTTTATGGACGCCAGGAGGGGCGTTTCCCACTTATCGTGGTGCGCGGCCATGGGCCCAGCCTGTTGGGTCGGGACTGGTTGCGCCATTTGCGGTTGCAATGGCAGCACATCCTCCAAACAGTTTCTGGAGGGTTGACTGAGGTGCTAGGACGATACCCAGATGTATTACAGCCCGGTTTGGGGAAAATAAAAGCCCGTATCCACGTCGAACCAGGAGCCACGCCGCGCTATTTCCGGGTGCGCCCGGTGCCTATCGCCTTGGTCGAGAAGGTAGAAGGGGAGCTCACTAATTTGGAGAGTTTGGGTATTATCAGGCCTGTCCGTTTCGCTCACCAATTGTACCTATAATGAAGCCAGATGCCACAGTTTGCTTGTGTGGCGACTATAAACTTACAGTGAATACGGCTTCCCGACTCGACCGATATCCAATGCCTCGCATAGAGGATCTCTACGCGAAGCTTGCAGGCGGACTCTCGTTCACAAAATTAGATATGAGTCACGCCTACCAACAGTTGGAGCTGGACCCTGCCTCCCGACCATATGTAAGGATAAATACACACCGGGGCCTGTATGAATATACACGGTTGCCCTTTGGAGTATCCTCTGCCTGCGCTATTTTTAAACGTGTTATGGAGGGCATTTTGAGAGGTTTACCGCGTGTCGCTGTCTACTTAGATGACGTTTTGATTACAGGGACGTCGGAGCAGGAACATTTGGAAAATCTGGAGGCTGTCCTTAGACGCTTTTCGGAGGCTGGAGTCCGTTTACGTCGCACAAAGTGCGTATTTCAGGCAAAGGAAGTAGTCTACCTAGGTTATCGGGTGGACCGCGAAGGTTTGCACCCCGTCGCAGAGAAGGTGCGCGCGATTCAACAGGCCCCCGCCCCGATTCACACTTCGCATCTTCGTTCTTTTCTCGGTCTCGTAAACTATTACGGGAAGTTCCTCCCCAATCTGGCAACTACGCTGGCCCCGTTGCACCTTCTGCTGAAGAAAAATCACACCTGGGTTTGGGGTCAGCCGCAAGAAACCGCTTTCTGGCGGGTAAAGCAACAATTGTCGTCGTCTGGGTTACTAACCCACGATGATCCTGGAAAGCCTTTGCTTGTCACATGTGATGCATCCCCGTATGGTATTGGGGCCGTCCTTTCCCACAAGATGGAGAACGGGGCCGAGCGGCCGATAGCTTTCGCCTCCCGCACTACAGCGGAGAAAAAGTGCGTGTAGATCAAGAAGGAGGGCCTGGCAGTGGTTTTTGCGGTGAAACGCTTCCACCAGTACGTGTATGGCCGCCATTTCACTATCGTGACTGATCATAAGCCTCTGCTGGGACTTTTAAGAGAGGATAAGCCAATACCGCCCATTGCTTCCGCACGGATCCAGCACTGGGCTTTGTTGCTTGCTGCATACGAGTATTCTCTGGAGCACAAACCAGGAACGCATATAGCGAATGCCGACGCACTGAGCCGATTGCCTTTATCGACCGGCCCCATGTCGACCCCCACGACCGGTGAGGTGGTTGCAGCCCCAGATTTTATGGACACCTTGCCTGTCATGGCATCACAGATCCGTGAGTGGACCCAGACGGAGCCAATCCTGTCAAAGGTTTGGCACATAGTCCTGTATGGTGGGCAGCATAGACAGCTCCCAGGCGAGTTGCGGGCATTTTCCTCCAAGCTGTCTGAATTCAGCGTGGAAGACGGCATCCTCTTGTGGGGGACACGTGTGATTGTCCCGGAAAAAGGACAGGAGCTAATACTAAGAGACTTGCACAATGGGCATCCAGGTATGACCAAAATGAAAATGTTGGCCTGGAGTTATGTCTGGTGGCCAGGCCTCGACACTGACATTGAGAAGGTGGCCCAAAACAGCTCCATTTGCCAGGAGCATCAGAAGCTTCCGCCGGCCGTGCCCCTACATCACTGGGAATGGCCAGGGCGGCCTTGGGCACGCTTGCATGCAGATTTTGCAGGCCCTTTTCAAGGACCCATGTTCCTTCTATTAATCGATGCCCAGTCTAAATGGCTAGAGGTGCATAAGATGCTGGGCACAACGTCCTGCGCAACAATTGAGAAGATGCGTTTGTCTTTTAGTACGCATGGCCTCCCCGAGGTGCTGGTCACGGATAACGGCACTCCATTCACAAGTGAGGAGTTTGCGAGGTTCATGAAGTTGAACGGCATACGCCATATCCGCACTGCCCCTTACCACCCGGCTTCAAATGGGTTGGCAGAGCGCGCAGTGCAGACATTCAAACGAGGCCTAAAGAAGCAGTCTTCCGGATCAATGGACACGAGACTGGCTCGCTTTTTGTTTTCGTATAGGACCACCCCCCATGCGGTGACTGGGGTAGCTCCCGCAGAACACCTAATGGGCCGGAGACTTTGCACCCGCCTTAGTATGGTTTTCCCGGACATTGGCGCAAAAGTACGTCGCACACAAGAATGGCAGGGACAGGGTTTTTCTCGGCATTGGCCGATCCGGCAGTTTGTGCCCGGTGACCCAGTGTTCGTTCGGAATTTTGCTGATGGTGCCCAGACTTAAAAAACAAAACCTTTAACAGAAGCACCTCAGGTTTAACTTCACTACTGAGAACAGTTACCACGTTGGTATCAGCAAATGGGCATTCATAAGCTTGCAGAGGTTCACACACATCCTGCTGTGATTGCAGCTTCTCCAAAACTAAAATGAAACCAAATCCACCCTGCAGCAAAAAGCCGAAAGCGAAAGTAAAAAGCTGACAGCCCAGCTCCACCCACTCTCTGGCATCACTGCAGTAATAAACACCCATTTCTTAAAGGTACTCTCACTGCAGATATTTATATACACACTCATTTATAAACACCCATTTCTTAAAGTTACTCCCATATGACACTACTCAACCTCTCCTCAGAAGAAAATCCCTCCATACCCAAGATCAACCGAGTGAACCTTCTCTGGACTGCCACCAATGCCAGTATATCTTTCCTTAGATAAGGGGACCAAAACTGTTCTCAGTATTGCAGGCGTGAGCTATCTCATGCCTCGTATACTTTTAGCAGGACTTCCCTGGTGTTATACTCCATTCCCTTTGAAATAAAGGCCAACATTCATTTGCCTTACCTATTGCCTGTTGAACTTGCATGCTAGCTTTGTGTGATTTATGCACAAGGACCCCCAAATTCCTCTGCCATGCTGATTTCTGCAGTCTTTTCTCTATTTAATTAATATTCAGCTCCTTTATTCTTCATACTAAAGTCCATAACTTCATATTTTCCTACATTATATTCCATCTGCCAAGTTTCTGCCCACTCACCTAACCTGTCTCTATCCTTCAGTAGACTATTTGTGTCATCCTCACAAATTGCCCTCCCAGCTATTTTTTGTCATCCACAAACCTGACAATAGTACATTCCCTCGCCCAAGTCATTAATATATATGTGAATAATTGTCGCTCCAGGATGGATGCCTGTAGCACTCCACTAGTTACAGATTAGTATCTTGAAAAAGCTCCTCTTATCCCAACTCTCTGTCTTCTATCAGTTCGCCAATCCTCTATCCATGTTTATACACTACTGGGCTCTTATCTTATTAAGTAGCCTTTTGTGTGGTACCTCATCGAACGCTTTTTGGAAATCCAAGTATATTACATCTACTGGTTTCCCTTCATCTATCCTGCTCATTACCACCTCAAAGAATTCAAATAAATTCGTCAGCCATTATTTTCCTTTCATAAAGCCATGCTGACTCTGCTTAATTATTTTATGTATTTCTAAATGCTCTGCTATTACATCCTTTATAATGGACTCTAACATTTTCCCAACGGCAGAAGTTAAGCTACTTGGCCTATAGTTACTTGCTTTTTGTCTCTCTCCTTTTTTAAATAAAGGTGTTACATTGGCAATTTTCCAAACCTCTGGGACTTTTACAGAATTAAAGGATTCTTGGAAGATTACCACCAGTGCATTCACTAACTCTGCAGCTACTTCTTTTAATAACCTGGGCTGGATTCTCCGCAGCTCTGCGTCAAACTTGCGTTTGGCACGGCGGCGGAGAATCGACGATGGGACCTGGTTTGTTGGTCCATTTCCGAGTCCGCCATGGCACTCGGCGCGGCCACTGCAGACCGTCGTCGTTGCGCATGCGCGGACTCAGAACTGGAAGTGTGGGGGCCCGTATCCGCAGCCAAAGCTACGTGAAGCTCCCCGGGTCCCTGCCAGCACCCTGCAGGAGGTGAATTGGTCTCTATTTTTTGTAGGAAAGTCGAGTGAAACGCTAGCGTTTTCACGCAGCGTGGGGACAGAGCCCCTTTTTTTTGAGAATCCAGCCCACTGTTTCTATGTAGGCCGCCATCTCCGCCATCACGACACGGACCCCTGATGGCGGTGTCTGGGACATTATCTGTGAGGTATACAGCGGGTAGCCTTGGGTAGCTGGGTAGCACGGTAGCCTTGTGGATAGCACAATTGCTTCACAGCTCCAGGGTCCCAGGTTTGATTCCGGCTTGGGTCACTGTCTGTGCGGAGTCTGCACATCCTCCCCGTGTGTGCGTGGGTTTCCTCCGGGTGCTCTGGTTTCCTCCCACAGTCCAAAGATGTGCAGGTTAGGTGGATTGGCCATGATAAATTGCCCCTAGTGTCCAAAATTGCCCTTAGTGTTGGGTGGGGCTACTGGGTTGTGGGGATGGGGTGGAGGTGTTGGCCTTGGGTGGGGTGCTCTTTCCAGGAGCCGGTGCGGACTCGATGGGCTGAATGGCCTCCTTCTGCACTGTAAATTCTATGAAACCTATGATGAAACACACAGTGAAAATAGAAGCAGGATGAGGTCATTCGGCCTTTCGAGCCTGCTCCGCCATTCATTGTGATCATGGCTGATCATCAAGTTCAATAGCCTGATCCTGCCTTCGCCCCATATCCCCTGATCACATTAGCCCAAGAGCTATATCTAATTCCTTCTTGAAATTACACAACATTTTGGCCTCAACTACTTTCTGTGTGGAAATTAATTCCATTGATTCACCACTCATTGGGCGAAGGAATTTCTCCTCACCTCAGTCCTAAAATATTTACCCCTCATCCGTAAACTATGACCCCCTGATTATGGACTCCCTCACCATCAGGAACATTCTTTCTGAATCTACCGTGTATAATCCTGTTAGAATTTTATGTTTCTGTGAGATCCCCTCTCACTCTTCTCGACTCCAATGAGTAGAATTCTAACCAACTTAGTTTCTCCTCATATGACAGTCCCATCACCCCAGTGATCAGCCTGGTAAACCTTCACTCCACCCAGAGCAAGAACATCCTTCCTCAGAGAAGGAAACCAAAACTGCACACAATACTCCAGATAAAAGCAAATTACTGTGGATGCTGGAATCTGAAACCAAAGAGAAAATGCTGGAAAATCTCAGCAGGTCTGGCAGCATCTTTAGGGAGAGATGGCCCTTTGTCCTGCTTTGACCTGCTGAGATTTTCCAGCATTTCTCTTTGGTTTCACAATACTCCAGATGTGGCCTTACCAACGCCCTACTCAATTTCAGGAAAACATATACTCAAATCCGCTCGCTATGAAGGCCAACATACCATTTGCCTTCTTTACTGCCTGCACGCTTACTTTCTGCGACTGATGCACGAGGACGCTAAGGTCTCACTGAGTATCCTCCTCTCTCAATTTACACCTATTGACATATCGGTCTTCCTATTTTGCTACCTAAGCAGATAATTTTACAATTATCCACATTATACTGCATCTGCCATGCATACACCCACTCACTAAGCCTTTCCAAATCCCGCTGAAGCATCTCTGCATCCTCCTCACAGCTCACCCTCCCACCCAACTTTGTATCATCTGCAAATTTGGAGATAATACATTTTAGTTACCTCATACAAGTCATTAATATATAATGCGAACAGATGAAGTCACAGCACAGATCACTGCTGTGCGACCCCACTTGCCAATCGGAAAAAGACTCATTTATTCCAATCTTTCTCTTCCAGTCCTCTAACCGGCTTTCTATCCATCTCAAGACACTACCTGCAATCCCATGTGCTTTAACTTTACATAGTAATCTGCTATGTGAGACCTACTGAGATCTGCTACGTGATTCTCTAAATATTACTGTGTCATGCTGTTGCTTGACTAGCCTGTGAGACTGCTCTCCCAATCTTGGCACAAGCCCCCGCACATTAATAACAACTTTGCAGGATTGCCGATGCTATTTCTGATGCTTAGGTTAATGCGGACTAGTCTGTCCGGTCTCTTTCCTTAATGACGCTCTCACGGTTTGATTCATCTAAGTGGCTTGCTAGGACCGCATTCAAGAGCAGGCCATATTGCTATGGAGCTGGAGTCACATGTAGGTCAGGCCAGGTAAAGGTAGCAGACTTCCTTCCCTCTGGGGCATTAGTGAACTAGATGGGTTTTTACATCAATTGACAATAGTAAACATTGGACTTTTAATTCTAGATTTTTTTCTCCTGTGCATTAACCTGGGTCTCGGTGTTACTAGACCAGCGACAATACCACTGCCTGCCTTGATCAGCATCAATGTACTAACAATCACACACACCAGAATCATTGAAGAGTTATGTGTATATTTAGTAGTTGTTAGGTAGTACAGGCCTCGGTATTGCTGAAAAAGGAGACTTTTTGTTGAAGCTTTTTGTTTTGCACTCATCAAGACAATCTAAAGAATGCCAATGTCCATTGTTCTGTAGGCTGTTTTTTTTTTTCTTTCTTTACGGATGTTTAAGAGATGTTAATGTGTTAAACTGTGAAAATTACAAATGCTTCAATAAAATATTTTCTAAAAAAAATAATAATGCCAAGTTAGAGGAAACAACAAATTTATACTCTTTGAGAAGAGAGTGCTGATTGCTTGGCAAGTGGACTCTGATTGGTAGAGGTGTTGCCTCGGAGAATGCAACAGTTGATGGTGACTGACAGTTAACTGATACAACAGCCTCAACGTGTCTGGAATAATGAGATGAGAAAAATGAGGCGGAGTTCATGTTTGCAATTGCTTAACAACAATCTATGCAGCAATGTAGGTGTTGAGGGAAAATAGAACCAATCTGGGCTGCCCAATGATCTGTCAACATTCACTGCTCATTGCACATAGGTCTATTGGGGGAAGGAGTCAATTGCAGCCAGCACCCATGATTCTGTAGCCCATTAGGAGTCAGCATGTTCAGAAAGGGTATCTGGCGGTGGGTGGTGGGCGGAGAGAACAGTGATTCCAATTATTTCAACTGTTGGCAAAGTGATTGTTCTGTAGTACATTGGCTTTGCCGAAAAGTCACTGCTCTCCTGATAGGAAAGATGACAGCCTTTCAAGAAAGAGCCCAAAACACAATACAGTCCAGTTAACAAACACCATTCTTTAGCTGCTTGGGCCAACATAACTGCAGAGAGCCTGGCTCTGCCAGAGCTACTGGTTGACAGTCTGAGAGGCTGATCCCTACCTTCTCCAGCTGTGCTGGGAACTTAGGAAATAAGAGGAGTTAGCCATTCGGCCCCTCAAGCCATTTCCCCCCCCCCCACTATGCCCATATCCCTTGATATCTTTAATATCTAGAGATTTATCAATCTGTGTCTTGACTGAGCACCATAGCCCTCTGGGGTAGAGAATTCCAAAGACTCACGACCCTCTGAGAGAAGGAATTCCTCCTCATCTCAGTCCTAAATTGCCTGTCCCTTATTCCGAGACAGTGTCTCCTGGCCCTCACCAGGGAAACATCCTTCCTGCATCTACTTTGCAGTGTGTATGTTTCAATGCGATCAACTCTCATTCTTCTAAACTCGAGGGAGTACATGTCCAGCCACGTCAATCTCTCCTCACCGGACAATCCCACCATCCCAAGGATTAGTCTGGTGAATGTTCACGACACTCCCTTTGAGGCAAGTATATCTTTCCTTAGATAAGCTGACCAATACTGCACACCACACACCAGGTGTGGTCTCGCCCAGGCTCTATACAATCACAGCAAGACTTCTTTACACCTGTGGACAAATCCCCTTGCATTAAAGGTTGAGAGGAATAATTGCTGTGAATCGTCATAACAGTTAGACCGAAAGAAAATAGCCAACAAGTGCAAAATTGCAATGAGGTTAAATACTTGTTGAGCAAAGCCAAAAAGCTTAGAAAGTTGATAAAGATCTCCACCACGATTAAGTTCAAATACTTCTGGTTTTGGGTGACGGTCTGTGTGGTGTCTGCATGTTCTCCCCGTGTTTGTGTTATGAGAAATATGTAACTTCTATTGACACAGAACCTTCAAAGCAGCAGCACCTCTCGAGGCATTTCACAACAGAGAGACATCTGAGCAAGAACAGGACAAATCAGTAACTGAAGGCAAGTTTTAATGGAGGCTTTTTAGCTGGGAAGAGATGGAACAAGGTAAGGAAGTACAAGAATCTGAAATTGCTATAGTATTTTCACACAAATTAATAGCAAGCACAATTAGTCTTGCTGCTACTTTGATGGCAGAGTAAGGTCCAATGATTAGCACTGTTGCTTCACAGCGCCAGGGTCCCAGGTTCGATTCCCGCTTGGGTCGCTGTCTGTGCAGGGTCTGCACATTCTTCCCGTGTCTGCGTGGGTTTCCTCCGGGTGCTACGGATTCATCCCACACGTCCTCAAAGACGTGCTTGTTTGGGAATTGGACATTTTGAATTCTCCCTCTTGTGTACCCAAACAGGCGCCCGAATGTGGCGACTAGGGGCTTTTCACAGTAACTTAATTGCAGTATTAATTAAGCCTACCTGTGACACTATTAAAGATTATTATTATTAAAAGTGGCTGTTAATTGAAGTGCTATCGTTGGTGTGAATGCACTGAATTTGATTATTGCCCACACATCACTGTGACCGACAATGTCCCTGTGGAGGCCAAGCGCTTGGGCAATTCACCAGATGGAGCACGGACTGTGGATGTCGATGACAGAGTTTGGTGGCAGGAGTTGCTGATTGTGACAATGAGGGAGAGCAGAATGAGCAGGCGCTGTTGAGATAACAAGACCTCTATCTACAAAGATGTATATCCTTTTGCTCACTCATTCATTGCAGCCGATCACATGCTGGAAATCTCAGCAGATTTAACGCACTCCTTCCAATTTGCTTCTGAAGATGTCACTTAGTCTAATGGAGAGACCCTGAGAGGTGAAACTTTCGGCAATGTGAAAGAGACTGCTGATTTGTTATGTTGTAGGCGTAACACAAGCGGCTTCCTTGTGGTGCACTTGACAAAGGAAGGTTTAGACGTGGAGATAACTTCAACTATTAAACTATTTACACTTCTATTACTCGGGTTCGACACTACTGCTAATCCTACTATAGCTACCCAGACTGACTAACCAGTTGCTGAAATCCACGTGGTGGGTGTAATATTGAATCAACCCTGTGTCTCTACTCACTGACTGTCTCCACTGGAAAGAGACAGATCATGTGTGTGGTGTCCTTTATATATGGGTTGGTGTAATGCCCCCTTGTGGTCGTGTCACCTCCGTGTGTATCGTGAATGTCCATTGGTCGTGTCCTATCTAACTGTTCTATTGGTTGAGTGTCTGTGTGTCATGTCTCCGGTGCTCCCTCTAGTGTCTAGTTATCCTACATGCATTTACATTGATGCACATCACCACAACTTGAACGATCTAGGGGAAGTGATGGCAGGTGTGGGAGCTGGCTTGTCGACACAAATTTACTTGGAGCTGCTTTGACATTGCTAGTTTTAAGAGTGCAGAGTAAATGAGGTGGCACCGCTGTTGGAAATGGTGCACACGGCTGTGCAAGGTGCTGTCAGCTGTCACTTCCAGTGGCTGTGCTGTCTCCAAGAGCAATATCAACATTCAAAGTATTGGTAGTAAAAACGTACTAGCCTTCCCGCAGTTACTGGGAAACACGTTACCATATATTGCAATACCAGAAACAGCAACCTTAAAAAACACACTCACGGCAAGTAAAACAGCACATTACAGAATCTGGCTCGCAACATAAATGGGAAATTTCCATTGCACATAAGTACGTGGTGATATTGTAGACATGTGTGAAAAATATAAATGTACTAGCGGTTCTAATTAAAGAATCAGTTCCAGAGGTTGCTCAGTGATTTGCCTGTCTACCCTTGTGACCAAGGTTCAAATCCATCCCAGAGTTTGAGAAAACGTTTCCACTTTGAGCAAGAACGGGCAAAGCCTATTCAAGAGATTTGGGAACCCCGACCTTAAGAGCTGCTCTCTGCCCTTTTACAGACATAGGGCGCGATTTACCAGGCGTGTTGCACCCGAAGGAGAGAGCGTTGTGCCGACAGATGCCAGGAGAGGCCGCCTGCGGGCTACCATGGGCTAATCTGATCCCGCGAGGCATCACGATCAGGATCCCACCCACTTTGGGATATTTGAACTTTGTGCTCATCGTAACCCGGCAGCCAGGATCGTATAATGGGATGTGGCTTTTGCACAGATTTTCTTCGCTGATATCTCCGGGGTTTCCTGTGCCGAGTCAGTTTGGAAGGATCCCCATTTTGGTTGGTTACCCAAGAAAATTGGAGGAAGGTAAGTGGGGATTATTTTGCCTGAGCAGCTGCGGAAATAGGGGTTCCGATCCCGATTGGAAGAGTTTGGCCACTGAACCCGCTCCCCCCGTGGCTGTGTTTAAATACAGCACAGGTAAACAGGATGGATATCCTCCCCCTGACAACTCGAAAGGCCAATGGTTAAATGAATTTGTCACAAGTGCATCCATTTCTAAGTGGATACATAATAATAATAATAATCACATATTGTCACAAGCAGGCTTCAATGAAGTTACTGTGAAAAGCCCCTAGTCGCCACATTCCGGCACCTGTTCGGGGAGGCCGGTACGGGAATTGAACCCACGCTGCTGGCCCTGTTCTGCATTACAAGCCAGCTGTTTAGCCCACGATGCTAAACCAGCCCCTGATACAAGTGAAAAACACAAATTCAACCCCCATCTGAAATGCTTTTAGTGGAAGTTGGAAATATCACTGCAGGATGGATTTTTTTTTGAGTAATCAATTGATTTTATTTCCAGTAACAATATAAGTTTCAACTGTTGCTACGGCAACCATGTATATTGACCTGAAAGGATCCAAATGGAGTCATTGCATAAAACGGATTCCAGCCTCTATCTCCAATCTGAACCCGCGTGACACATTGTCACGGCTCTGGCTCATCTGTAAAAACAATTGTATCGGAAAGAAAACTCCAAGGCAGAAAGGTCCCTTAGCGGCTCTCAGTTTATTTCTAAAATAGACTGTGATTTCAAGACTGCAATCACATCAGTGCACCACAATCCTGCCTGCTATCCATTTCCTTAATGTTCCCCTCCTCAGTGCTGTTGCTTCCTCTCATCATTGCGCTTGCGGCAACAGGAAGCACCGGGAATCAGGCCTGTCCTGCATCACTGGTGTCAGCAAAAGAAACAGGCCGCTGTCACTAAATTAGGACAGTCTAACAGTTGCATGTGACAGAATCATAGGAGCTTGCCGCACAGGGAGGCGACATTCAGCTCTTATTGCTGGTGCTGGCTCTTCAGAAGGGTCGTTCTGTTTGATCCTACATAAGAGTCATAGACGTTTACAGCATAAAAACAGGCCCTTCGGTCCTACTTGTCCAGTTTTTACCACTAAGTTAGACCCAATTGCCCGCATTTGGCCCATATCCCTCTGTACCTATCTTACTGCCTAAATGCTTTTTAAAAGACAAAATTGTACCCACCTCTACTACTGCCTCTGGCAGCTCGTTCCAGACACTCACCACCCTGTGTGTGAAAAGATTGTCCCTTGGACCCTTCTGGATCTCTGCCCTCTCACCTTAAACCTATGTCCTCTAGTTTTAGATTCCCTTACCTTTGGGAAAAGATGTTGACTATCTTATCTATGCCCCTCATTATTTTATAGACCTCTCTAGTTTAATAATATCCTTTCTTCAATAGGGTGACCAGAACTGTACAAAGTATTCCAAGTGTGGCCTTACTAATGTAGAACATAGAATTTAGAACATAGAATTTACAGTGCAGAAGGCCATCCTGAGCCATGGACACCCTCAACAAACCGCAGCCGTTGCAAGTCGCTGGGAACCTGGGCACAAATTGGACGCTCTTCAAGCAGCGCTTCGAACTCTTCATGCAAGCCAATGAAAAACAGGGCGCCTCGGACGAAACGAAGATTGCCATGCTCCTCACTACCGCAGGTCAGCACGCCATCGATGTATACAACTCCTTGGTGTTCGCGGAAGGCGAGAACAAAGCTAAGTATGACACGGTCCTCCTCAAGCTCGACAAGCACTTCAACGTTGAGGTCAACGAAAGCTTTGAGAGGTATGTCTTTCAGCAACGCTTGCAAGGTAAGGATGAGCTCTTTCAGTCCTTCCTGACGCACCTCCGCATACTCGCGCAGTCCTGCGGTTACGACACCACCTCAGAGTCCATGATCCGGGACCAGATCGTTTTTGGCGTTGCCTCCAGTGGCCTACGCCAGCAGCTTCTAAAAATAAAAGGCCTGACCTTAGCATCTGCAGTTGAAGCCTGTGTCCTGCATGAGAATGCGACTAGCCGCTATGCCCAATTTCAGGCGACCGAATCGGCACGGAGGGGGTCCCACGCGACCGAATCGGCAAGCCAGGCCACCCACAGGGCCGAACGCGTTCAGGCAATCGAGTTTCATAACAAGACACTCACACAGTCACAACGTGCTGAGTACCAAGTCTGATGTATAAATAGTTTAATGGAATAAAACTGCGTTGTACCAATCGCAACCGTGTTGGTTCGTCTGTACCTCAGAGCACCCAACACTTCAGTGCAGACAGTGACCCAAGCCGGGAATCGAACCTGGGACCCTGGCGCTGGGAAGCAACAATGCTAACCACTGTGCTACCGTGCTGCCCCACGGTATCTTGTACAACTTCAGCAAGACGTCCCATCTCTGCATTTTGCCTGTCACACAGTATGTCCCTCAGTCCCAAACATTCTGTCTCACCGCCTTTATCAAACTTTATGGAATCAGCTTCCATCACCTTGTGAGGCAGACCATTCCAGGTTCTGACCATTATCTCAATGGAAAAAAATGCTCATCTCCATCCAGATCATTCACAAATGTTTTTCAATTTGCCTTCTGGCTATGTATTGACTTGGTGGTTTGATGTAAAATTGTGTCTCTCAGCTCGCAAAGCACCACGAGACCATTCGCTACATTAAAGGCACTGCATACAAGTTGCTGTTGTTGGAAAGTCCTACCTGCTTTGTCCTCATCTTTGCTTCATCAGAAAGATTATTGTAGGTGTAATGGGCTTGAGTGATTCCACAGAAGAGGACAGCAACAATTCCTGAAATGGGAAATAAATTGTATTCCATTAGTCAAACAATTTGTCTTGTGACTCCAAAATATGTGGGTTTTTAATGTTAGCCATTAGAGAGGGTAGTTTGTCATCAGGATCGCTTGTGGAAGGAACATCACAATTGGGGCCCCATCCCAATAAGGGGATTTTCATTGGCACCCTTTTGAGTGGGATTCCTTTGGATAGTTATTCTTGAACCACACTGCCCACTGGATATTTGTCAATGCTTGAAGCTTTAACCAGGAGCAGTCCGTATTACCTCCACCTGGACCCATGTACAAACTTTTGACAAAGAGTCATCGGACTCGAAACGTTAGCTCTTTTCTCTCCCTACACTTGCTGCCAGACTTGCTGAGATTTTCCAGCATTTTCGCTTTTGTTTCAGATTCCAGCATCTGCAGTAATTTGCTTTTATACAGACGTCAACTGTTGTGTGCCTGACTCAGTTGGTTCGAGTTGCAGACAGTTTTGTCAGCTGCTATACTGGCTGCCAGAGCTTTTACTGAGCCAATTTAATTCAAACCCTAAAAATTCTGGCACAGAAACAGCAGTTGCCTGGTACAAATCCTAAACACATACTGGTGCCACAATCAGCCTTGTATCTCTGAAACTAGAACAGATCAGTGTGGGGAACCGGTACTCAACAAATGCCAATAAGCTTGGCTTTATTCTCTTCTTTCTCGCATTGTGCTCAATGTGGTGATATGCATCACTGTAAATACACAAGGGGTTAATGTAAATACACTACGACTAAGTAAACACTAGAGGGAGCACCAGAGACGTCATGACATACAGACATACAGCTAATGAACACATAGAATAGGACACGACCAATGGCAGTCAAGACACCCAGAGGTGACACTACCACAAGGGGGCATTACACAACCCATATATAAGGACAGGGCACACATGCTCTCTCTCTTTCCACAGGCGACATTTAAGAGAGTAGGACAGGGGCAGATCAGAAGCATCACACCCACTACGTGGCTAAGAGCAGACTGGTTAGTTAGACTGAGTTTATAATGGCAAGATTAGCAGGAGAGTCGAACTCATAGAGAACTGTGCTAATGGTTCAATAAATCACATTGAACTTACTTCAACGTCTGGAGTATCTTTTGGTCAAAGCTGCATCGAGTTGCAGCCTGTGTTATCCCAGAGTACATAACACAACACTCAAGACATGACAAATGTAAGATGATGATCGGGGCATTTTGTGTAGATGCTGGAAGTAGATTTGTTGCGTTGGTCCCACCATTAGGACTTGAATTTTACAAATAATGAGCACATAAGCAGTTACCATACAGTCATTGCTCACCTTAAGGAGACTTTCTATAAACCAATGAATAAGGAGGTAGCACGAGGAAGATTAATCCTTCATAAGAGTCTTTAACAAATTAACTTTTTTTAAATATATAAAACATTTTATTGCAGCATTTCTGAGTTTGTAACAATAACAGAAGAAACAGTGTACATACAAATATAAATATAGTGCAAAGGCCGTCTTCCTCCCTCACAGGTCCCACCTTTCTTACACACTAATCTAAGCTAAATTTAACAAATTAACTTAAAAACACGAACAAATCACCCATCTTATTTGCAACATGAAACCAGCCGGGACCCATTTTTCGAGCACCGTCTTCAGGTAGTCTCTTTTACATGTTACTCGTTGTCACTTAGAAGAATAAGAAACACTGGAACAGAAGTAGGGCAGCCAGGCCCTGTCCGCAATTCTGCTTGATTATGATTCATCCAAATTGAAATCCTATTCACCCAACTTTGTTCGTTTATCAACAGAAGTCTATTAATCCAAGTCTTGAAAATTTCAATTAACCACGTTTCCACAGTCTTTTGGCCGACCTTCCTTTGTATAAAAGTTGGAACTGAACAGGGCGATAAAGGCTATCATAGGTATTTGTATTTGGAGGAAGGATTTGCCAGTCTGGAAGAGCTCAGGGAGAGGGTAGAGCTGCTGAGGGGTAGTGAGTTCAGCTATCCACAGGTTAGGGACTTTGCACAAAAGATCTGGAAGGGATTCCCTAGATTGCCGGGATACACTCTGCTGGAGCGACTGCTGCTTCCGGATGTGGAAGGGGTGGGAAGAATTGGGGCTATGTATAAGTGGCTGGGGGAGCAGGGAGGCGGGTGGGTGGTGAAGATCAAGGAGAAATGGGAAGCGGAGTTGGGAATGGAGATCAACTGGGGAGTATGGAGTGAGGCACTGTGAAGGGTAAACGGGACCTCCTCTTGTGCAAGGATGAGCCTGATGCAGTTTAAGATGGTGCACAGGGTGCATATGACTCGGTGGGTTCTTATCAGGGGGTAGCAGATGAGTGTGAGAGGTGTGGGCGGGGGCCAGCGAATCACGTGCACGTGTTTTGGGGTTGTGAAAAATTGGGAAGATTCTAGGCGGGGGTGTTTGCGGTCTTAGCCAGGATAGTGGAGGAGGGAATGGACCCGGACCCTTTGGTGGCGATATTTGGGGTTTCAGAGAAGCCGGAGCTCATGGAGAGGAGGAAGGCCGATGTCGTGGCCTTCGCCTCTCCGATTGCACGGCGACGAATTTTGCTGGAGTGGCGGTCGGCATCGCCACCGGGGTTGCAGCATGTACGACTTCCTGCGGTTAGAGAAGATAAAGTATGAGTTAAGGGGCTCAGCAAGGGGGTTCAAGAAAAGGTGGGGGATGTTTGTGACCGTGTTTGAGGAGCTGATCGTCGTAGAGGAATGGGGAGGGGTGGGTGATGGGGAGGGGGGTGGTGAAAAAGGAGAAAAATCTGTTCAAACTGTACAGCTGATTGTCGGGAAGTATGTTTCCCGGGGTGTTTATTTGCTGTAACCTACTTTGATACAAGTTTGTAATAAAATGCGTTTTTGAAAAAAGGCTATCATAGGTGTTGGAAATCTTAAGCAAAAACAGAAAATGCTGGAATTACTGAACAGGTCTGGAGTGTTAAGGGGCGCGATCGAATAGCCATGTCCCACCCAACTCGGTGACATGAGATTTGCAATGCTCGGAAACGTCACAATCTGGCTTGTAACCTCACAGAGTGAGATCCAGATTTACATATTCAAGTTTCAAGTGATCCATTGGGCTAACTTAAATATGGTGCGCTTAATTCTCTTCAGGCCCAGGAACAAACGTCCGTGCCTGGGAGATCACGCCATGGCGCGTTTAGCATTGGTCCACACAAAGTGGATCTGGCACCCGGGGGGGGGGGGGGGTCTTGTTGGCCATGAAGACCCCAGGGTGATCAGGGTCTGGGCAGGGGCACTGCTGTGCCAAGGTCCCCAGGTGCCAGTTTGTTCGTGCCAGGGATAGAGCCCAGAGGTGCCCTGCCCTTACGAAGTGGGATGAGTACCTCTCCTAATTGCCCTCGAGAAGATGATGGTGATAATTGTGCATTTTGTGTGCATCCTGCTAGTAGATTTTTTTCTGAGTTGGTCCCACCATCAGGATTTCAATCTGTGATGAATTGTGACATTTTTTACTACCCGCTTTGCATGTTATGGTACAATTTATAGAAAGCACACAAAGTGTCCTAGTACCTGCCATTCCTCGTCATAAAAAGATTAAAAATCCATTGAAAAATACTGAAACACTTCTTAATATTAATGAGACATGTAGCAAAGGAACCAATTAAAAACAAAAACAAAAAAATGAGAATTTCCTTTGAAACACTGCTCCATTCACAGATTGTCCTGCCTCACAAATACAGTGTCCTCACCCCAGTGATATTGATTATCCTCACACGTAGATCTATTGTGTCCCCTGCTTACAGCGTGAGACCAGAGTAGTGAGCAGCAATGCAATGTAGCTGACTGTGCGGCATTTTCCAGAGCTGGCACCATTAACTATTCATGGCACCGTCCCAGTTCAGATGATGCCTGCCAATCAAAGTTTGGGAGTTGCACACAGTGCAGCTGTTATGTGTTGGGGTTGCTTTGTCAGTGCCAGGCAGAGGGTGAACAAAGGCACAGAGTATCCTCATTTTCCTAAGGAGCTTTGGAGATGGAAATGGAATCAGTTCAGCAAAGGAAAGGTAACCTTATGATCCCAGTGCATATGCCTCAAAGAAATATACAGTCTGTTTGGCAGGTGACTGCCAAAGTAGATGCTATTCAAACACACAGAGGGTGGGGAAATAGATAACAAAGACATTTAAGGGTGGCACAGTGGTTAGCACTGCCAAAGTTGTGCAGGCTGGGTGGATTGCCCAAGCTAACATTGCCCCTTAGTGCCGCCCTTTTCAAATTTGCCAATACCCTTTTTTGTACAGTGAAAATAGGAAGGTGTGCCTCATTTTACACTCTTCATTTATTCCATGTAGGCCATGTTTAAGCTACAGGGGTTTGAAAAAAACATGTAGTGGGCCAGTGTAAAGCTGGCCCTTCCCAAAGCTCAAGACCATTCTTTCCTTGTTATTTTCCTTTTCTCTCTCTTACACAAAACACCAACAGACACAAACATGCAACACACACAAAAACACACATGATTTGCATCGTACAGGCACCGGCCAGCGTCACACTACTCCGATCCAGGTCTGCGACACTAACCTGCTTCTGCTTTTTGATGAGCTAACAGGGATGGTTGATGAGGATAATGCAGGGCCGGCACAGTGGTTAGCAATGGTGCCAGGAACCCGGGTTCAATTCCGACCTTGGGTGACTGTGTGGAGTTTGCACGCTCTCCCAGGGTCTGCGAGGGCTCCCTCCGGGTGCTCCGGTTTCCTCCCACAATCCAAAGATATGCAGGCTAGGTGGATTGGCCATGGTAGAATTGCCCCTTGGTGTCCAGTGATGTGCAGGTTAGGTAGGTTTACGGGGATAGGGCAGGGAAGTGGGCCTAGGTAGGGTGTTCTTTCAGAGGGTCGGTGCAGACTTGAAGGACCAAATGGCCTCCTTCTGCACAGTAGGGATATGCTCCTCTGATGTAGTGTACAAGTACTTATAAAAGGCACTTTGATACAGTGTCGCACAATCTGCTTGTTAACAAAGTTAGAGTCCATGGAATAAAAGGGGACGTAGCAGATGGATCCAAACTTGACTGAGTGACAGCAAGAGTGTAGCGGTGAACACTTGTTTTGTGGGCTAGAGAAATGTAACATATGGTTCCCCAGGGGTCAGTGCTAGAGTCCTTGCTTTTCCCGATATACATTGGTGTAGACTTCGGTGTCCAGGGCAAAATTTTACACTTTGCGGATGAAACAAGTGAATCGTGATGAGGATATAGACCAGATGGTACAATGGCCAGAAAAGGAACAGATGAAATTTAATGCAGGGGAGTGAATCATTTTGGTAAAGAAAGTGATGAGCACAAGAAAGATGAGGAAAATATAAAACAAAGGTTGCCATTGTAAAGAAGGTGCAGGAGCAGAAGGTACATAACTCATTGAAGGTGGTAGGGCCAGGGTGGCATGCTGGCACAGTGGTTAGCACTGCTGCCTTACGGCACCGAGAACCCGGGTTCGATCCTGGCCCCGGGTCACCTTCCGCGTGGAGTTTGCACATTTTCCCCATGTTTGCGTGGGTCCCACCCCCACAACCCAAAAAGATCTGCAGGGTACGTCGATTGGCCAGACTAAAATTGCCCCTTAATTGGGAAAAAAAGAATTGGGTGCTCTGAAGTTTTAAAAAAAGAAATAAAAGGTGGCAGGACAAGTTATGAATATGTTTAGTCAATAGGGACATTGAGTACAAAAGTATAAACCAGTATAAAACACTGGTTAGGCCTCAGCTGGAGTAACGTGCCCAGTTTTGGGCATCGGACTTTAGGAAGAATGTGAAGGTTTTAGAAAGGGCACAGAAATAATTTACAAGAATGGTTCCAGTGAGGAGGGACTTCAGCTATGCGGATAGCTTGGAGAAGTTGGTGTTGTTCTCCATGAAAAAGACTGAGAAAAGATTTGATCCAGGTGCTCAATATCACGAGTGACCTATAGGGGTTAGGTAGGGTAAGCTTCAATTGGCAGAAGGATCCTGAACCAGAGGACACACATTTAAGGTGATTGGCAAAAGAAGCAGATATGTCACAAAGGAAGACTTCTTTACACAGCAAATGGTTAGAATCTGCAATGCGCTGCCTGAAAGTGTGATGCAGGAAGATTCAATCGTGGCTTTCAAAAGAGAATTGGATAATTAATTGAAGAAAAAGCAATTAGAGGGCTACAGGGAAAATGGGGAGTGGGATAAACCAGGTTGCTTTTGCAGAGAGGCACAGACATGGTGGGCTGAATGGCTTGCTTCTGGGCTGTACCATTCTGGGACTTTAGAAAAACTTTGACCAGGGATATATCCAACTTTCCCAAGAAATTGCTGAATGTGTGTCATCCATCCATTTATAAACAGGTTGGTCCATACCAGATGCAATTGTATCCATGTCAGGCTGTACCCATCTCACGAAATACTTCCGCCTGTCACATACTTATTGTAATTAGGCTGAGAAATTGGTCCAGATTCCCCAGATTCAGGGTTCCTGTACAAATAGCAGTCTCAGAGCTCATTGATTTATGTGCCAACTAATCTCCCTGAATGTGCCCTCCACACTTTGTGGATCAACAGATGGTCACTTTGTACTCCACCGTGCTATATTAAAAACATTTAATTTCCCTTGAACGGCCCTCTGATTTGTATCAATGATTTGGCTGACCACTGGCTCAATGTAATGTCCATAGCCATTATGGGGAAAGTTTTACAATATGCTGGATTACATTCTCCATTGGGAATCATGCAACAAAACAACGCGTGTCTTGTCACAAAGTGAGGATATTGACCCTTTGACTATTTGGCATTTGATAAAATGCAGCTCAAAAGGTAAATATTGGTTGGGGGTAATATATTGCTTGGATAGAGGATTGGCTAACCAACAGAAAGCAGAGAGTGGGGATAAATGAGTATTTTTCTAGATGGCAAGATATAACTAGTGGTGTGCCACAGGTTTCCGTCCTTGGGCCCCAACTATTTACAATCTATGTTGATGACTTGAATGCAGGGATAGAATGTACTACAGCCAAATTTGCAGACGGCACTAAAATAGGTGAGAAAGCAAGTTGTAATGTGGAAATAACAAATTTATAAATGGATAGGTTAGATGAGTAGGCCAAAATTTGGTAAATGAAATTTAACGTGGATAAGTGTGAGATAATCCATTTTGGATGGGGGAATACAAATACAACTTATTATCGAAATGGAGAGAAACTTCAAAATGCTTTGGTGCAGAGGGATATCAGTGCCTTTGCACACAGATCGCAGAAAGTTAGTATGCAGGTGCAGCAGGTAATAAGGAAGGCAAATGGAATTTTGGCATTCATTGCTAATGGAATAGCGTATAAAAGTAGGGAAGTGCTGTTGCAGCTGCATAGGGCATTAGTGAGACCACAACTGGAGTAATCCGCAGTTTTGGTCCCCTTACTTAAGAAAGGACGCAAATGCATTGGAGGCGATCAGAGAATGTTGACTGGAATGATTCCAGGGATGAAGGACTTGTCTTAAAAAGAGAGATTGAGCAGTTTAGATCTATACTCACTGGAGTTTAGAAGAATGAGAGATCTAATTGAGGTATATAAGATGCTAAAGACGATTGACAGGGTAGATGTAGTGCAGATGTTTCCCCTTGTTGGATATTCTAGAGCAAGAGTCGTAGTTTCAGGCTAAGGGGTAGCAGATTTAAAACAGAAATTAGGAGGAATTACTCCACTCAAAGGGTCGCAAATCTGTGGAAATCTCTATCCCAGAGTGCAGTGGATGCTGAAACACTAAACAAATTTGAGGAGGAGATAGATAGGTTTTTAATTAGTTGCAGGATGAAGGGTTATGGGGAACGGGGAGGAAGTTGGAGATGAGGCCGAGATGGGATCAGCCATGATCGTATTGAATGGTGGAGCAGCTCGAGGGGCTGAATTGCTTACTCCTAGTTCTTATGTTCTAGCAAGTTAGAAGTTCTTAAAAATCACAGCATTTCATTCTTTAAGCCTTGTCAACAAGATTGGATTTAGTAACATTTTCGGTACAGTGCTGTAAATTGGTTTGACTGATCTACCCCATCCATCTTGTTGTCATATAGCCTTCTTGGGAATTCAATAGCGACAGCTTCTTTTCTTCAACCTGGGCATCCTTGAACCTAATCTGTGTTAGGCGTTTTAGTTGCTGTGAAATGAAGAGTCTAAAGTTCTTGTTCCTTTTCACCAAACACCATTTATTTCACTTCCACAGCCTCTACATAAAACAACACACCACCTGCCAGAGGCCACCTGAAGCCCCTTTACATATCAGTGTCAATTAATGGATACTTAACATACATGAGAGAACTATTGCAATGTCTCTTAACGATTTACTTAACAGTCTCCCCTTCCTTGGAGAAAAAAAATAATTAGGTGAAAACAAAATTTCAAGAAACTCAAAAACACACACATGATGTCCCCCCCCTTTTTTTTTTGCTTGGACGAGAAAGAAAAAAAAGTCACAGAAACAAGCGCCCTTCATTAACAATATCCAAAAGTTTCTGTGAACTCGCCCCTCTTTTCGTGAAACAGTTTGACAGTTGATAGCTCCTGTCCACCCATTTAATTTTTGTTATTTCCCCTCTGTCCAACACCTGCTTCAAACTTGCGATGTCTATCCGTAACCTCTTTTCATTGACACTTTTTGTAGAGTGCACACTTTCCCACAGGGATTTATTGTCAATGTGACAGTCAATAGGTATATTACCCAAATCCCCTAATCGCAAAATTTCTGTCAATAGCATACTTATATAAAAAGCCATATCCACCGCCTCTACAAGGCTTAACATCTCAGCAGCCAAAGTGCTTTTTACCACTGTCCTTATTTTCTTTGTTTCCCACACAAGTGGGTAACATTTACCATTGTTTCCCAAAAGGAAAATTATAAAACCTCCTGCGCTTGAAACCCCATCACATAAATTTGCGTAGGACACATCACTATAAACTATGAGTTTCAAGTGCTTAAGGTCACCTAAAACCGTGAACTTCAAAACACACTCCTGCATTTTTAGTTTGGCCAACGCTTTATTTGCTCTTATTATGTCTTCCACATTGGGATCATTCATTTTTGTACTCAACTCTAAGACATCAAAACTCACGTCCGCTCTAGACTGTCTACCTAACCAGTTCAGTTGCCCAATTAAACTTTGCAGTTGCTCTTTTTCTATCTTTGAAACCACTGCGTCTTTTTGTGAAACTCGGCCACGACTAATTGCTATTGGGGTGATGCTTTCCAAATAAGATTGTTGATGTAAAGTTGCCCCTAACTTAGTCTGTCCAATTTCCAGTCCAATATATTTAAATGCACCGGAAGCCTGACTTCCAACCCTGAATTCTTTCCTCAAACCAGAGATTACAATAGCTTCAAAATTACTAGTCCCACCCCACAAAAAATCATCGACATGCATCATAAAAATGCCAGAAAGATTTCCTTTACAGTGCCAGTAAAACATTGCAGGATCTGCTTTCAACTGGCAACAGCCTAACTTTAACAAAACTGACCTTACCGAAAAATACCAGACTCTAGATGCATCATTTAATCCATATACACGTTTGTTCAACTTCCAGAGTACCCCTTCTGTGTTAGTTGCTTCTTTAGGAGGACGGAGAAAAATGTCTCTCTGGAGCTGATATAAGCTTTGATATCTATAGATTTGCATTCCCATGCCTTTGTGGCTAATAGAGCCAAGAAGATCTTTAAAATAACCTTTCCTGCTGTAGGTGAATCTACCCTTAAATCCTGATCTTCTAAGTTTTCTTCAAATCCCCTTGCCACGAGCCTGGCCTTTGCCTTATAAGTTCCATCCGTAAGAAACTTTTCCGTGCAAATCCATCTGTGGGATAGAGCTCTTTGTTCCCTATCCGGTACTTCCGTGTATACCCCAAATTCACTCCAACTATGCAATTCTTGCTGTTTAGCTTCTTTAATAACTTTTTCATCTAATTTATTTAAAGCCACCAAAATCTCACGTGCATGTGGGCTTCTACTCCTATTAGTATTCATAGTCTTACTCATGTTCCGAGATCTTGACAAACTACGTCCCCTCTCCCGCCTGGTATCTCGTTCTGTACTGCTACTGCTTGATCTTTCCCTTCTGCTGTGGGATGTCCTTTCAATAGTTCTCGACCTTTTCCTGTGAACCTGTTCACTATCCGATGTACTATCTGAACTGGCACTGCGTTTCTGTGCCCTCCATTTTTGAACTTCGTTTTCCCAATCCATTGTCTTGACTCCTTCCCCTGAATGCTGTACATTCAACCAATGTTTATACTTTCCAGTGGCCTTCCCTGCTCTACTAATAACAGTTGCATCCTTCCATTGACTAGACCCTTCAGGCAAGTATGTCACTTTTGTACCAACTTTTGGCAGTTGCCCTTTCGGAAAAATGGCCTGTTTTAATTCACCAGAAGTGTTGTGTTCCTCCACAGAAACCCTGTCTATATCAGTTAATTGGTCCTCATAGTTCTGTAACACATGCGTACCAGATGACTCTGGTTCCTCGTTATGTCTGTCTGCTCTGTCTAAATTTGAAAATTTGTAATCTGTATCCATTATCGTTGATGAATGGACCCCAACAGTTTGATTACCATGTTGCAAAATAATTGTTTTGCCATCTATGCCTATGATCTTCCCTGGGCCTTTCCATTCATTAGAATTGTCTCTCTTATAGTATACCATGTCTCCTTGCTGACAAGCGGCATCTGATGGCCATACGTTAAGTCTTAAAGCTCTGTGAATTCTTTCAGAGACTTCTGCATCCAAAAAAGCTTTTCTACTGCTATGTAATGCATTTAAATGTTCAGCAAAACCAGAGCTAATTGTAGTCCCCTCCCAAGCTGGAGGCTGGTCATCCAAAATGGACGTAATTTTAGGATTTCTACCAAACACTAATTGATAAGGACTATAGCCCCCAACCAACTGCAATGACTTCTTTGCATGTACTTCCCATGCTAAAGCTGAATTTAGCCTGCAATTTGGTCGATCTGCCAACATTTTCCGAAGCATGGCATCGATGACAGCATGATTTCTTTCACAGACACCATTACTAAATAGGCTTTCTGCAGCCGTATTCATAACTCTGATATTCATGTTTTCACACATATCCCTAAACTCATCATTAGCAAATTCTCCCCCATTGTCCGTAAGGAATTTTGCCGGTGGACCCATTCCTGTCCCTATCCATTTTTCCACGATTTATCCAGAATTACTCTCTTTTCTTTACTTCGTACAATCGTTGATTGACTAAATCTGGTTGCTAAATCTACAAAATGCAAAATAAATATATTATTTGCTTTATCCCAGATCTTAAGGTCCATGGCTACAATGTCGTTAAAATCCCTGGCCAAAGGTAGGGTTACTATCGGTCGTGCTGGTGTCCTTTTGTACTTCCTACAAACTTCACAGCGGTCACTAACCTGTTCTAACAGTTTAGTATAGTTGTCATCCCTTACCCCTGCATCCTTTAATACATTTTTCAGCCTCCGAGGAGACGGATGTGCAAATTGCCTATGCAGTTTTAATACCACAAGCTTTTTATCAGCTAAAGTCCCATTTTCAACTGCCATTAACACATCCTTAACCACTGTACTTGAAAAATTATTTGTCAGCAATGGAATACAAGAGTGTCCCGACTGTGTAAATTGTAAGTCCACAGTCTTTCCAAAAACTGCTGCCTTATCCTGTTCCATATCGAGTTTCATGTGTGCTTTCTTCATCGATGGTCTGCTCAGAAGCAAAGGTATCTCACTTGATACAACATCCGTGCTAATGAAATGATTCACTCTGGCAATATTGCAAGGGATCACCACTCTTTTCAGCGACTTCAGAGTGTTATCATCCCCAAACCTGAAATTTGTGGAACTTTCAAATTCCTTAACCTTGTTACGATTTTCAGCATTCAAACATTTTAACCAGTCAATTCCACACTCAGTAGATGTGCAGCCACTGTCCAATACAGCACAGTTGAAGGATTCTGCAACCAACACCCTCATTACCGGCGTAAAACTGCTGGTCAATAGGACAATGCCTTCTTTCTGGTCACTATCTTTTTCCTCTTCTGACTCTTCCGTGTCATGTGTCGCTTCAAACACGCTATCATAACGAGTTGGACAGTTGAAAGCATAATGGTATTGAGAGTCACATCGAAAACATCGATTTATCATGCCCCGTGCATTTCTGGGGTTCATCTTCCGATTGTAGGTTCTAACTGGGTTTCTGTCTTCATAATTTCCTTGTCTTGGTCTCCGTCTATAGTCTTGAGCCCTGTTCGTAGCCATACGATTTTGCAATCCTGTTACTAGTGTATCTTCCATATTCTGCCTTATTGCAGGCTGACCTATTTGGGTCATCAGAGCCATCGGAATCGAGTGTTTCCCCAGAAACTTTTGTAAAGCTTTTGTCATCTGTTCGAAAAAGGAATCCTTATCAGTAAACTGAACTCCTGTCAAAACAAGGAGCCTATCCATGTTGCTCACTCTAGCACAGTCAAGTAATTTAAAGGCCAACACAGACTGTGGAAATTCCAGATTGTGTTTCTGCAGCCTTTTATATAGTCTGCCAAATTCCATTATAGAGTCTTCCATGGAGATATCCTCCATTTTCCGGAACTTATCAAAATCCGACCATGCTTCATACGCACTTAACAAGTCATCTTTCTTATAAATCTTATCCATATAATGTAATAAAGTCTCCAGACCTTCTTCTGAGTCTAACTCTTCCAATTCCAGCTCAGAAAGCACTTTGTTTCGGATTTTACTGCCATATGGTAGAGAAAGAGCCAATGCCATACCTTGTTTTCTCTTTCCCAAAGCAGTTACATTGGTCCACATAACTACTGCACCTCTCCATTGGTCGTACGATTGCCTTTCAGAAAATAAGGGAGGATAGTCATATCCAGCCATCTTTATCCTGGGTTCAGCCATGTATCTTTTTTTTTCCTTCTCACTCACTCCTTGGTTTGATCAGGAAAGGTTGTATCTTTCAAACCTTCACATTTGCACAGCAACCATCCTCTGCTAACATTGTTAGACGTTTAAGTTGCTGTGGAATGAAGAGTCTAAAGTTCCTGTTCCTTTTCACCAAACACCATTTATTTCACTTCCACAGCCTCTGCACAAAACTCTTAACACACCACGTGACAGATGCCACCTGAAGCCCCTTTACATATCAGTGTCAATTAATGGATACTGAACATAAATGAGACAACTATTACAATGTCTCTTAACACATTACTTAACAATTTGCTACTTTGAAGCTTCTAGTCGAAGCCTTTCTAACTTCCACAAGCCAATGGGCTAGTTCAGGCTCTTGATCATGCCCTTCAGAGGCCTGGGTCACTTTGCCATTTGGTTACTGCCATTTATTTATCTTTTAAAATTTGAACACCGGTTACAGCCTGAGCTAACAGATTGGAGCAAAGCTCCAGCTACTTTTGGAGTGAAAAAGAATGCAAGTGGACTAATCATTTATCAGTTACTGTGCTGATTTTTTTTAGCTTCAAAGAAAAGGGAAATATGGCACATAATTACATAGCTGATCTGCTGAGCTCCAGCGCAAGTTGCATTGCACCCTTTTAGGCCCAAGTTCCAACTTCCAGGGATCATCCGTCCCCTCTCTGAGCCAAAACAGAAAGTTATGAGCAAAGTAACTGGCATTGTAGTCAACAATGAATGCTTTTTACCATTGTAAGATAGAGATCTCATTATACACATTTTCTATGCAGCTGATGGGTGCATCTGACTAACAGAAGCAAAATTAAATCATTCAGGTCTCAAACACATGTTCTTGTTTAAAGTAAATCCTGGGTTTCTAACAGTTCTCAACAGTAAACTCTTTACTACAGAGAAGAATGTTTATGATAAACTCTATCATCCATACATGTCTTGTTAACCCCTACCCCTAGATCGGTACAGTGAGCAGCCTGAACAAACAATGTTAACAGACCCAGACACATTTCCTTCCTTTGTTCTCAAGCCCAAACTGGGACCAAAAAGATCAAAAGAGACATTGTCACACTCAGCAGAACTGTCAATCATACTATTGGGTTCAGAGACTCAGAGCAGTGAGCTTTAGGAATGGAGCATTGTTAGTCCGGACAACAATTCACTGACCTACCGGGATAAAGCTAAAGGAAGTGTGACCCCCATGATGGGATATTGCCAAGTCCATGGTCAGAAGTAAATGATTGATGGCTCAGTGATAAATACTAATTATTTCTGATACCTGGGTACACCTTGCAGGCACCGTTCCAGTAGGCCAGGCATTACAAAATGGAGGTCGTGACCCACGGGTGGGTCGGGGGCTGGTGTCGGGAGGGTCGCGGAGCCATCCTTCGCGATGTTCCCGATCGCGGGAATTCAGGCACAACAGCCGCATCAGCCAGCTTTTAAAAATGGCGACTGTGGGCGCCTTTAAAAATGACGGTCGCGACTGGCTTTAAAAATCGGGGGGCGCTGCGCATGTGTGTCCACTCATTAGTTCGCATACCCGGAGCCCAGAGAGAAATTCCGCCTCCTCCTGACATCAGCTTGCTGACCCAGGAGAAGATATTTTTTTTAATGAAATTCAGTCTTCCTGCATCTTTCCTGAATATGCTCAATGGCTGAGCCTGCAGAACTCTCTTCGGTAGTGAATTTTAGAGATTAAAAAGATTCACAATACTTTGGGTTAAGTAATTCCTCCACATCTATGTCTAAAATCGCTGCATGGTAATTTGCAGACTGTATCCCCAGGCTGTTAACCACCCATCGGAGGAGAACGTACATTCTGCATCTGCTCTACAGAGTCCTGAGAGAATAATGCCTGTTTCAATGAGCTCAGTTCTCATTCTTCGCTACTCTAGACTATAGAATATAAACCCAGGCTCACCACTTGCTTTAAAGGTAAGAGAAAATGGTGGGTCGCAAAGGTCAGTCGGCGTGGGTCCCGTAGGATGGCCGGTTGGTGAAAATGAGTGCCGGGCAAAAATGTTTTTAAAACACTGCTTTAGGCAATCCACCCAACAGGTGGCTCAGCTGCCTTTGAAGTATTTTCTGTATGAGTCAGGGGTGTACATTCCCCAAATACTCAGAAACAAATACAGCGGAGAATCTCTCCCAACAGGCAGTCAGCAATATATAATAGAGATACTTATATGTGTGAAGTTGGGTTGTCTGGCCTGGAGAACAGTGATAGCAATGAAAACATTTCATTTTGTTCCCTCATACGTTTCTCTCTAATTCATTTGAGAGCTGGATGATAGCAAAGTGCTTCTCATCTGTGAGGCTGTGATTGGAATTCAGTACTTAAAGGATAAATGCAGGGATAACAATGAGATGGCCTTCATATTTTTGTTAAATGAGGAGCAAAATTCTTCATCGGGGTGAAATGAATTTTGCAGAAAAGTTTTTTCGGATCTAAAGATGGAATATGTTAAGCCAATGCTCGGCAGATATGCTTTTTGGACTTGATAAAAAAATTAATTTCAATCGTTTCAAAAAGAACTTCAGGAATATATATTGTAATATTTCATTGATATTTTAAAATAGTTTTTTGCTGATTGAAATGGGTTGGCAAATTGCCTCAGCAATTCTCCGCATAGGTTCAGCAGAGCATGGAAGAAGGGATAATATTTCTTTGCAAAAACAAGCAAAATATTCGTTTTGCCTGATATTTTCTGATGCACATTAAATTTCAGAAATATGCCACCTTGAAGTGTGCAATTTCTGCAATTTTGTTAGTGGGAATATAAACTAGCAGATAACCATTAACTGCAGTAATGTTCTTTTAACACTTCTTTCGTCGTCACTTAATTGGTGCTATGATCCCAGCTGATGTTAATACTGGACAAGTCAGATCCTACAGTGGAACCTGACTTTACAGGTCCTCACCTTTTTTTTTAAGAAACAGTGGAGGAAAATTACTGAAGAAAATATGTATTAACCAAGGAAAAAGTGGACCACACCATGTGAAAAGTTTGGAAAAATCTCAATGCAAACACAAGAAGGTGCTTCAGATTCACACCATTTCTTCCGCACAACAATATTTGAACAGACACATCAACCAATGAAGATTTACCACTATTTTTCCACAAAGCCTCTATCTCATTTGAAACTGGTGAATTCCTGAGCATTGTAATCAATGTAGGATTTTTTAATGTAGATTGTGTTATATATATCTGTTGCAGTAATACTTTTTAAAAATCCTGGTTTAACATACATGCAGACTTTGTGTCCGCAAAAGGTGCAAGTAAGATGTTGTAAAAGTAAGATCATCATTCACTCCAACTATGTATGTGCTTCCAAAGAGAGACTTAATGGGCTTTTGTTTATAGAACGAAGATTCCCCAGAGAGTAGATAATTTGACACATTTGTGTTTAGACCTAAGTAATTAAGTCAAATGACCTGAGTGGATAAAGGTGATGTAATTACTGGGAGGTGCCTGGTCTGTAGCAGGTAGTTTAGCTAGGAGATTGAACTGAGCAGGAGCTTTTGCCAAAGGCTGTCAGGTTAAGCTGTCGTCTCCAACAGACAGCAGGACGTGCCGCTGGTGTCTCTCAGGGTGTTTCTTACTTTCCAAGTAGTCTTTTCAAGGAGTCTCGATCCAGAGAAAAGCAAGTATCCCTGTGTTTGCTAACTTTACTTATCAGTGGCTTTTGACTTGTGATGGGCTTTGCTGAATTGGAGATAGAGAAGGGATCAATTAGAAGTTAAAAAGTTGCTTTTATTAATAAGAATTGTTTAACTGTTAATTGTTTGCTATTTTCTGTTATGTTAATGTATTTAATCCAGTGTTAAGAATAAAGTTAATGTAAAATTGGTCAGGCAAATCACTCCTGAAGTATCCTTTCCTCACAGTTTTATAAATTTAAAAACATTGTTTGGGGTTCTTGCCTGGTATCCTAACAAATATTGGGGTCTGGTCCAGCATCTTAACAGCATCCACTCAACATTTCTCACCCACTTTGTGTTTCTCCCCGACCTATCCAAAACCACACTCTAAACTCGGTCTACCAGTAAACTGATCACTTTACTGAGTTTTATAGCTGAATATTCAGTCAACTACTGTCCCAATTGCCTTGTAATGATTTCTTCTCAGACAGCTGAAAATCCCTGCCTTCATTCTGTAGCACAGACTGCGCCCATTTTTCTGTCTTTATTCTGTATCTGTGTCCCTGAACTAGTTACTGTTTTTATTTTCCCAGAACCTCTAAATTGTTAGGGAATAAAGATGGCTTTAAGCAATTTATATTTTTATTTGTGCGTGTTGGGCATTGAGCTTTGTGTCTATGCACATTTGTATTTCTGCTGTTGCATTTAAGGAAATTGGAGTTTAGTTTCACTTTAAAAGATGCCTGCATTTTAATGACAATTTGCATCTCCAAAGCAAACACAGGGTATAAAAAAAACTGAGCTGTTGCCTGTCAACAGAGAGGCCATATGGAAGCAGAAAGCAGTTTGAGGTTCAGTTGATGACTATGCGCTAAGGTGAAGGGAGCAATTCTCTTTAGCTGGATAAACTAATAATAAATAATCTTTATTGTCACAAGTAGGCTTACATTAACACTGCAATGAAGCTACTGTTAAAATCCCCTAGTCGCCACATTCCGGCGCCTGTTCGGGTACACGGAGGAGAATTCAGAATTCTCAGCCGGTACAGGAATTGAACCCGCGCTGCTGGCCTTGCTCTGCATCACAAACCAGCTGTCTAGCCCATTGAGCTGAACCAGCCTACTGGCAGATTTCTGAGAAAAATAAGTCTAAGAATATTAGATGCGTTGCTCTGGAGTAAAAGTAATAGCGAATACTGAGTAATTTCTGGATCTCAAAGGAATGGCGAGTTGTCAGCAATCTACTGGGAGAGGAAACTGCAGGGAGTAGGTCCTAAAGGTAAAGAAGAAGGGGCACAAGAAGGCCTTCTAGTCAAAGGGAATAAACAGAAATCTGGAAAAAGGTACTGTTAAGTGAAGTTAAGAGTGAGGAGCAGAAGCTTCAAGTTAAAAGATGGGGCTACAAAGTGCAAACCTGGAATAATGTGGGCTTGCAAGAAAACAGATGCAAAGAGATTCAAAGGTTGGTGACTCCATATTATGGGCCTGTGAAGCAGTGGTGTTCTGTTGGCATGACTGGGCATCTGAGAGATGGCATGGAAGGTGAAGCTTGAATGCACTTGGCACTCCAGGACAGAGGAACACCAGAAGGGGAGGTTAAAACCCTGGAGATGGATCCTTGGTGAAGACATCTGAGCGAAAGTGACATATTCTTTGAGACCGGAGATTGCAAATCCTCATGTGGAGTTCCAGTAAGACCAGTTGGCTCACAGTGTAACAAGTCTTTGAGGGTGATTGATGAGAAATCCATGGAAGTTATTTTGGTGGCATCTGCCACTTGGGTTCAGAGTTTGGGGTATCTGCCACATTTTGCCATTTAGTTACATTCAGTAATAGTTATCCATGCTGCTGTCATATTTGCAGCAAGGGTTTCTGTTCTGATGGAGAAGCCTAATTCTTAGACCAACACCTGGTTGCATCAGTCACTACTGTTATGGAACACTGGGGTAGAAATTCATCGTAGGTGGTTGTACACAAGACTCTTTTTTTTTGAATGTATCTTATTCCAAACTAATACAAAGGTAACAAAACATAAACAATTCGGGGAACAAACTCCCCAACACACAACTATACAGTTTGTACAAATTTTTTGCATTCCCCCCCCCCCACACATGAACAGCTCCTCAAACACAGCCACAAACAATCCCCACCTTGTCTCGAAACACTCCGCTGAACCTCTTAATTCGTATTTGATCTTTTCCGGCTGAGGAAAGTCATACAAGTCCCCCTACCAGGCCACTACCCCCTGCGGCGTTGCTGACCGCCACTCCAACAGAATTCTTCCCCGGGCAATCAGAGAGGCGAAAGCCACAACATCGGCCTTCCTCCCCTCCATCAGCTCCGGCTTCTCCGATATCCCAAATATCGGCACTAGAGGGTCCGGCTGAACTTCCTCCCCCTCGTTAGTGCCACGAACACTCCCGCTCAAAATCTCTCCAACTCTTCGCAGCCTCAGAACATATGAGCGTGATTTGCTGGTCCCCGCTCACATTTCTCACACTCGTCTGCCGTCCCCTGCAAGAACCCACTCATTCTTGCCCGAGTCATATGTACCCTATGTACCACCTTGAACTGCGTCAGACTCATCCTTGCGCACAAGGTTGCGTTTACCCGTTGTGGCGCCTCACTCCATACTCCCCAGTTTATCTCCCCTCCCAGCTCCCTCTCCCACTTCTCCTTAATCTTCACCACCTGCTCACCTCCCTGATTATCCTAGTCACCTGTATATGTTTCCGATCCTGACCTCCCCTTCCACATCTGGAAGTAGCAATTGCTCCAACAGGGTCTACCTCGGTAACCTGGGGAACACTTTCCAAACCTTCCTGCAGGTACGTAAACTCACTTCCTCTCAGGAGCTCTACCCTCTCCTTCAGTTCCTCGATACTGGCAAACCCTTCTTCCAGGTACAAATCCCTCACCTTAACCAGCCCCACTTCTCTCCACTTCCTATACGTACCATCTATACGCAACCCCCCCTCCCCCCCGCTCAAAACTGTGGTTTTCGCATAACGGTGTTAACACCAGCATAGCCCTCAAACTGGACCCCTGATAGGATTCCTCCTCCATCCCAACGCATTCTACCCCTTCTCCTTCCCACCATCGCCTCACCTTCTCCACATTCGTTGCCCAGTAATAATGTAGCGGGTTCGGCAACACCAACCCTCCCTTCTGCCTCTGTCTCTGTAACAGGGTCCTCTCAAACCATGTCACATTCCCTGCCCATACAAAGTCTGAAATAATCATATACAGTTTTCAAAAGAAGGCCTTCGGTACAAAGATCGGATGTGTCTGGAATATGAACAGGAACCTCGGCAGAATGTTCCCCTTCACCACTTGGACCCTCCCTGCCATAGTCAAGTGCAGCGTGTCTCATCTCTCAAGGTCCTCCCTCACCTCCTCCACCAGTTTTGTTAAATTCCATTTGTGTAGCATCGCCCATTCCCTCGCTACCTGAATCCCCAGGTATCTAAACCTGTCTCTACCACCTTAAATGACATCCCCCTCTAGGTTGGCCCACTGACCTAACTCATTCACCGGGAATGCTTTGCTTTTCCCTACATTTAACTTATATCCCGAGTACGCCTCAAACTTCCCCAACAGGCCCATGATCCTCTCCATGCTCTCCACCGGGTCCGAAACTTACATTTGTAGGTCATCCACGTGTGGCGACACCCAATGCTCTCTTCCTCCCCTTGTAATCCCTTGCCACTCTGCTAACCCCCGAAGAACCATTTTCAGAGGCTCTATAGCCAGTGTAAACAGCAGCGGCGACAGAGGGCACCCCTGCCTTTTTCCCCTGTGTAGTTCAAAGTTCCGTAAACCCATGCCATTGGTCCGCAGACTCGCCATCAATGCCACCTACAACAGGTGCACCCATGCCACAAACATTGGCCCAAACCCAAACCTTCCCAGGACCTCAAACAGGTACCACCACTCCGCCCGGTCAAATGCCTTCTTTGAGTCTACAGACACCACCTGAACTCTTGACGGGGTCATAATCACGTTTAACAACCTCCTTATATTACTAGAAAGCTGCCTGTCATTTACAAAACCTGTTTGGTCCTCCGCAACCTCAGAAACCTGTTTGGTCTTCGCGCATGGTCCAAGATTACTATCCTCGTGTATTCTGCCCCCTCCACCCCAACTAAAAGCTCCCGCTAACCACAAAAATGTTGATTCTTGAATACACCCTATATACGTGTGAGAAAAAGGAATACTCCCTTCCCCCGGATTCTTGAAGTGCCATGGGTCCACCATACCCATCCTTTCCATCAACCCGCTCAGTTCCTTTGCCATTTGTACTCTACCCATTGATCTGGGGCTTGACCTATCTATCCTCGGCTCCAGAATAAAATTAAAATCTCCTCCTTTAATCAATTGGTGTGTGGCCAAGTCCGGGATCGCTGCCAGCAACCCCCTCATAAAATCTGCATCGTCCTAATTCGGTGCATACACATTCACAAGTACCGCCTGCAACCCTTCTAATACTCCACTCAACATCACAGATCTCCCACCTGGGTCCTTCACTTCCTTCACGCTCACAAACCCCGTTTTTTTGCTCATCAAAATTGCCATCCCCAACCCCGCGACTTTGAATCAAGCCCAGAGTAGAAAACTTGACCCACCTTTCCCTCCCTTAGCCTAACCTGGTCCATGACGCGGAGGTGCGCCTCCTGCAGAAAGACCCCCTCCAGTTTTAAACTCCTTGGGTGCGCAAAGACCCGAGATCTTTTCACCAGTCCATTGAGTCCTTACATATTCCATGTTATCAGCTTACACCTCCATTCCCCTCTACCGTCCGCCAATCTCCCTTTCGGCTCAACTCCCATTAATTTCATCCGGTACAAGGCCCATCCAAGATGGCCCCTTTCTCCGCCCCTGACCGTGCTTCTTCTCCAACCTCACCGCGTCGCATCTCCCTCCCTTCTGTGAAGGAGGCTCCCTGCGGACTGCACCCTCTCCCACCCAAACAAAGACTCATCTCATACCACGGTAGCACGGGGCAGCACGGTAGCATTGTGGATAGCACAATTGCTTCACAGCTCCAGGGTCCCAGGTTCGATTCCGGCTTGGGTCACTGTCTGTGCGGAGTCTGCACATCCTCCCTGTGTGTGCGTGGGTTTCCTCCGGGTGCTCCGGTTTCCTCCCACAGTCCAAAGATGTGCGGGTTAGGTGGATTGGTCATGATAAATTGCCCTTAGTGTCCAAAATTGCCCTTAGTGTTGGGTGGGATTACTGGGTTATGGGGATAGGGTGGAGGTGCTGAACTTGGGTAGGGTGCTCTTTCCAAGAGCCGGTGCAGACTCGATGGGCTGAATGGCCTCCTTCGGCACTGTAAATTCTATGAAAAACCACAGATCACCTCCCCCAAAGACAAACAAAAAGAAAAAACATAGCCCCAGGCAGCAGGAGGAGGGGGGAATGGGGGACGGCCAACCCCTTACAAACTTTTCACCCCTGCTACCCTTTGTCGACCCCACAGAAAAAAGAAAAAACCCTCCACATTGGAGGAAAAGAAACCCCCCTCCCTCCAATCCCTACTCTACCCATATTCTCAATTACTTCAAAGTGCCAGCACCTCCATCTCCCAAAATTGTTCAGTGCTCCCCCTGTTTATGCTCCTCGATAAAGTCATTGGCTGCTTCTGGGGTCTCAAAGTATTATTCCTAGACTTCATAGGTCACCCATAGTTTCGCCGGGTGGAGCACCCCAAACCTGATCCGCTGTCAATACAGCAATGCCATGGACCTGTTGAACGCCGCACGCTGTTTTGCCAGCTCAGCTCCAATGTCCTGGTATATTCGGACCTTGTTCAGCTCCCATTCGCAGTTGCGCTTTTCCCTGGCCCACTGCAGAATCTTCTCTTTCTCCACAAACTTGTGGAGCCTCACAATCACCGCCTGTAGTGGCTTCCCTGCTCTCGGCTTCTGCCTCAGAGACCTGTGGGCTCCGTCCACCTCAGGGGCCTTGTCCAGTACCCCCTCTGCCACCAGCCCCATCAGCATCCTCGAAACGTACCTTGTGGCACTCGTACTTTCCCTCCTTCAGGCAGGCTGACTATTCGCAGATCCCTTCCCTCCTTCAGGCAGGCTGACTATTCGCAGATCCCTTCCCTCCTTCAGGCAGGCTGACTATTCGCAGATTCTTTCCCTCCTTCAGGCAGGCTGACTATTCGCAGTATCGGCCTGTTTTCATGCTCCTCCACCTTTTCCCTCAACGGCTTGCAAAGGTCTCCCAAAAGACCCACCTTCGCCTCCAATGCCACCACCTGATCGCTGTGGTCCGACATCACCCTCTCAATCTCTCGGTTCTACGATCCCTGTGCCTCCAAGCATTTCTCCACCCTCTCCATCGATCGTTCCAGGGATGCCACAGCCCCTTCAATGATCCTCCTGCATCTCCTTCCTCTGCTGGTGGAACTCTACCTTGGCGAAAGCCATCAACTGTTCCATCTGGGGCTTTCCTACTTTCACTAGCCTCCCCCCTCCGTTGTTGCGCCACAGGTCCCTTCTTCCAGTTCTTTGGCCAAGTCCTTCACCTTCTTCCGTTGGGTTTGATAGCCAGCAGACATCCCATTCCCGGGGAGGAACTTCTCCTCCGACCTTCAGTTACACTTTTCCGTCGAAGTTATACCCGATTTTGGGTAAAAAGATCTCTTTTCTACGCCTTCAAGCAGGAGCTGCCCTGTGTGCGACCACTCACGCCATGGCCACCACCGAAAGTCCTGTTTTACACAGGACATGTCGGGCACCCGTTATAAGCCCTACCCAATATTCAGCTCCACCTACTTCAAAGGAACAGACTATCAGACAGGGCATATAACAAATGGCCAAGAATACATCCAGTTTCTAAGCTCTCAATGCCTTTAGCAGCCAAGGTTCTAAAGCTCTGGAATGTTTCCCTTCAAACCTCACTACTCTCCTTTAAAACTTCCCCTTTGACCAAGCATATTGTCAGCTGCCCTCATTCATAAGAACATAAGAATTAGGAACAGGAGTAGGCCATCTGGCCCCTTGAGCCTGCTCCGCCATTTAATGAGATCATGGCTGATCTTTGTGGACTCAGCTCCACTCTCCGGCCCGTACACCATATCCCGAATCCCTTTATTCTTTAGAAAGGCATCTATCTTTTTCTTAAAAACGTTTAAAGAAGGAGCCTCAACTGCTTCACTGGGCAAGGAATTCCAGAGATTCACAACCCTTTGGGTGAAGAAGTTCCTCCTACACTCCGTCCTAAATCTACCTTCCCTTATTTTGAGGCTATGCCCCCTAGTTCTGCTTTCCCTGACCAGTGGAAACAACCTGCCCGCATCTGTCCTATCTATTCCCTTCATAATTTTATATGTCTCAATAAGATCCCCCGCATCCTTCTAAACTCCAATGAGTACAGTCCCAGTCTACTCAACCTCTTGTCATAATCTAATCCCCTCAACTCTGGGATCAACCTAGTGAATCTCCTCTGCACTCCCTCCAGTGCCAATATGGCCTTTCTCAGATAAGGAGACCAAAACCTCATGTGGCATGCCATCAGATTTTGACTAATAACAATCATCTGAAGTTTATAGAAGACAAAAAAATGCTTAGATATGGAGGAATCCTTCTCCAGTGGTCAGTAACTTCCTACGAGGAGTTACTTCCTACCAACCCTCCTCCTACGGGTTTCTGAGGCTGTCATGTTGCAACTCTTATCTAAGCACAAGATGGAGCAAAATGGAATTGGGAGAAATCATCAAATGCAACGACATTTATAAAGGTGAATTACCAAACAAAAACCTTCTTTTGTCCTCCTGAAGAGACTTGCCGACTGATCCTTTATTCGTTATACCTCCCTGTCATTCTTGATTTCTCTGCAGCCTGTGGTATGATTGACCACGTCATCATGGAATAAATCTTCTTTGTTTCAAAACTAAAATACTGGAGATGATGGATATCTGAAATAAAGGCAGAAAATGCTGGAAATACTCATCAGGGGCGTCATTCTCCGATCCCCCGCCGGGTTGGAGAATCGCCGGGGGCTGCCGTGAATCCCGCCCCCGCCGGTTGCCGAAGTCTCCGGTACCGGATATTCGGCGGGGGCGGAAATCGGGCCGCGCCGGTTGGCGGGCCCCCCCGCTGGATTCTCCGGCCCAAATGGGCCGAAGTCCCGCCGATAAATTGCCTGTCCCGCCGGCGTGGATTAAACCACCTTTTGAACGGCGCGACAAGGCGGCGTGGGCGGGCTCTGGGGTCCTGGGGGGGGCGCGGGGCGATCTGGCCCCGGGGGGTGCCCCCACGGTGGCCTGGCCCGCGATCGTGGCCCACCGATCCGCGGGCAGGCCTGTGCCATGGGAGCACTCTTTCCCTTCCGCCTCCGCCACGGTCTCCACCATGGCGGAGGTGGAAGAGACTCCCTCCACTGCGCATGCGCGGGAAACTGTCAGCGGCCGCTGACGCTCCCGCGCATGCGCCGCCCCGATATGTCATTTCCGCGCCAGCTGGCGGGGCAACACAGGCCGTTTCCGCCAGCTGGCGGGGCGGAAATCCCTCCGGCATCGGCCTAGCCCCTCAATGTTGGGGCTCGGCCCCCAAAGATGCGGAGCATTCCGCACCTTTGGGGCGGCGCGATGCCCGTCTGATTGGCGCCGTTATGGGCGCCAGTCGGCGGACATCGCGCCGTTTGGTGAGAATTTCGCCCCTGGTCCGGCAGAATCTGTGGAGAGAGACACAGAGATAAGAAGTGGATGGTTTTTCAGAATATGAGACCTTTATTAATAAGGGGATCATGGGTTATGGGGAGAAGGCAGGAGAATGGGGATGAGAAAAATATCAGCCATGATTGAATGGCGGAGCAGACTCGATGGGCCGAGTGGCCTAATTCTGCTCCTATGGCTTGTGAAACATTAACCTGTCTCTCTTTCCACAGATACTGCCTCACCTGGAGAATATTTCTCGCATTCTCTGTTTCAACATTTTCCTTGTCCAGCTCCGTGCGTCTGCCCTTATTTGGGTATACATCCCCATGTCTATCCAATTATAACCAGTGTGTCACCTATAGTGGCTTACAAAAAATCGCCACTCCATCACTGTTGTTGAGTCAGAATCCTGGAACTCACTTCCTAACAGCACTGTGGGTGCACCTACGACACATGGTCTGTAGTAGTTCAATACTGCTCACCACCACCTTCTCATGGCCAATTAGGAGTGAGCAATAGATGCTGGTCCAGCCAGCAATGCCCACATCCCATGGAAGAACATAAAAAGTATTTTATTTTGTAAATATGGGGCCTGAATTTTCTGGCCATTTCCGCCTGCAGGATCTCCCAGTCCCTCCAAAGGTGACCACCCCGTGACAGGTTCCCTGGCAACGGGATGGGCGAACCACCCAAAACGGCGTAAACTTCGGCGGGATCTCTGGAAAACACACCAGAGGGAGGCGGGAGAATTCCGCCCAGGGACTGTGGTATGTCTATGCGCCTTGAACCAATTACCTTCCTCCCTCTAACTGCGTCGCCAGAAGATGACACTTGATCTAGACCATCCCAAATGCATCTGGACCTCCCATATGCATCTCATTGGAAGACTGATCTGTAGGTTGTCATTTCTTTGTGTCTAATTTACTAATTTCTGATTGGTTAGGTAACTACACCCTCAGATTTTCTGCTCTCTGAATGGTTATTGCCCCAATCTCAGAAATGCCTTCAGTCACCGTTCCTACTAGGCTCTGACTCGTGGGAATTTCACTGATAATGGAATAGCTGTTATTATATTAAATGTCTGAATACTAATAGGTTTTATGATAGGCTTCTATGAAATGGCAGACAGACCATAAGTACCTGGGACAAGTCTACAACCTGATTTATCAAGAGGAAAATGCAGAGAGGCTATGGTCTCAAATTATGAGTAAATCAGCATACAGAGGTCTGGATCTGCAGAAACTTGCTGTGTGATTTATGAGAAACTAAATAACAAGAGGCATAATAATTGTAGTGGGGTGCATGGAACTTGATTTATCAAAATGCTGATGCATAGAGGCTCAGGCCTCTCAACCTGGAATCCAATTTATGAGCAATGTGTTATAGAGCGGGATAACAAAGTTGGGTCAGGGTCATAGATTTCTTTTTTATGTTTTCAATTATATTTTAAAAATTTCTGTGAGCAACACATAGCAGATGGCCTCTATTAGACTTATTCATGCCGTCTTAACTTCACTGTTGCAACCAGCAACAGAGATATAGGGCCGAAGTCCCGCTGCTGTCAACCCACGCCAACCGGCGTGGATTGAACCTTGAACCACCTTTGGGACGGCGGGACACGGCAGCGTGGGCGGGCTCCGGGGTCCTGGGGGCGGCGCGGGGCAATCTGGCCCCGGGGGGTGCCCCCACGGTGGCCTGGCCCGCGATCGGGGCCCACCAATCCGCGGGCGGGCCTGTGCCGTGGGGGCACTCTTTTCCTTCCGCCTTCGCCATTGATCTCCACCATGGCGGAGGCGGAAGAGACCCCCCCTCCACTGCGCATGCGCGGGGATGCCGTGAGCGGCCGCTGACGCTCCCGCGCATGCGCCGCCCGGCAAAGTCAGTTTCGCGGCAGCTGGCGGGGCGGAAATCAGTCCGGCTCGGGCCTAGCCCCTCAAGGTGAGGGCTCGGCCGCTCAAGATGCGGAGACTTCCGCACCTATGGGGCGGGGCGATGCCGGACTGATTCGTGCCATTTTTGGCGCTGGTCGGCGGACATCGCGCCGATATCGGAGAATCCCGCCCCAGGTCTTTGTGAAACAATCCAGGGTGCTGGTTCTGTTGTTCTGTTTCTCACAAACAGTCAGCACAGGCTGCTGGTTTGTACATAGCTGCCAGGATGAGGATTAATCATGGGTTGCTTGCGATTCTATTGGGTGAAGTTTAAACACTGCTTGCAATTCTATTGGATAAGTTTAAAAGTAGCAGCTTCAGGGATTGGATCGCGTCCAACTGGGGTGAGCTATTGATTTTTGAACGTTGTATAAGTACTGTGTTCTGGTCTTTGTTCGGCAGAACAGGTCTTGGCCAGTCTGTTCTCCGTGTACACGTAACAAGCTTGATTAAATAAGCCATCTTGTCCAGGTTGTCGTGTTTGTTCCTCTCTGTACTGAGCTGGGCCACAGGGAATAACCCCATGTGGAAGCTGACTCAATACACAGGTCTTGAAACCGCTCCTACATAGGCTGCCGTAGGAAGGTGGAGGGAAGGCGCTGCTGGGGCAACCGGGGGCAACAGCTCGCGGCACCAACATGCCAACTCCTGGGGATCGTGTGTACCTATTCCGGGGGCAAACACCTGTCCCTGCCCCAACGACCACCCATAACCCCCACCGAATGCCGCGTTCTGGCTGCACGGCTGAAGGCTATCGCTAATAGGGAATTGGCAATCATGGTTAAGTGAGCACGTCACAGGGTAGCACAGTGGCGCAGTGGGTTAGCCCTGCTGCCTCACGGCGCCGAGGTCCCAGGTTCGATCCCGGCTCTGGGTCACTGTCCCAGACAAACCCCACAACCAATGGCGCCGACCCCCCCTCCCACCCTCTCCCCAGGTGCCCACAGTGATCCTCGATGTGCTTTGGCCTCCCAGCTCTACCACTACGTCTTGGTGTTTTCCCAGGATGCACATCAGAGGTGGAGGCTGCCAGCTCCCTACCTCGTCCCGTGGCCTTCGATGCCCCTGGCAGGCGTCCTCTGGGGTCATGCTTGGCACTCTGCACCCCCTCCTCCTGGTCGGTGCCCATAAGGCCCTGGGGTTCACCTTGGTACGGAGGTGCAGCTGGTTCGGGCCCCGCTGCCCCTGCATCGTCTGGAGCTGCCAGTCCTGGCGGTTCCCCATGGTCTGCACCATAGTGTAGACACCCTCAGCGATGCTCCTCAGTGACATGCTCTGCAGTGCCTCAGCCATGCCCACTTGCGACTGGGACGAGCTCTGCAGCACCTCGGCCATTCCCATCTGAGAGCGGAAAATGTCCCGCAGAACCTCATCAAGGTCGTTCTGGCGCTGGTTGACATCCCCCAGCGAGTCGGACATTCTGCCGAGACCCTCAGCCATGGGCGTCACCAACTGCACGATGCCTTGGACACCTTCACTAATAGTGCTGAAGTCGCGCACCAGACTCTCCACTGCGGTCGCCACCCTAGCAGCGTTGGCCTCAGTGTCACTCTTCGTAGGCGCCATCTCCTGTGCCCCTAGCCTCTGGGACACCTCCAAGCAGCTATGGATCTGCTGGATGCCGCTGTCATCTCCATCTGAATGACCCAGCTGCTCCCTATCGTCTTCATCAGCTCCGGGTATCTCTGTACCAGAGGCTCAGCATCAGGCTGGGACCCAGCTGAGTCCTAGGATCCAGCAGACCTCCGACTGCTGTCTCGCTTGGGGGTTCCTGCCTCCAACTGATGTGCATCATCAGCGATGTAGTATTCACCTGACTGTGCCCCCGAATGCCTGACCACTAACATCGCACCGAGGTGCGTGTATCTGCGTTGGTGGAGGGTGGGGATGACAGCTGTGCCGCGACTACAGTTGCATCCTCTGAGCTCTCCTCCGATATGTTCTCCTTGGAGTCAGGAGAGGGGGCCTCCTGGAATGGGCCAGCTCCATTGGCTGGAGGACCTGCGGGAGAATGGACATGTGGTCAGTGGGACCGATGGGTCAGTCATAAGGCAATCACAACTCACGTTTGACAGGTCCTCCAGGGACCTCACCTCTGCAGCGGCCGCCAACCTCCGTGTGGCTGGCCGATATGTCCTCGGTCACCCCAGTCACCTCCAGGGCATGTTCCTCGAAGGAGGTAAGGATTCTTATGTCCGGCACCCTTCTGCCATCTGAGCCCTCTCCCGACGGTTATGGGAGAGCTTTTCTTGAGAAGACACGGAGAGGGCATTGTTAGCAACAAGCGTGGTTCACAGTGATGGGAGAGGGGGTGTGAAGGAGGGGTTGAAGGGGGGGGGCTTGCGAGCACGGTCCCATCAAATCAGCTGGCAAGCCTTCATTTGCGACGAGAAGCCCGTGAGGCCTCGTTAAGTGGACCAATTAACATTGAATTGCGTTGCCGGCCTCGCTGGGCCAAGTGCCGGGCCGGGAAGCTCGCGGCAATGCCTACTCGCTACCACACTTCGAAATTTTCCCGGAGAATAGCGTCCACACATTGTACAGATCGGATTGCTGATAGAAACCTCATCAGATTAACAATTCTGATGACAACGGTGGAAGTGAAAGATGCCCCTCTTTAAAGATATGCACATGCAGCCAATTCTAATTTATTTCAGATGCATTCAGTCAATTAAAGCGATTCTGAAATTTAAAAAACACCACACTGCTTTTGAAGAATTGTTAAACAAAATCAATTGGAGGTGAGGCAGTCTGGAAGAACGCACAATTTGGAGACCTGCTTACCGAGATCAATGGATATGCATATTAATGAGATTCATTCCAGCCGACAAATGGTTGCAATTGGACCCATAAATGAAGTAACGCAATTGCACGGACACAGTTTCTCCAATACCAAAGACGAACCAAAGTAATTTTTTTTATTCTTTCATGTGATGTGATGTGGGCATTGTCATAATATACACCAATATATCATGGTGCAGATACACACACACTGATGGACACACAGCAAGACCAATCAACACACACAACACCGCAGCCAATCACCAGTTAGAGCACACGCACTATATAGACAGGGGGCATCAGAGTTCCCGCTCATTCGGGATGCAGCCTCCTACAAGGACAGAGCTTACACCTTACAGCACAGATCCTCACCATGTGCTGAGTGCATAGACTCGTTCGGACAGGCATAGGTCTTTAGTTTAATCTAACATTATGTTAACCCACAGTGAAAGTATGTTCAACAGTTTCTAACTTAATAAAATAGTGTTGCACTATTTTAAGTGTTGGTGGCCTGTATGTGTTCCACGGATCCAGAGCACCCAACACATCATGATACCAGGAGTTGAGGGATATTAGAACTTCTTAGACCTACCTGCAAGTGATCTGCCTTCCACCAGCATACAGTCATCCTGCAAAATGGACAGCGTCCGCCCGCCGCCGCTCCGCATCACCGGTAACCTGGGGGCCAACTGGAAGATATTCAAACAACGCTTCCAGCTCTACCTGGAAGCCACAGACCGGGATGATGCCTCGGACACCAAGAAGATCGGTCTCTTCCTATCCACGACCGGGGAACATGCCATCCACATTTTCAATTCTCTCACCTTTGCTGATGATGAAGATAAATCAAAATTCAAGACGGTCCTCCTCAAGTTTGACACTCACTGCAACATCAAGGTGAATGAAAGTTTTGAGCGCTATGTATTCCAACAGCGTTTGCAGGGTAAGGATGAAACTTTTGAGTCCTTTCTCACCCACCTCCGCATCCTTGCACAGTCCTGTAATTACGGGCCCACCTCCGACTCCATGATACGCGACCAGATCGTTTTCGGTGTTCAGTCAGACCCCCTACGCCAGCAGCTCCTCAAGGCTGTGTCCATCGTTCGGATGGGGGCTGGTCTGCAACCGCTGTTGTCCTTCGGCAGGTGGCCCCCCGCTCGTTCCCGGTTCGTCTACCGGATGGCTCTATTCTTCGCCGCAATCGACGCGCCCTTCGTCTCGTTCCACGCTCGCCACGTGATCCTCCACTGTCGCCTCGCCCTCCTGCTGACCCTGCCATGGACTATGCAGAGCTCCCTGTCACTCTGCATTCCCCTGACTCTGAGGAAGTCCAGCCCGTTCCTAAACCGGCGGCTCTCGACCCACCCTTGAGGTGGTCAACCAGAATTCATCGCCCACCTCAGAGACTTAACTTATGAACTTTGCGGACTTATAGACTCTCTGAATTGTTTCGTTGCTTTGTTTGATCGTTTCCCTGGTTTGTATATAGTGTTGATCTCGTTATTTTTGTTGCATACGGCTTCTCTGCACCAGGCACCTTCCCATGTAAATAGCTTAGTTCTCATGTACGTAGTCCTGTAAATATGTCTTTGCACCCCACAGGTAGTTAGGAACATTCTCACCATACATTATTTATTGCCACACACATACATTCTTTTATAAAAGACTGAAAAACTGATATATAAAAAACTGATTAGTAAGTTTGCAGACGACACCAAGGTTGGTGGAATTGCGGATAGCGATGAGGACTGTCAGAGGATACAGCAGGATTTAGATTGTTTGGAGACTTGGGCGGAGAGATGGCAGATGGAGTTTAATCCGGACAAATGTGAGGTAATGCATTTTGGAAGGTCTAATGCAGGTAGGGAATATACAGTGAATGGTAGAACCCTCAAGAGTATTGAAAGTCAAAGAGATCTAGGAGTACAGGTCCACAGGTCATTGAAAGGGGCAACACAGGTGGAGAAGGTAGTCAAGAAGGCATACGGCATGCTTGCCTTCATTGGCCGGGGCATTGAGTATAAGAATTGGCAAATCATGTTGCAGCTGTATAGAACCTTAGTTAGGCCACACTAGGAGTATAGTGTTCAATTCTGGTCGCCAGACTACCAGAAGGATGTGGAGGCTTTATAGAGGGTGCAGAAGAGATTTACCAGAATGTTGCCTGGTATGGAGGGCATTAGCTATGAGGAGCGGTTGAATAAACTCGGTTTGTTCTCACTGGAACGAAGGAGGTTGAGGAGAGACCTGATAGAGGTCTACAAAATTATGAGGGGCATAGACAGAGTGGATAGTCAGAGGCTTTTCCCCAGGGTAGAGGGGTCAATTACTAGGGGGCATAGTTTAAGGTGAGAGGGGCAAGGTTTAGAGTAGATGTACGAGGCAAGTTTTTTTACGCAGAGGGTCGTGGGTGCCTGGAACTCGCTACCGGAGGAGGTGGTGGAAGCAGGGACGATAGTGACATTTAAGGGGCATCTTGACAAATACATGAATAGGATGGGAATAGAGGGATACGGACCCAGGAAGTGTAGAAGATTGTAGTTTAGTCGGGCAGCATGGTCGGCACGGGCTTGGAGGGCCGAAGGACCTGTTCCTGTGCTGTACATTTCTTTGTTCTTTGTTGGGGGATGTCATAATATACATCAGTATATCATGGTGCAGATACACACACACTGATGGACACACAGCAAGACCAATCAACACACACAACACCGCAGCCAATCACCAGTTAGAGCACACGCACTATAAAGACAGGGGGCATCAGAGTTCCTGCTCATTCGGGATGCAGCCTCCTACAAGGACAGAGCTTACACCTTACAGCACAGATCCTCACCATGTGCTGAGTGCATAGACTCGTTCGGACAGGCGTAGGTCTTTAGTTTAATCTAATATCGTGTTAACCCACAGTGAAAGTATGTTCAACAGTTTCTAACTTAATAAAATAGTGTTGTGCTATTTTAAGTGTTGGCGGCCTGTATGTGTTCCACGGATCCAGAGCACCCAACACATCAGGCATTGCTGGCAAGGCCGGTATTTGTGGCCCATCCAGAATTGTCCTTGGGCTGAGTGGCTCGCAAGGCCATTGCAGAGGGAAGTTAAGAGTCAACCAGCTTGCTGTGGGCCAGGCATGGATGGCAGATTTCCTTCCCTGAAGGGCAGTAGCGAACCAGGTGGGGTTTTTTTTACGACAATACACGATACTCCACGGTCAGTATTACTAAAATTAGCTCCATAGTGCAGATCTTTCTTTCTTTTTTTTAAATCAATTTAAAATTCATCGGCTGCTGTTGTGGGATTTGAACCCACGTCCCCAGGCCATTAGTCTGTGCCTCTGGATTATTAGTCCAGTGATATCACCACTGTCTCCCCTCCATACTTATGAATGTGCTTTTTGCTATTGGGAAGGTGTACAGAATCTCACATATGGATGGGGCCAGACTGGATCCCTTTCCTGAAGAATGAAAGAAAATGTAATATTAAAAATCAGAATTTTGATTGGTTACGCGGCTGAGTTTTTTTGATTGCACATCTTCACCCACTGAGTGACTATGTTTCGATGAATACAACATCTCTCCCTGCAAATAAAACCCAAGTCCCTTAAAAAAAACAGGCACTTAACTGCAACGAGCAAAACCGCATGGGCAGCAATACACTAGCCCTTCTTGTGATGCAGGGTGAAAGCGGACTTAAGAGGCTAGTGATCCCAGAGAATGAGGAGAATCTAATTTCATAAGAAAATGAATCCAACAATTTTTTGACAGCAGAGTAATTAGCAGCTCTTTACGAGAACAAATCCCCTGCAAAACATTTAGGGGGCCGAGGTCTCATTAACCTGATGGGAATACATGTGGAACTCCAAGCATTTCAAGAGATGTAAACAGCACATTTATAATAATAGTAATCTTTGTTGTCACAAGTAGGTTTACATTAATACTGCAATGAAGTTACTGTGAAAAGCCCCAAGTCGGCACAGTCCGGCGCCTGTTCGGGTACAGAGGCAGAATTCAGAATGCCCAATTCACCTAACACGCACGTCTTTCAGGACTTACATATATATAGACATAGAACATACAGTGCACAAGGAGGCCATTCGGCCCATCGAGTCTGCACCGACCCACTTAAGCCCTCACTTCCACCCTATCTGCATAACCTAATAACCCTTCCTAACATTTTTGGACACTAAGGGCAATTTAGCATGGCCAATCCACCTAACCTGCATGTCTTTGGACTGTGGGAGGAAACCGGAGCACCTGGAGGAAACCCACGCAGACACGGGGAGATCGTGCAGACTCCACACAGATAGTGACCCAAGCCAGGAATCAAACCTGGGACACTGGCACTGTGAAGCCATTGTGCTAACCACTATGCTACCTTGTTACAAAGACCCTAGTTCACCACCGAAGACATTCAGATACATTTACTCTTTCCTCAACGGTAAATTTGACAAAAGTTTCCAATGTCTTCAAGTGATCTGCTGATTTTCCTAAAACCTGCCCCAATAAGGGTGATGTGTGCATGTATTGTTCTTGCTTACCTGTAAGGCCACTGGCTTCAGCCGAGAGAAACGCACTCCAGGACAACAAGAAGAATATTCCAGTCTCCAGCATCGGGAATTCACAGAGTTTGGTGAATTTCGTTAAGTTATCAAAGCATATGTTAAGGAGAAAGAAATGACAGGACATAAATCATAAACCAATCCCTTTTCTCACCAAACCGCCCCTCATCAGCCACTCTTCCCATCTCTTTCACTTGGGTTGTGGTTTCCATGAATGATAGCTGCTCACAACAACCTCATCCAAGCGGCCATTAGGCACCTTGAACCTTGACTGTGAATGCCAGTAGTCTATTGGACTGTGAAGGGCATGGCGACCAAGGCCAATCTTGCCCTCAGATGGCAACTGCTCGTTCATATTTACAGCAGGAACACTGTCTGGCTTTAACCTGGAATACTCACGAGCAACCATAGCTTTCGACTGCCACTCCTGCTTAGCTGTGAAGACCAGGAATCGAACTTTGAGATCCTTCCTGAAGGCTCTAAATTATATGTGGGTAGGTTCTGTGCTTTGGTATCTCTAGCAAGATCTCTATCTTCAGATAGGGACCTAGGCTGTGTCAGCAGATTAACCACAAGGCTAAAATTGATCCAGTCCACATTCCTGCAACTACACATGTCCAGTTCAGCAGAGGTTTTTTTTAATAAATGGAGGAAGGTGAAGAGCCATCTTGAATAATGCAGGACACCAGCACATTTGAGCAGGGTATGAGATACACCAGGAAGGGGAGCATGTGAAAACCTTTTCACTTTCCACTTACAATTTCTAGCCTTTTACTTCACGTTTCCAGAAGTGCAATGTTAATCAGAGACAGGGGCTCTGGCTAATACATCCATCCCTCACCCTGTGATACTCACAGTAATTTTGTTGTCCCCACTGCAGCATACCAATCATTCTGAAAATACAACCTGTAGCCTTTCTAGTTTATTGCTCAGTGCCACACCACAGGGTGCATTTATCACACTCACTGGGGAAGTCAATCGTTCGTTTCAACTTAAACATCGCATCTGTTATTTTTCCTTTTAAACCATTCTTCATTAAGTACATGACCTTTCACTTGCGACTCTCAGATGTTTGCAGTTCAATACAGTTCTATATGAATTACTCAAGCTGATTACAGAGCAGAATATCATTTGCTGGCTGCATTTGCCATTCTTAAATGTCACTCATTTTTGTGTTTTCCCCACCGACAGCAGTGTAATTGGAACACATTTCTCAAAAGAGTGCTTCTCCCACACATGGCTCCGTCTGCTTGTCCCTGTTCTGCGGGTTGGCCACGCGATTAGTTCTCGATTTCCAGATGCGCAGCAACTGTCATGTTGTTGCTCCGGAACATTCCACTGCATTCTCAACACTCCTTTATTTCCTTTTCAGATCGTTTCTCAAAAGGTTAACCTTATCGCTGGTGGTTATTTGACCCTGAACAGTAAAAGGATTAGGGGGAGTCATGTGCTGACTTTAAAACGTTGGTCTCTCCGTGAAGGAACCCTGGGCGCGATTCTCCGACCCCCCCACCGGGTCGGAGAATCGCCGGGGGCTGGTGTGAATCCCGCCCCCGCAGTGTCCCGAATTCTCCGCCACCAGAGATTCGGCGGGGGCGGGAATCGCGTTGTGCCGGTCGGCGGGAATCGTGCCGGTCGGCGGGCCCACCCCCGGCGATTCTCCGTCTGCGATGGGCCGAAGTCCCGCCGCTGTCAACCCTCTCCAGCCGGCGTGGATTAAACCACCTTGTGAACGGCGGGACAAGGCGGCGCGGGCGGGCACCGGGGTCCTGGGGGGGCGCGGGGCGATCTGGCCCCGGGGGGTGCCCCCACGGTGGCCTGGCCCGCAATCGGGGCCCACCGATTGGCGGGTGGGCCTGTGCCATGGGGGCACTCTTTTTCTTCCGCCTTCGCCATGGTCTTCACTATGGCGGAGACGGAAGAGACCCCCTCCCCTGCGCATGCGCAGGGATGACATCAGCAGTCGCTGACGCTCCCGCGCATGCATCGCCCGGCGAAGTCCTTTCGGCGCCGGCTGGTGTGGCGCCAAAGGCCTTTCCTGCCAGCCGGTGGAGCGGAAACCATTCCGGCGCGGGCCTAGCCCCTCAAGGTGAGGGCTTGGCCCCTAAAGGTGCTGAGACGCCGGAGTGATCCGCGCCGGGTAGCGGACATCGTGCCAGTTTGCGGAGAATCCCGCCCCCTGTTCTGAAAAACAATTCTTAGCAGGAACTGTTAACTTCTACGTTCTTTTTGATCCACTTCTAGATTTCAGAAAGCTAATTACAAATGGAATACCCAAAGAGCTTGGTGTTGCACTCATCGCCCTTTTGTCACAATACATATTAACAATATCACAACATACATTCGCAGATGCTGAAACTGTCAGCAGCTTTGAGAATACCACAAAGGTTTGGGCAAGTATTAGAACATTGAAGGAGAAAAGAGTGACTCCTATGCGATCCGGATGTGATGGGAGATCACTCAGTCTGGCAGATGACATTTAATGTAGATAAATGCAGTGTTGTGCATATGGCTTGGGTTTATCCCAAGCGCATGTGTGCATGCAGGATTTCAAACTAAAGTATGCTGATTCAAGGGAAAAACCAAGATGTTTGTAACACATGAATCTCTAAAGGTTCAAGGCTAGTGCCGAGAGATGATAAGCCACCGGAGTATTAGGGTGTTGGGGATAAAGATAGAAAAGAAGGATATGGTGCAAAGGAAGTGAGAGTGTTGGGTGGCATTAGAGAAGGAAATAGCACAATATGAAGTAGAAGCAAGCTGAGAAGGATGATGAGGAATTTAAAGACAGTTTTACTATGCATGTATATAAACGCACAAAGTGCAGTGAATAAGATTGGCGACCTACAGCACAAATAGCCGTTTAGTGGCAATAATGGAAATTGGACTTTAAAATAGTGAAGACAGGGTACTTAATAGTCAAGAATACAATGTGTTCAGAATGGGCAGGCAGGGGAAAAAGGGAGGTGGGATGGCAATTCTGATTAGGGGAGACATTGGAAAGCTCCTTGAGGGAGCAAGGACAGAATCCAATTACTAAGAGTTGAGTTGCAGGTGGATGATATTTTATAGGCTTCCAAATAGTGAGAAAGAGATACAAGAGCAAACACCTACAGGAAAATCAAAGAGATATTCAAGAACTAGAGAGTAGTGATTTGGGGGATTTTAACAATCCAAATAGGAATTGGATTATGTTAGAGTAGAGGGCAAGGAGGAGGAGGAAGTTCTGAATGTATTCAGGAGAGCTTCCTGGGCCAATATGTTCTCAGCCCAGTGAGAAAGGAGGCATTTTGGGGTCTGATGCTGGAGAATGAGGTGGACCAAATGTCTGTCATGATCATGTGGGTAACATAGGAATTAGGAGCTGAAGTAGGCAATTCAGCCCTTCGAGCCTGCTCCGCCATTCAATCAGATCATGGCTGATCTCTTTCTGGTCTCAAATCCACCTCCCCACATGTTCCCCATATCCCTTTAACCCGTTTTTTAAAAATCAGAAATATATCTATCTCCTTCTTGAAACCATTTAATTATTCTGATTCCACCGCACTATGGGGCACCGAGTTGCACAAACTCATCACCCTCTGCGAGAAGTAGTTCCTCCTCATCTCAGTTCTAAATCTACTGTCTAACCTATAGCCGTGACCTCTCGTTCTAGATTGCCCCACAAAGAACAAAGAAATGTACAGCACAGGAACAGGCCCTTCGGCCCTCCAAGCCCGTGCCGACCATGCTGCCCGACTAAACTACAATCTTCTACACTTCCTGGGTCCGTATCCCTCTATTCCCATCCTATTCATGTTTTTGTCAAGATGCCCCTTAAATGTCACTATCGTCCCTGCTTCCACCACCTCCTCCGGTAGCGGGTTCCAGGCACCCACTACCCTCTGTGTAAAAAACTTGCCTCGTACATCTACTCAAAACCTTGCCCCTCTCACCTTAAACCTATGCCCCCTAGTAATTGACCCCTCTACCCTGGGGAAAAGCCTCTGACTATCCACTCAGTCTATGCCCCTCATAATTTTGTAGACCTCTATCAGGTCGCCCCTCAACCTCTGTCGTTCCAGTGAGAACAAACCGAGCTTATTCAACCGCTCCTCATAGCTAATGCCCTCCATACCAGGCAACATTCTGGTAAATCTCTTCTGCACCCTCTCTAAAGCCTCCACATCCTTCTGGTAGTGTGGCGACCAGAATTGAACACTATACTCCAAGTGTGGCCTAACTAAGGTTCTATACAGCTGCAACATGATTTGCCAATTCTTATACTCAATGCCCCGGCCAATGAAGGCAAGCATGCCGTATGCCTTCTTGACTACCTTCTCCACCTGTGTTGCCCCTTTCAGTGACCTGTGGACCTGTACTCCTAGATCTCTCTGACTTTCAATAGTCTTAAGGGTTCTACCATTCACTGTATATTCCCTACCTGCATTAGACCTTCCAAAATGCATTACCTCACATTTGTCCGGATTGAACTCCATCTGCCATCTCTCCGCCCAAGTCTCCAAACAATCTAAATCCTGCTGTATCCTCGGACAGTCCTCATCGCTATCCGCAATTCCACTAACCTTAGTGTCATCTGCAAACTTACTAATCAGACCAGTTACATTTTCCTCCAAATCATTTATTTACTACAAACAGCAAAGGTCCCAGCAACGATCCCTGCGGAACACCACTGGTCACAGCCCTCCAATTAGAAAAGCATCCTTCCATTGCTACTCTCTGCCTTCTATGACCTAGCCAGTTCTGTATCCACCTTGCCAGCTCGCCCTGATCCCGTGTGACTTCACCTTTTGTACTAGTCTACCATGAGGGACCTTGTCAAAGGCCTTACTGAAGTCCATATAGACAACATCCACTGCCCTACCTGCATCAATCATCTTTGTGACCTCCTCGAAAAACTGGGAACATTTAGTCTACATTTGCTTTAACAATCCCATTTAGTATTTTAAATATCTCGATCATATCCTCTCTCATCCTTCTAAACTCCAGCGTGTATAAGCCAACTTGTTTAATCTCTCCTCATACATCAACCCCTTTGTCCCCAGAATCAATCTGGTGAGCCTCTTCTGAACTGCCTCCCATGCCACCACATCCTTCCTCAAATAAGAAGCCAAAACTGGACACAATAAACCAGATGTGGTCTCACCAGCACCCTCTACAATTGCAACAACATTTATCCACTTTTATACTGCAGTCCGTTTGCAATGAACACAAACATTCCACTTGCTATACCTGTATACCGACTTTCTGCGATTCATGAACTAAGACACCCTGATCCCTCTGCCCAGATGCATCTTGAATCTGCTTTCCATTTAGATAATAATTTGCCTTTCTATGTTTTTGGCCAAAATAGATAACCTCACACTTATCTACATTAAACTCCAAATGCCAAACCTCAGCCCATCTATCAGCCTGGCCTATCTATATCTGTCTGTAAAGTCTTTATCTCCTCTCCACTGCCTGCTTTCCCACCTATTTTAGTACCGTCTGAAATGTTGCTATGTTACACTCTGTCCCTGCTTGCAGATCATTTATACAGACTGTAAATAGTGGAGGTCCGAAGACTGACCCCTGTGGCACACCGCTGGTTACAGTTCGTCAGCCAGAGAAGGACCCATTTATCCCAACCTTTTGCTTTCTGTCAGTCAACCAATCCTCAATCCAATCTCGTACTCTACCCCCAATCCCCTGCGATCTCACCCTCTGGATCAGTATTTTATGTGGCACCTTGTCATCTTCAAACTTTGAATGGTAAGAGAGATCATTGTATAACAAAGTTTTGATTAGCAAGGAACAATCCAAATTGGAAATTGGAAGAGGTAAACGTGAATTGATGAGAAGGGATGTAGCCAGGGTAAAATTAAATTAGAAAAATCGTCAACAAGCCCTTGGAGAGGTTTGAGTTAATTAAGGAAAGCCAGCATAGATTTGTAAAAGGCAGATTGTGCTGGACTAATGTAATGGATTGTTTTGATGAAGTAACAGATAAGGTTAGTGAAGGCCAAGCAATGGATGTTATCTGTATGGATTTTAAGAAAGCATTTGATAAAGTACCACATAAAAGGCTGGTTAACAAAATTGAATAAGAGGGTCAGTGTCAGCTTGGATAAAAAAGGAAGATTGGCTCAAGGAAGTATCCAGGTACTAGAATATAGAATAAAAGTTCAAAATTTGAAGATGATACCAAACTCAGAGATGTGGCAGACAGTGAGGATGATACCAACTGCTTGCAGTAGGATGTAGATAGGCTAACATAATGGTCAACTAAGTGGCAGATCAAATTTAATACAGAGAAATATAAGGTGATGCAGTTTGCTAAAAGAGATAGGGAGAGGCAATATAGACTCCTAAAGAGTGAGCAGGAACAGAGTGACCTGTGGGTGCATGCGTATAGATCTTTGAATGTGGCAAGGCATATGGAGAGAGTAGTTAGTGTGAATTATCCATAACTCGCAGGGTTATATGCTTTTTAAATTGGAAGAACAGTCCCTGAGTTTCTTTTAAAGACTACAAGTTCACTTTGGTCTGCGGGCAAGCTGCATTTTTCCAAGAAATCACATGACTTCAGCTATGTGACCAGCAAGACACCTGGCGAGAGAAGAGTTATTTTGTTTAATTGAGCTAAAGTGAAAAAAACTGCTGTTGCCAAATCTTGGACTCCTGCTGCTGGTCTGAAAACACCTGCCAAACGATCGGCCATTCTGGTGAGTGAATTAAACATTTAATCTATTATTGAGCGGCGTGGAGTAATGGGATTAGATAATGTGCGAACACCTCCCATACCGATCATAACATTAGCAAAACACGTGGGATCTAGGACTTCACAGAGACAACTGAGGAAAAAAACAGGGAAGTTTTGCTGAGCTTAATAAATCTTTGGTTACACAACCAAAGTACTGCATCCAGTTCCAGTCACTAGACTTTAGGAAGGTTATAGAGTCTTTGACACAGTGCTGAGGGGGTTTACTAGAATGGTTCCATGGATGAGGGATTGTAACTGCAAGGTTAAATGGAAGATGCTGGCATTGTCCTCTTTGGAGTAAAGGAACTCAAAGACAGATTTGAGAAAGGTGCATTAAATTATGATGGGTTTTGTTTAAGGTTTTACAAAACTGTTCCCATTAGCTAACTGAACAAGCACTGCGATACAGATTTAAAGTTCGGGGCAAGTGATGCAGAGAGGATGGAAGTTGGTTTTCCTTTCCCCAGAGGGCCATCCAACTTTGGAACAAGTTGCGAACTTGGATAGCACGTGTGGATTCACAGTTAATGTGATACTTACTGCATATTAAAGGTAAATGGGATGACGTGTGATGCACCTCATGGTCACTGTAGTCCTCTGGATCTTGCGATGATTGAAAGAGAATTTTCCAGAATATTTTCCATTCTGAATTAGCCTCGGATTTTTCTAAAAATTAGTTTTGTTACTTCTCCCAGGCGTTTATGTGGCTCGCAGCTAAATTGATGATGCTCAGTGTACAGACTTTGTGGAACTGTATAAGATTGTAGGCGACTCAATATCAGTTGGTTTTTTCCTACTTGTCATTTTCATACATTCATTGATTCAATGTTTTTTTTGAAAGTGTGTGCGCTATCAGAGAGCGCTATATATCTAACTACTGAAATGAAATGAAATGAAAATCGCTTATTGTCACAAGTAGGCTTCAAATGAAGTTACTGTGAAAATCCCCTAGTCGCCACATTCCGGCGCCTGTTCGGGAGGCTGGTACGGGAATTGAACCGTGCTGCTGGCCTGCCTTGGTCTGCTTTCAAAGCCAGCGATTTAGCCCTATGCTAAACCAGCCCCAATTATGCAGTATGATGAGGTAACCAGTAGGTGGTAACTCTATCCAGATACTTACCCTGCTCCCTCCCCACTAGTTATCTACTAAATCAATCATTCTCAAATTGGGAGCCTTGGACTCCTGGGGGCCTGTGGAGACTTTCCAGATGTTCCACGAGATAAGGTGCAAGTGGCTGCAGAGTAGGATCGGCATTGTAGGTGGGTGATGTGGGCAAAAGCCCAGGACGCCATGGTCAAGCGTAAGCAGGGATGGAGTGCGGCTACCGTATGTACAGTGCAGAGTTGTCTAATTGAGGAGTGCATGGAGGAGTGCCGCGATCACGAAGGAGACCCATGTTTACCAATCTGACGGTGGGCACGCTGTGAGCCCAGCCTTGTTCAAAAGAGGAGAGATTTTTTTAAAAATATATTCAAAGTACTATATATTGAAACACAAAGAAAGGGTGCCAAAATAAAAGTTTGTACAAAGGTGCCATATTTCTCAACACCAGGAAACCACAGTAAAATGGAGAATGATGTACAAGTGTCAGGGTCAAACATCAGACCAAAGATGGATAGACTCTGCAAGGAGATGCAGGCACACCCCATTCACTGACATCAGTAGTAAGTCAATACCTTTTTCCACTAAAAACATCATTTAAACATTATTGTGGATTATATATTGTGGAAATGTGAGTTCACAGCAGTGCACCTTGTTGTTTGTGGGATCAGAACACAATTAGTTAAAACACCATTCAGTTCTGCTGAACAGGGGTGTTCTGTAAAGGATGAAAAGCTGAGGGAATGAGAAAGTCATTCATCCATGTTTCAAGGGCCAAGGACATATTGGTTTGGCCTCTGATTATAGTAATAAAGTGATTGAAGAGCTTACATGAACCATATAACCATGGTAACAGAATCATTGGGAGAGAATTGGATAACCTGAGTGCATTTTCTAGGCTTCATGTTATCTGAAGTTTATCTTTTGATGTATTTTAGTTTAGTGTTGGAATGGTTGGGATGTTGAGCTCAAAGTTGAATTGATGTTTTCGGCAAACCACCATTTTCTATAAAGTAGGCAGGCTGGAATGATATAGCTTGGGACCAGAAGAGTGAATTGTGAACTCAATAATAAAGCATCCCAACAGTTAAATGGAATCGTATGTTGTGATTTGACTGAACTTTTGTTGAATTGAACGATGCAAGTTCATAAAAGACTAAGATCTAATTTTGTGGTTGTTACAACTAATAGGGAAAGGAACAGGAAAGCAATCCCAACATATTGGCGACCCCAAAACAACTTGTTTTTTGCAGTTTGAGCCACAGTTGGTTTAAGTGTTTTCCAAGTATCAGTTCGAGCTGTGCGTATTTCCTCAGGTGTAATGACCGAAAGGGGATCTCCAGTTAACAATGGGAGGAGTTTCAGACAATAAGTTTGGTCATTTCCTAATAAATGGATTGAATCCAAAAGGGTGGTGGGGCGGGGAGTGCCTTATACGATTGGAGACAAGGGCAGGGGCAGCACGATGGCAGAGCGCCAGGAACTCGGGTTCAATTCCAGTGGAGCTTCTACATTCTCCGTGTCTACGTCGGTTTCGTCCAGGTGCTCCAGTTTTCTCCCACAGACTAACGATGTGCAGGTTAGGTGGATTGGCCACGCTAGATTGAGTGTTCAGAGACGGCAAGTGAGGTGGAGATACGGAGATAGGGCGGGGGTGGGGCGGCAGAGTGGACCTAGGTAGGGTGCTCTTTCGGTGCTGACTTGATGGGCCGAATGGCCTCCTTCTGCACTTTTGGGATTCTATTCTATTCTAGGACGGAAAGAGACAAAGAAGTCCTCAGTGGAGTGTCCGGTTGAAAAGTATAGGGTCGTTGAAAGGAAGCAAAATGCATTTGCGTTACAGCATCTAGTGCTGGAAATACACAAGTTAGGAGAGGTTAGAGGCCAGAAATAAAGACGTTTTGAATATAAAGAATGGCTAGTGGCAGCTGGAAGGGAGATGTAAAAGCGGAGGTCTCAGGTACTCAAGAGCAATCAGGACTATTCTGACACTAAATCAGCAGATGGGCAGAACGGGAATCGTGAATTAGAGGAGGACACGTCTAAATTGCAGCATGTAAAGCTGGCAGAGACCCAGGCAGGCTGGGGAGATACCACCCATGTCCTGTGAAGGAAACGGAAAGGCGACAATTGTGGTAATAGCTTGCCCAGAAATTGATGAGGTCTGGTGGTGTTCCAAAAGATGAAAAGAAAATTTTGACTTTGGAGATCCTCACACACTTATTTCAGCATTGACATCAGACATGGAGGAGAGCAGGTCGATACCTCCCCGGCTCCTCAATTGTGCTGTTTGTCTGAAAACAGCACAATCAACCTTCCAAAAGTGTGCATGGAGACGCACGTTTTGGTGAATACAGCAAGGGCCTGACCATGAATCTTTCTCTAAGGAGGATGTGAAGTTAACCCAACCTTTAGTACTTTTGGAAATTCCCGGAATAAGGGAGAAGTAAAGTTAGAGAAAGAAGAGTGTGCGCTGTGGAGTTGCAGCGTTCAAATATTACATAAAAGAGTTGCATTTTAAAAAAAGAACCTTTGTTCGAGAAAATGACTACGAAGCAAAGAAAGAAGTTAAAAGGACCACAGCAAACATTAAAATTACTGTTTTGTGCCTGGAAGGAAAAGGCAATTAGATTTGTTTTTCAGAGGCTTCCTAATCTTCAAATTAAAGACAGTCTTAAAACAGTTTAAGTTTTCCTTCAGTGCGAATATCAGTTACTTTTCTGTTGAACCGATTGTAATTACCGACATGTGTGGTTTTAATTGGTTGTCCCATGCATGCTCACACGTTTTGTTTTTGTGGAAACTTGAGTCATGTTTTTAAGTTTTGAACAGGTTGAAGCTGTGATCCTTGGCTTAAGACATGGGAATATAACAGAGCTTGAAAATTAGTGTACAAAAGTTGAATGGAAGTATAAGGGTTTGATGTGCCTGTGAAGAGTGCTCATTTCGGTCTCAGATTGTGAATCGTAGAATTTACAGTGCAGAAGGAGGCCATTCGGCCCATTGGGTCTGGACCGGCCCTTGAAAAGAGCACCCTACTTAAGCCCACACCTCCACCCTATCCCCGTAACCCAATAATCCCACCTAACCTTTTTGGACAATAAGGGCAATTTATTATGGCCAATTCACCTAACCTGCACATCTTCGAACTGTGGGAGGAAACCGGAGCAAATCCACGCGCACACGGGGAAGAACGTGCACACTCCGCACAGACAGTGACCCAAGCCGGGAATCAAACCTGGGACCTTGGAGCTGTGAAGCAACTGTGCTAACCACTGTGCTACCATGCTGCCCTACCGTGAACCCCTAGTTTGAAAAGGTTTTGGACTAATTTAAAGTTGAAGCAGTTGGCGTGGAAGCCCTCAAGTTGTAAGAAACCTGTCCTTGAACTCTTTTTGCTTTGGAACGTTGAAGCTTTTATTCCACCGTGAACGCTAAAGTTTTGTTCAGATTTATTCCATTTTTTTTTAAAACAGCAATTCAAAAAGGCATCTGAAGAAAGCAAAGACGAAGTAATGTACTTTTTTGTCAGCATGCTCGCGTGAATGTTTCTACCTCAATGGGTGTGGATTCACCTGGTTTCCCCCTCTGCAAGATGAGATATTTTTGGTTGCTATTATTTTCCCGAATTAAATTGAAGTCTCAGAGTTTGTTTATCCTTTTTAATTGTAAGCCACGTTGCAGCCACTGTGAAATTCTGGCTATTGCAAATTATGCACCGATCTCTACTTCCGGATACGAGGTGGCCGCATTAAAAAAATATATATTTTTGAATTTCTGACAAGTTTTAAGGAGTCAGTGATTCGAGATGACTCTGTTTGTTTAATTATCTTGGTAGTCCAGCAATATGTGCCCAAAGAGACAGGTCTGCTGCTGTAAAGATGTTAATTATCTGCTGATATTTCTGTAGTCGCATTGTAATACATAATTGTTTCATTGAGTGTTTAAAGTTTTGAATTTACTTGGAGGCAGCAAGAAATTGGCACAAGCTGACACTGATTGAAGAAAAGCCATATGGACTCGAAACGTTAACTCTGTTTCTCTTCCCACAGATGCTGCGAGTCCTGCTGAGTTTATCCAGCACTTTCTGTTTGTATTCACGACATCCATTGATGATGTCTGGTTACCAGTCTGCTTTTGAAATGTAGGCAAATTAATGCCACAAGATTGGGTCTTTGTGCTTCCCATCATAACTTCACCATTTTATAATTCACCAAGCAACAACTTCAATTTTGAAAATTTATCTGAAGCTTGATGGGATTGTTTGATATTATTTTGGAATCCATAGATAAATAATAATAATAAACGCTTATTGTCACAAGTAGGCTTCAATGAAGTTACTGTGAAAAGCCCCTAGTCGCCACATTCCAGCGCCTGTTCGGGGAGACTGGTACGGGAATTGAACCCGCGCTGCTGGCTTTGTCCTGCATTACAAGCCAGCTGTTTAGCCTACTGTGCTAAACCATCCCCTCGTTGTTAGCATGGGCGTACTTAATTTAATGGAAACGCATTTTGGGTGGCACGGTAGCACAGTGGTTGGCACTGTTGCTTCAAAGCGCCAGGCACCCGGGTTCGATTCCCGGCTTGGGTCACTGTCTGTGCGGAGTCTGCATGTTTTGTGCGGAGTCTGCATGTTCTCCCCTTGTCTGCATGGGTTTCGTCCAGGTGCTCCAGTTTCCTCCCATGAGTCCCGAAAGATGTGCTTGTTAGGTGAATTGGCCATTCTGAATTCTCCCTCAGGTGCCAGAGTGTAGCGACTAGGGGCTTTTCACAGTAACTTCATTGCAGTGTTAATGTAAGCCTACCTGTGACTCTAACAAAGGTTATTATTATTATTGAGGTGTTGTTGGAAGTTTGTGCGTAATTTATGTCCTTGTCATGGGTTTATTGTGATTAATGATCAGATACCAATAAACGTAAGCCTGGACTTTGCATTTTATTGTACTAATCGATCTCTTCTGATTGCGGAGTGTGGTAGTTGGGCTGGTGAGGGGCTTGTTTAGCTCAGTGGGCTAGACAGCTAGTTTGTGATGCAGAACAAGGCCAGCAGCGTGAGTTCAATTCCTGTACCAGCTGAGAATTCAGAATTCTCCCTGTGTACCCGAACAGGTGCCGTAATGTGGCGACTAGGGGCTTTTAACAGTAACTTCATTGCATTGTTAATGTAAACCTACTTGTGACAATGAAGGCTATTTTTTATTTTTTATTTTACAATTCTATCGGCACAAATTGATCACAGGCCAATGGACTTTACATTCTGAGAATCCGGAGGTCGCTAGAAACCCTACTTTGATTTAATTGTGTTGCTGTGCGCATGAAGACGATTCGTGGAAACGGAGCACAAGGTTTCATCAGCTTCAGCATTTGAATCGAGTGATTCAAGTGTGGGCGTTAACCATCATCTGGCTGAAATTGAGAATGTTTGCAGAATATTGGAACAGATTTGACATGCGAGCTGGTGGGAGTCATCCTTCCGATAGAGCCCAGGAGCTGCTGCCGTGATTTTTTTTAAAAATGATTATAAGCCCAGTTCTTATGCCGGTGTGGTTTCCGTTCATCATGTGGGTGATAGTAAGTGATTATAGATGGTCGAGGGTGAAAACTGGACAATGCTGCTGAGTGGGCAACACTGACGTTACAAATGTTACCCAGATAAATCCTGGCAGAAAGAATGAGAGAAGGGGTAGAGTGTGGGAATGGAAGTTCCCACTGTCCTCACAATCTCCATGATTTGAACTGTTTGCGGGATCGGCACAGATTGGGTGAAAACAGTGGTCGGTTTTGGTGATTGCAAATGGTGAGAAGCTGGAGAAATGGGAAGGTCGTTTATCTATATCTTGAGGCTCTGGGACATACTGGTTTGGTCATTGTTTAGAGTAATAAAGTGACTGTAAGCTCACATGGACCATATAACCATGGCAACAGAATCACTGGGTGAGATTGAGATGAACATGTGTGTGTGTTCCTGGACCATGCTCTCTGAAGACTGCATTGTCTATCTTTTGGTGTATTGTGGTTTAACATTAGGATGCATGGAGTGTAGAGATGAAAGGCAGAATTAGTGTAAGTCTTCTGTGCAAACCAGTGTTTGCTGTAGTCGGGCTGGAATAATAAAGCTTGGCTCCGGAGTTCTTACAGTAAATTGCGAACTCAATAATAAAGGATCACAATAAAATGGAATTGTATTTCATGATTTGACTGAGTACTCATGTTAGATTGTGTACCATTAGTTTGTTAAAGACATGGATCTAATTCTCTGCTTGCTACTTTAAACACAGACATAAGTTGTAAGAAAACAAAATTGAACAGGAAAGCAGTCCCAAAATATCGAATTACAACTCGGTGTCTCTGATTACTGATCCATTAGAAAATGTGTCCTGCAACCAAAAATATTGGCAAGCTGCTGCGCTGAATGCCAGTGACAGAGTTTACATTCTTGTAAATATGTACAACTCACTTTTAAATAGGTTACTGTCTTCCCAGGATCTTGATCTTTACAATTTGAACTCCAGTTAGGAAGCCCAGCAATAGGAATAAATAAAACTTTGGTGAGGCCACGGCTGGAGTATTGTGTGCCGTTGTGGAATCCACATTACAGGAGGGATGTGATAGCACTGGAAAGGGTGCAGAGGAGACTTACCAGGATGTTGCACAGGCTGGAGAATTTCAGTTATGAAGAAATTTTGGATAGACTTGCATAGTTTTCGTTGAAAGAGAGGAAACTGAGGGGGGAGGGACATAATTGAGATGTATAAAATTATGAAGGGCGTAGAGATAGTCCCCTGGCGAGCGCGTTTAAGCCGCCTGTTTCCCAGCACTCGCAGTGCTGAGAAACACATGGCTATTCAACGCTACTTGCATTGAATAAGGGGCCTAGGGGAGCCTAAATGGGGAACCTGCGGCCGCACATAGTTTTTTTTTACAACGGGGAGCCCAGCTCACCAAACCTGCCATTGCAGCGAGACATCAGGACTCCAGGTGGCACTGCCAGGTTGCTAGGCTGGCACTGAGTACCCAGGGTACCACCCTGCCCAAAGGGCATGCAGCTGGGGGCCTCCGCTCCTCTTGGAGACCCCCACGCGTGCCGTTTCTGGGGGCCAGTACCAAATGGCGCTCGCCTGAGGTCTCCGAGGCGAAGGGATCGAATCCCAAAGCCTCCGGTACCTCGGGAATCTGCACATTAGATTAAGGCTTACTGCCTCGCTCAAATATGCAGATTTGCTCAAATGTGGTGCCACCCATTGTGGGCAGGATTCTCCTCACAACGTCTCTTGAGATTGCGTTGAATCTCGTGAGGCATTGTGAGCCGGGTGGATCCCGGGAGCGGGGTCTCCCAGCTTTCACCGGCCACACTGCGCCACAGCGAGCTGCTTTTCCGGCGCTTTGCGGCTGGTAGATCGTGCCCTACGACTCTAATCCAAAGGTTCAGTGGGACATCTGCCTTTTGCTTTACTGATCAGGAGGACAGAGCAGTAGTCATCATCGCCCCCCTCTGGCCTAAAAGACCAGTTGCAGGCTTTCATGGCAGCACAGTCAGACCTTCTAGTGGTTGGAACCAAGGTGTTTCTCAGAGTGAAATCCGAAGGGGAAGAAAACGAGGATAGATAAGTTCAGAGGACACCCGCTGCTTCTTTCTTCAGTAAATATTATGAAAATGGATACTACTGGTTCAAACATAAAACTTTCAATTAATCCCTCACAGAAACCTTGCAGCATCACCAGCTTGTAGCATATGTTCTTCCAGAGGTAAAAGGCTATTCCAGCACTAAGGATGAATTAGCATCCACCCTCATCAAGCATTGGACAGTAAAAGGTACATGAGCAAAACCACCCTGATTCTTCTTTCTTCACGGAAGGAACAGGGGGAGCGGGTAGATCAGGGCCCATCTGATCACAACATCACTATCTCTCATGGTCATTAAGACCTATCAAAATCTTCCCATGTCCTAAGCTGGTTGCCAGATTTCTTTTTCCCTCTCCCTCCATTTGCGATCATCCTCCTGAACTCCACATTTTATCCAGTTATACTTCCTTCTCTATCCCATCACTTCTTGAGCAATTATGAACACTGTGACCCCCTTGAGGGTCAGTTGGCTGGATGGCTGGCTTGTGATGTGGCGAGACGCCAGCAACGGAGTTATTCATGAAGGACCTGCCTTCTCAACCTTGCCCCTCGCCTGAGGTGTGGTGACCCTCAGTTTAAATCATCACCAGTCAGCTCTCAAAAGGGGAAAGCAGCCGCTGGTCTTCAAGGACTTTGGCGACTTTCATTTTTTTTCCACTATACCCAAATGTGACTTAGCTGCATTGCCCAAATCCAATGAAAATGCTGGCATAGCCGCACTGCCAGTTTGGTTACCGGATGGGTGTCCTCGCCATGCCGCTTGCAACAAATCTACTAACTCTCTCCTTCAACACAAACGTGATGGTGACTAATCCTCCATTTTCACTGTCCAGTGGCATTCATGAACACTATAAAAGTGAAATTGTAACGAATCACAACTCAGTGCAATATCGCAGGTTTGCCAATGCAGCCCATGTGGTGGTATTTCCTTACTTTAACCTGCGTCTCATAAACAATTAGTCCTCACTTTGAACCTCCATTTCTTTTCCATCTCCAGCCATTTTCCTGCTTCTGCTCCATATGAAAACATAAGTATGACTTATTTCTTGGCAGGTTATTCTGATCTTTAGCCACAAACGTATTTGTTTCTCTCTGCACTGATGTATTGATGGTGCAATCAGTGCTCCTTTGAACTTCCTTCACCTGTACCTTCCAAGTTCCTCATTCCCTCCCAGCACTTCAAACTCCAGGAACACCTGATAACCATCCTCACATTTTCATAACATCGTCCAAGCTTTTAAGAACATCAAATTGGTATCAATTCACTTCCGGGTGCGGCGATGACCAGCTAAGTCGCACGTTTCGGCAGCTCCCGGTGGAACGGACTTTTGGGCTCTTAATAGGAGCCCCATCGGCAATTTTAACGACAAATAACACTGTGCGTTAATCCAGAAGGGAATCCCCCCCCGGACACGGATGGAAAAAAGAGAGGAAAGTAGCCGGATTGCGGTGGATCCTCAAGAGCAGCGGCCAGGAAGGCAGGCACAAAGCAAGATGGCGTCGGAAGAAGGCAGTTTAACATGGGGCCCTGACCAACAAGAGTTCCTGCAGCGTTGGGTAGATGAACTCAAAAAGGAGATGAAGAAGGAGCTGTTGGCCCCGATATTACAAGCGATCGAGGGGCTAAAGGAGGAGCAAAAGACCCAGGAACAGGAGCTTCGGGTCGTGAAGGCAAAGGCTGCTGAGAATGAGGACGACATACAGGGCCTGGTGGTGAAAACGGAGATCCACGAGGCACAACACAAAAGATGTGTGGAAAGGCTGGAGGTGCTGGAGAACAATGCGAGGAGGAAGAACTTAAGGATTCTTGGTCTTCCCGAAGGTGCAGAGGGGGCGGACGTCGGGGCATATGTGAGCACGATGCTGCATTCGTTAATGGGATCGGAGGCCCCGACGGGTCCGCTGGAGGTGGAGGGAGCCTATCGAGTTATGGCGCGAAGACCGAGGGCTGGAGAAACTCCTCGAGCAATAGTTGTGAGATTTCTCCGATACAAGGACAGAGAGATGGTCCTCAGATGGGCCAAGAAAACTCGGAACAGTAGGTGGGAGAATGCGGTGATCCGCGTGTATCAAGATTGGAGTGCGGAGGTGGCGAGAAGGAGGGCAAGCTTTAATCGGGCCAAGGCGTGTTGCATAAAAGGAAGGTCAAATTTGGAATGCTGCAACTGGCAAGACTGTGGGTCACACATCTAGGGAAACACCACTATTTCGAAACGGCAGACGAAGCGTGGACATTTATTGTCGAGGAGAAGCTGGAGTGAGCGGGCCAGAAGAAAAAGAACGTTTGGGACAAAAGGGGGGGTGAATTTGTGGGATGAAGGGGGGAAAAGGGGGAAGAGAAGACTTCCCAGATTGTTAAACCTGCGACCCTGTAACTTCTCTCTCTTCCCCATGTCGTGGGGGAGGGGGTGAGGGAGGATGAGGAGCTGTGGGCGCTGGCCATTGGGGGAGGGGCCAAAAGGGGAAGCGCGGGCTTTGTTCCCGCGCTATGGTAATCATGGCGGGAACAGGGAAGCAGGAAGGAGGGGGCCTCGCACAGTGTGAGCCGAGGTCACGGGGGGAAGCCGAGGTCGGCCAGAGTTTGCTGACTTCTGGGAGCAACATGGGGGGGTGTAACTACGCTAGCTTGGGATCTAGCGGGGGGGGGGGGGGGTTAACTGGGTTGCTGCTGCTGGGGAGAAGGGGGAGCTGGTATGGGAGGGGGGGTCGGGGCGGGGGGGCGCCGCCTGGGGGGGATACAGCTACGTGGGAACCGGGTGAGGAGCTGGATTGAAAAAGGAAATGGCTAGTCGTCAAGGGGGTAGGGGTAAAGAGCCCCCCAACCCGGTTGATCACGTGGAATGTGAGAGGGCTGAACGGGCCGATTAAGAGGGCACGGGTACTCGCACACCTAAAGAAACTTAAGGCAGATGTGGTTATGCTTCAGGAGACGCATCTGAAGCTGACAGACCAGGTTAGACTTCGCAAAGGATGGGTGGGGTAGGTGTTTCATTCGGGGCTGGATGCAAAAAACAAGGGGGTGGCCATACTAGTGGGGAAGCGGGTAATGTTTGAGGCAAAGACTATAGTGGCGGATAGTGGGGGCAGATACGTGATGGTGAGTGGCAAACTGCAAGGGGAGGCGGTGGTATTGGTGAACGTGTATGCCCCGAACTGGGATGATGCCAACTTTATGAGGAGTATGTTAGGACGCATCCCGGACCTAGAGGCGGGAAAGTTGGTAATGGGTGGAGACTTTAATACGGTGCTGGACCCAGGGCTGGACAGATCGAGGTCCAGGACCGGAAGGAGGCCGGCTGCAGCTAGGGTGCTTAAGGATTTTATGGTACAGATGGGAGGAGTAGATCCCTGGAGATTTAGTAGACCTAGGAGTAAGGAGTTTTCGTTTTTCTCCTATGTACATAAAGTATTTTCACGAATAGATTTTTTTGTTTTGGGAAGGGCACTGATCCCAAAGGTGACGGGGACGGAGTACACGGCTATAGCCATCTCGGATCATGCTCCACACTGGGTGGACCTGGAGATAGGGGAAGAAAAACAACAGCTTCCACCCTGGAGAATGGACATGGGATTATTGGCAGATGAGGGGGTGTGTTTAAGGGTGAGGGGGTGTATTGAAAGGTACTTGGAAATTAATGATAATGGGGAGGTACAGGTGGGAGTGGTCTGGGAGGCACTGAAGGCAGTGGTTAGAGGGGAGCAGATATCTATTAGGGCACACAAAGGAAAGCAGGAGGGTAGGGAAAGGGAGCGGTTGTTGAAAGAACTGCTGAGGGTGGACAGACAATACGCGGAGGCACCGGAGGAGGGACTATACAGGGAAAGGCAAAGGCTACATATAGAGTTTGACTTGTCGACTACGGGTAAGGCAGAGGCACAATGGAGGAAGGCACAGGGTGTACAGTACGAATATGGGGAGAAGGCGAGTAGGTTGTTGGCCCACCAACTGAGGAAAAGGGGAGCAGCGAGGGAGATAGGGGGGGTGAGAGATGAGGAGGGGGAGATGGAGCGGGGAGCGGAGAGAGTGAATGGAGTGTCCAAGGCATTTTATGAAAGATTATATGAAGCGCAGCCCCCGGACGGGAAGGAGAGAATGATGTGCTTTCTGGATCAGCTGGAATTTCCTCAGGTGGAGGAACAGGAGAGAGTGGGGCTGGGAGCACAGATTGAGACGGAGGAAGTAGTGAAAGGGATTGGAAGCATGCAGGCGGGGAAGGCCCCGGGACCAGACGGATTCCCAGTTGAATTCTATAAGAAATATTTGGACTTGCTGGCCCTGCTACTGATGAGAACCTTTAATGAGGCGAGGGAAAGGGGGCAGCTGCCCTCGACTATGTCAGAGGCAACGATATCGCTCCTCCTAAAGAAGGAAAAAGACCCGCTGCAATGCGGGTCGTACAGGCCCATTTCCCTCCTGAATGTGGATGCTAAGATCCTGGCCAAAGTAATGGCAATGAGGATAGAGGATTGTGTCCCGGGGGTGGTCCATGAGGACTAAACTGGGTTTGTGAAGGGGAGACAGCTAAATACAAATATACGGAGGCTGCTAGGGGTAATGATGATGCCCCCACCAGAGGGGGAAGCGGAGATAGTAGTGGCGATGGTTGCCGAGAAAGCATTTGATAGAGTGGAGTGGGATTATTTGTGGGAGGTGTTGAGGAGATTTGGCTTTGGGGACGGGTATATCAGGTGGGTACAGTTACTGTATAGGGCCCCGATGGCGAGCGTGGTCACGAATGGACGGGGGTCTGACTATTTTTGGCTCCATAGAGGGACGAGGCAGGGATGTCCTCTGTCCCCGTTATTGTTTGCACTGGCGATTGAACCCCTGGCCATGGCACTGAGGGGTTCCAGGAAGTGGAGGGGAGTACTCAGGGGTGGAGAAGAACACCGGGTATCTCTATATGCGGACGATTTGTTGCTATATGTGGCGGACCCGGCGGAGGGGATGCAAGAGATAATGCAGATACTTGGGGAGTTTGGGGATTTTTCAGGGTATAAACTGAACATGGGGAAAAGTGAGTAATTTGTGGTGCACCCGGGGGAGCAGAGCAGACAGATAGAGGATTTACCGTTGAGGAAGGTAACAAGGGACTTCCGGTACCTGGGGATCCAGATAGCCAAGAATTGGGGTACATTACATCGGCTTAATTTAACATGGTTGGTGGAACAGATGGAGGAGGATTTCAAGAGATGGGACATGGTGTCCTTGTCATTGGCAGGTAGGGTGCAGGCGGTTAAAATGGTGGTCCTCCCAAGATTCCTTTTTGTGTTCCAGTGCCTCCCGGTGGTGATCACGAAGGCTTTTTTCAAAAGAATTGAGAAGAGCATTATGAGTTTTGTGTGGGCTGGGAAGACCCCGAGAGTGAGGCGGGGATTCTTGCAGCGTAGTAGGGACAGGGAGGGGCTGGCACTACCGAGCCTAAGTGAGTACTACTGGGCCGCCAATGTTTCAATGGTGTGTAAGTGGATGGGAGAAGGGGAGGGAGCGGCGTGGAAGAGAATGGAGAGGGCGTCCTGCAAGGGGACTAGCCTGCAAGCAAACGGCGCCGTTGCCGTTCTCACCAAAGAAATACACCACAAGCCCGGTGGTGGTGGCTACATTGAGAATTTGGGGGCAGTGGAGACGGCATAGGGGAGGGACGGGAGCTTCGGTGCGGTCCCCGATAAGAAACAATCATAGGTTCGTTCCGGGGAGAATGGATGGGGGATTTGGAGCATGGCAAAGAGCTGGGGTAGTACAACTAAGAGATCTATTTGTAGATGGGACGTTTGCGGGTTTGGGAGCGCTGACGGAGAAATATGGGTTGCCCCAAGGGAATGCATTTCGGTATATGCAATTGAGGGCTTTTGTGAGGCAACAGGTGAGGGAACTCCCGCAGCTCCCGACGCAGGAAGTGCAGGATAGAGTGATCTCAGAGACATGGGTGGGGGACGGTAAGGTAGCGGACATATACAGGGAGATGAGGGACGAGGGGGAGATCATGGTAGATGAGCTGAAAGGGAAATGGGAAGAAGAGCTGGGGGAGGAGATTGAGGAGGGGCTGTGGGCTGATGCCCTAAGTAGGGTAAACTCATCGTCCTCGTGTGCCAGGCTAAGCCTGATACAATTTAAGGTGTTACACAGGGCGCATATGACTGGAGCACGGCTTAGTAAATTTTTTGGGGTAGAGGATAGGTGTGAGAGATGCTCGAGAGGCCCAGCGAATCACACCCACATGTTCTGGTCATGCCCGGTACTACAGGGATTCTGGGTGGGGGTGGCAAAGGTGCTTTTGAAGGTGGTGGGGGTCCGGGTCGAACCAAGCTGGGGGTTGGCTATATTTGGGGTTGCAGAAGAGCCGGGAGTGCAGGAGGCGAGAGAGGCTGACGTGTTGGCCTTTGCGTCCCTTGTAGCCCGGCGCAGGATATTGTTAATGTGGAAGGAAGCTAAGCCCCCGGGGGTGGAGACCTAGATAAACGATATGGCAGGGTTCATAAAGTTAGAACGGATTAAGTTCATGCTCAGGGGTTCACCAGGCGGTGGCAACCGTTCGTCGACTACCTCACAGAAAGATAGAGGGAATGGAAAAGAAGTAGATAACAGCAGCAACCCAGGGGGGAGGAACCGGACGGACTCTCAGGGATGTTATTGTACATGTATAGGTATTTGGTTTCTGTAATTGTATATTGGACTGTTGGATTGTAATTTTGGAGAGTATTTATTTTGGACAAGGCAGTTGCCATTTAGTTTTGTTTTTCTTTTGTTTATATATATTATTTATTTATTTGTTTAAAACTGGCCACGGCTATTTATATTGCTTTATTGTTGTGTAAAAGAAACACTACGTATTGTTATGTTTGGCCAAAAAACTTGAATAAAATATATTTTTTAAAAAAAAATTGGTATCAATTCAAAATATCCTAATTTATCATACCCTAGTTAAATCCTGAATATTGGCGTTGGTTTAATTACCTTTTTTCAATGGTCTGCTGACCAGTTGCTATTTCCTTCTGAAACTAACTGCTCCGAGTGGAGAATCAATGACGTGGGGAATAGTTGGTTTGAACCTGTATCCCCACACTCCTGCGGAACAGAACGTTGGTCAAGTTGTCAGTGGTGAAATGGCAGATAACCGGATAACCAACAGCAGCTCCTGACCTGGAAATATACCTCCATTAGCAAGTCTGAACTGCTTGCTCACAAGTGATATGGGCCGGGATTCTCAGTTTCTGAGACTAAGTGTTGACGCCAACGGAGAATCCGTGGACTTTTCCGAGAGAAACACCGACGCCACACCTTGACCGATTCCGCTACCGTTGAGGGACTAGCAGCAAGTTCAAAGCGGGCTGTTAGCGTGTGCGCAGCTGCATGGCTGCCTTGCCGGCTGCGGCAATGCTGCTCCACGTCCGTCCACCCTGATCCCACAGCCCACCTCCTGGCTGCCCCCTGCTACTCCCACCGGCCCTGGCAGAAGACCCCCGGCCAATGGCACAACTGTCAGCACACTATGACCACGTTGGACACTTTCCGTACCCCCTAACTGTCAGCACACTATGACCACGTTGGACACTTTCCGTACCCCCTAACTGTCAGCACACTATGACCACGTTGGACACTTTCCGTACCCCCTAACCTCTGCAGCTGCCACGCCAATGTCACGATTTTTAAAAGCACAAGTGAACCACGCCATTGGGAAGGCGGCCCATCGGATGCGGAGAATCGCGGAGGCCCCGGAGATTAACGGGTCAGGCCCTAATGATATGCAAACAGTGCCTACAGTACGTACGGAGTGAAACGCATTGACGCCGATTTCAAGGTGAAGGTGAATCGCGATTTGATGTCAAATCGGCACCACCATGATTTTGGCGCTTGAAGCTATCTCCGCCAAATCGCATTTCCCGATTTCTGCGTTGGCTAACGGAGAATCCCGCCCATGAAGTTGCATGTCAGTTATGAAGATTGGAGATTATGATCAGATCACATTGCCTGTCACGTGGCGATTGATAAAACACACATCAGTTTTGCAACCAGAGAAGTCAAACGAACAAGGGCCATGGTTGGTGCTGTCATCACTCAGCGACAGAGGAAATGTCATTTCCACCACTACTTCCTCCACACAAATGATGCTTAGCAATTACATGGACTGCCTGCACTCTGAACTGACTGACCTTTTTCCTGTGATTTGACAAGTCACTGGAAAGCTAAGTAATCTAAATTGATCACCAGCGCCAATGAGGTCAGCAAGGAGATCAACTAAGATTAACTCAGTGGCGAAGATGCTTTATTGGAAATGAAGGAATGTAAAACTAAACATGATCAGCTCCACTTTGCGAACCCCGGAGGTAATCCTTTGCATAATTCTTACTGTTTATACCAAAAGGATATCAAAGCCGTGAAGATGCCGTATACTGACCCCATGGCAAACGAGCCAGCAAAAATCCACGCAAAGTTCCCGACTGATTTGAAGAAAGCAGTAGCATCAAACATGTCGGTGTTATCCTGTGGGCTGTAAATGGATATGGAGCTGGAGAAAGGAAAAGAATAAACGTTAGCATGACCAGTCATTCATTCGCCTGCGACTAAAATCACGAAATGCCAGTGCGCAGGTTACAAAAGTCATCAAAATGGCCAATTGAATGTGGTTAGAATTCAGAAAGAGAGTTGGTGATGCTTCAGTGACCGGTTGCCAAGCAGGACAATATCAGGAATACTGTGCTCAGTTTTGGACAACACACTTCACAAGGACGGTTATGGAGCGGCAGGCAAGTGTACCAGAATGGTACCTTAGGCTCAACATTTTCTTTTTTTTTTACATCATGAGGATAGTTTGTATAAATTTCGCTTCTACTGCCTTGAGTTTAGAATGTAGCTGGGTCACCTAAACAAAAATTTAAAATGTATGATAGGGCAGGTACAGAGAAATTACTTCACCTGGTGGCTGAATCCAGAATAAGAGGGCATAAACTTAAAATTAGAGCTAAGTCATGTGGCAGTGAAATTGGAAATCACTTTTTCCATGCAAAAGGGAGTGAAAATCTGAAAATCTCTGCCCAACAGGTTGTAGATTGAAATTGCTGAATCAAGAGATCCGGAGCAAAGACAGATGAATACAGATAAGGTACAGATAAGCGGCAATAGAACAGGCTTGAAGGCAGACCATTCAGCTTTTATTGTATAGGCTGAATGGTTTATATAATAAAGAATTGCTTTTTTTGAGTCACAGAGAAATTAATGGCACAGCATGAGGCCATTCAGCTCAAGTCCATGCTAACATCTTGCTACATGTTCCAGTCAATCTCAATCCCCTGCTCGGTCCCTGTAGCCATGCAAGTTTATTTCCTTCAATTATCCAATTTCCTTTTGAAATCATTGATTGTTTCCATACCCGGCACCCTCATAAGCAGCGAGTCCCAGGCCACCACCATCTGATGTGTAAGGAAGCACTTCCTCACATTTCCCATGTATCTCCTGCCCAAAATCTTAAATCTATGTCTCCCAATGCTTATACAATCAAATAATGGGAGCAATGTTTCCTCTTCTGCCTTATCTAGGTCTGTCTGTTTAGGTAGGGTCAGGAAAGGGTCCACAGCAGGTTCACAAAAATGATCTCTGGAATGAAGAGCTTGTCGTACGAGGAACGGTTGAGGATTCTGGGTCTGTACTCGGAGTTTAAAAAGATGAGGGGGGATCTTATTGAAATTTACAGGATACTGCGAGGCCAGATAGAGTGGACATGGAGAGGGTGTTTCCACTTGTTGGAAAAATTAGAAGCAGAGGACACAATCTCAGACTAAAGGGACTATCCTTTAAAACAGAGATGAGGAAGAATTTCTTCAGCAAGAGGGTGGTGAATCTGTGGAACTCTTTGCCGCAGAAGGCTGTGGAGGCCAAATCACTGAGTGTCTTTAAGACAGAGATAGATAGGTTCTTGATTAATAAGGGGATCAGGGGTTATGGGGAGAAGGCAGGAGAATGAGGATGAGAAAAATATCAGCCATGATTGAATGGCAGAGCAGACTCGATGGGCCGAGTGGCCTCATTCTGCTCCTATGTCTTCTGGTCTTATGCACCTCGATCAAATCAGTTTAGCTCCAATCAGAACAACCCCGACTTTCCAACCTTGTAATGAAAACCTCCCCATTCCTGGAACCTTTCTGGTAAATCGCCTCTGAACCATCTCAAAGACCGTCACATTTTTCCTAAAGTGGGGTGACCAGAACTGGATACAACTGTGGCCTAAACAGAGCTCTATACAGATTTGGCATAACGTCCCTGCTTTTGTACTTATTACCTTTATTTACAGAGCCCAAGATCCCTTATGCTTTGAGAATCATTCACTCAGTATGTCCCGGCGCCTTCAAAGATCAATGCACATGCACCCCAGATCCCTCTGTTCTTGCATATTTTTTTTGAATTGTCAGTATCCATATTGCCTCTCCCCATAATTCTCTGCATTAAATTCCATCAGCCACATCTCTACCCACTGTGTTAGCCTATCTTCTGTTACAGGAAAGTTGCTACCTCTTCACTGTTTGCCATTCCTCCCATCATCGGCAAATTTGGAAAATATCTCCAAATTCCAAGAATCAAGTCATTATAAATAGCAACAACAAAAAAAAAAGCCATGGCCCCTAGCAATTACCGTTAGAGAACACCACTGTCTACCACCCTCCAGTCCGATAAATCACATCTACCACGACACACTGCTTTCTGTCCTAAAGCCAATTTTTTATCCAATTGTACGCTGGCTCTCCTATTCATTCAGCTTTAGTTTTGTCAGCCAGCCATCTATGTGGTACCTTGTTGAGCATTTTCTTAAAGTCCAGATAGACAACATCCTCCACATTTCCTTTATCAGCCTTCTTTGTTACTTCCCCAAAAAATTCAATTAGATTAGTCAAGCACTATAATGGAAAAGGAGAAGGCACCACTGGAAGGGATCAAAGCAAAGTGGGAGGATGAGTTGGGAGAGGGTAAGGAGGAAGAGTTCTGGTGTGAGGTGCTCCGGAGAGTGAACGCCTCCACCTCATGCGCGAGCTTGGGGCTGATACAGCTGAAGGTTGTATACAGAGCACACCTCACAAGGGTGAGGATGAGCCAGCTCTTTGAGGGGGTAGAAGATGTGAGTGAACGTTGCGGGGGGGGGGGGGGGGGGGGGGCCGCAAATCACGTTCATATGTTTTGGTTCTGTCCAAAGCTGGAGGATTAATGGATGGAGGCTTTTCTCTGAAGTGGTGCACATGAAACTGGACCCGGGCCCCCGGGAGGCCATTTTGGGGGTGTCGGACCAGCCGGGGCTGGAAACGGGTGCGAAAGCAGATGTCGTAGTCTTCGCCTCGCTGGTCGTCCGAAGGTGGATCCTGTTGGGATGGAGAGCAACCTCTCCACCCTGTGCTCTGGTGTAGCGGGGGGACCTGTTGGAATTCTTGACTCTTGAGAAGGTTAAGTTTAAACTGAGGGGAAGGATGATGGGCTTCTACAATTCATGGGCGTTATTCATCACGCACTTTCAAAAATTGGATTACATCGAACATTAGTTTGGGGGGGGGGGTTGGGAGGGTTGTGGGGAGGGGGATTGTATGTGTTAATGGTGACTATGGGTGATTCCTGATTCCTTTTTGTTATTTCATAGAATTTACAGTGCAGAAGGAGGCCATTCGGCCCATCGAGTCTGCACCAGCTCTTTGAAAGAGCACCCTACCCAAGCCCACACCTCCACCCTATCCCCATAACCCAGTAACCCCACCCAACACTAAAGGCAATTTTGGACACTAAGGGCAATTTAGCATGGCCAATCCATTGGACATCCAAAGCACAACTTTGGACTGTGGGAGGAAACCAGAGCGCCCGGAGGAAACCCACGCAGACACGGGGAGAATGTGTAGACTCCGCACAGACAGTGACCCAAGCCGGGAATCGAACCTGGGACCCTGGAGCTGTGAAGCAATTGTGCTAACCACCATGCTACCGTGCTGCCCCTTGTTTATGTTAACATGCGGGTAGTTGTTTGGGGGTTGGTGGGACCTCGGCGTCATGAGGCAGCAGGGCTAACCCACTGCGCCACCGTGCTGCCCCGGAGGATGGGATTGTTGTTGTTGATATGGGGATTGACATTATATTCGTTACTGCGTATTGTTTATTGTTGGTGGGTGCAAATTTGGGAGAAAATGTGTAAAAGGAGTATAAAAATATTTTTTAAAAGAAAGATTAGTCAAGCACGGTCTGCCTTTTATAAATCTGTGCTGTCGACCCTTAATTAACTCAAACCTCTCCAAAGTGCCTGTTGATCTATTTCCCTGATTGAGGATTCCAGAATCTGATCCACCGCTGATGTTAGCATAACTGGCCGATGATTTCTCAGAATGTCCTTGCAATCTTTCTTCAAGAAGTCACATTTGCTCCAGGCCCCTGGCACCTCTCCCATATCTCGGGGAACTTGAAAAATTAATTCTGCTATCTCCACCCCAAACTTCTTTGGCAATGTGGGATGCAAGCCATCCAGACCAAATGATTTACCTACCCTAAGTACATCCAACCTATCTAGTACCTCCTTCCTTTCAATTTATGCAGACGCTATCTCCCTGGCCCTACACTCAGCCCTGGAGCATCTCGACAACAAGGACCCCTATGTCAGACTCCTGTTCATTGACTACAGCTCTGCCTTCAACAACATAATACAAGCCAAGCTCATATCCAACCTCCAAAACCAAGACTTGGCTCCTCCCTCTGCAACTGGATCCTTGACTTTCTGACCCTTAGACCACAATCATTAAGGATAAACAACAACACCTCCCCTACGATCGTCCTCAATATTGGGGCCCCACAAGGCTGCGTACATCGTCCCCTACTATACTCCTTAAAAACACACACACGACTGTGTGGCAAACTGCAGCTCCAACCTGATTTACAAGTTTGCTGACGGCACGACTGTAGTGGGTCGGATCTCGAATAACAAGTCAGAATACTGGAGGGAGATAGAGAACCTAGTGGCATGGTGCAATGACACCATCTCTCCCACAATGTCAGCAAAACTAATGAGCTGGTCATTGACTTTCAGTAAGTGAAGTATCGTACACACCCCTGTCTGCATCAATGATGCCGTGGTGGAGATGGTTAACAGCTTCAGATCCCTAAGTGTAAACATCACCAACAATTTATCCTGGTCCACCCACGTCGTGCTACAACCAAGAAAGCACCTATACGTCCTCAGGAAATTCAGCATGTCCACACTGCTCTTACCAATTTTTACGGATGCACCATAGAAAGCTTCCTGTCTGGCTGCATCACAGCCCGGCATGACAACTGCTCGACCCAAAACCATAAGAAACTACAGAGAGTTATGAGCACAGCCCAGTCCATCACGTGAACCCGCCTCCCATCCACTGACTCTGTCTACACCTCCCGCTGCCTGGGGAAAACGTGCAGCATAATCAAAGACCCCTCCCATCCGGGTCTCTCTTTTCACCTCTTCCATCGGGCAGAAGATACAAAAGTCTCCACTGTTACCAGACTCCTGAATGGCCCTCTTATGGACTGAACTGATCTTTCTATACATCTGCTCTACTGTTGTAGCACTGTTTTCCATCTGCTTCACCCGATGTCTATGTCCATATATTTACATTGTATATTTACCATATGTCCTATGTTTTTCATGTATAGAACGATCTGCTTGGACTACACAGAACAATACTTTTCACTGTACCTCGGTATATATGACAATAAATCTAAATTTGCACACTTTCCACTGCCTCCACTATCTCTGCATCCACCAATACTTTGTCACATTCCTCTTCCTTAGTTCTATATTAGATTGTCTTTGCTTTTCACCATTACTAGCCTAACCTGTATGATACAATGATCACTCTTACCCAAATGTTCCCCCACAGATACTTGGTCCAATTCATTCTCTTGCACCAGATCCAGAAATGCCGCTTTTCTAGTAGGGCCCAAAACATACTGATCAGGAAGGTTCTCTTGAATACAGTCCAAAGATTCCTCTCCCTCGTTACCTTTTTTGAAACATGAATTACCCAAATATCATTTGAGATAAAGTCTCGTTGTTGTCGCACATTTCTGTGACTTCCATGCAGGTTTGTTCCTCTAACTCCCCCTCTTACTACATGAAAGCCTATTTGGAAGTGTGATCTTGCCTTTTTTTTTTCAGCTCTGACCAAATGTACTCTGTCCTTGCTCCATCAAGGAACTCCTCTCTTTCGAATACGACAATGTCTTTCCTAATCATCACTGTCAATCCAACTCCCTTTTTCCATCTGTATCTTTTCTGAACACTTACCGCTTGGATATTAAGTACCCTGTCCTCATTTTAAGCGATATTTCCATTATTACCACTACATCATCACATTCCCAAACTGCTATTTGTGCTTACCAAACTTATTAATTATAATAATAGGTGGTTTACATGTATGCATTGTAATCCTGTCCTTTCATTCCTCTTTGCCCTTCTTATTCTGTTCCTAACTAATTTGGTACCACTTTCTTCTCTAATACTGCCCAACACTCTCACTTTTCCCCTTTTATTCTCCTTTGATACTTTTGTATGCTGGTGCCCATCCCAATGCCAATTTAGTTGAAACTCTCCCCAACCACACTCATAAATCTGCCTGTAGAACATTGCTCCTAGTCCTGTGGTGGTACAGCCCATCCATTTTGAATAGGTGTTTTCTGTCCCAAAACTGGTCCCAATGCCCCAAGAATCTGAACCCTCCCTCCTGCATCATGCTTTAAGCCACACGTTGATCCTACCCATCTTTCGGTTTCCACTTTGGCCAGCATGTGGCACTGGGAATAATCTGGAGATTGCTACCCTCTCTTTCTTTACACTCTTCAACAAACATTAACACCAGGGGTTTGAACAAAGATCAAAGAACAAAGAAAAGTTCGGTCCTCCAAGCCTGCGCTGACCATGTTGCCCGTCTAAACTAAAATCTTCCACATTTCCGGGTTTGTATCCCTCTATTCCCAACCTATTCATGAAAGAACAGAGAAAGAACAGGGTTTGTTCCTAGAGGAAATGGACACTTTCCCACTTTAGACCCACGAGCACTCCCAAGTCAGATATATGAAATGAAATGAAAATCGCTTATTGTCACAAGTAGGCTTCAATGAAGTTACTGTGAAAAGCCCCTAGGTTATAGGTTAATATCATAGGTTAAATGCACAATGTTCGTCCCTTCTGTTCCCTCGTGTTCCTCAGCCACGAATTCAGAAGAATACTCTTCATTGCATCAGTGTGATATTTCTATTTTCCACATAGGCCGTCCTTGTGGACCCACACTGAATAAAATCCCTTTTATTGAAGTCTGGGACAAATCTGAAACAAATCTTGAATGTTTTTCTCCTCTCACAGACAAGTTCCTCATTAAAAATTGCAAATCAGCTCTCAAGTCACCTTCACACAGTCTGTGTCAAATTGCCCGGAATTCATTGAAAGTTGCCTACTTCCCTCAGAAGCAGCTGGAGTTTTACTGAAAATTGGATAATTGATTTGTGGAATAATTTACTGTGGAAGGTCATTGCACAAGCCGGATCACAAAACCACTGGACTTATTTCTGGAGAGAATATATATAATGAGGGACATTTTGAAAATGCAGTTTGAAAGGGTTGGGCTAGATGATGAAGACATTAGCATGTTTAGCCTAAGTGCTATTTTCTTATTCCTGGTAGCTCTATATTCTTATTCTTTCTCCAATCTTCTAGATTTTGGAGTCAATGCTCCTCAAAGGTTATGCACAAATGTTGAAACTGCGGTCAGTGAAAAATAAATGTTTCTTCTTTCTTCCTTCATCTTTCGGTTTACAGACACTGGACAATTACAGTCCCACATAATTACCATGCAGGATATTGCTGCTGTCCTGAAAACATTTATAGACAATTGTCATTCAACGTTACATCACTGACCCAGCAATGAGATAAATATCAGAACTCCTCATCACTTGCAGCTGCTCAAGATAATATTTTATTATAGTCAAACACACTTCCCAATTAAAGAGGCAATCTGTAGACACTAATCACAAAGCCTGCAAGACATTGGGTTATTTATGAACCCATATGCTTTCTGGATTTAAGTACTTAGACTTGCCTGAATCCCATTCATTAGAAGAGATCATTTGAATCAGTTTTTATGGTTTACAAATGAGCTTTACTGCAGTTGAGATTTACAAGAGGAGAGAGCCAATATGTAATATTTTATGAATCAAGTCTTTATTAAGTGACAGGGGAAATAAGTCAAACTCTAATCACATAAGCTGTAGAGGCTCTCAAATGTCTTCAATCAGAACTGAGGCCCCGATCTTAAACAAAGCCACCTTGGACAAAGGCAAGAGGACAGGTTTGTGTTTGACGTCAGTTTTACACCTCGCTCATTATTATGCTCCACTGACGCATGATCTGAACTCTCCTTAGTCTTGAAAGGTAGGGTACCCCAAGGTCGGGTGCTCTTTCCGAGCAGGCTCGATAGGCGGATGGCCTCCTCTGCACTGTAGAGATTCTACGATTGTAGTGCACAACAGATTATTAATTTGATCGCAAGTCATGCACTTACATCTCAACTTTCATTTCATGAAGCTTCACAGTAATTCATACTTGGGTGTGTATAATTTTGACTTTGGGGAATGGTATAATAAGAGTAATACTTCCTGATTTTCATTTGTGTTAAAGTCAAGCATAGTAAATACAGATGTGGTGTAGTTGGACTGTCACTGGACTCGTAAATCCAGAGACCTAGGTTCAAATCCCACCATGGCAGATGGTGAAATTTGAATTCAGTAAAAATCAGGAATTAAAAGTCTAATGAAAGTCCATTGTCATAAAGACTGCTTCACTAATCTGTTTTCTGGATGGGTCTGGAGTCCAGGGAATATAAACGCGGGTGAAATAGTCTGACACCTAGTTCACGGAGTGGAGACAAAAGCAGTTCAGTATTTAGTTCAGTGAAGACCAGCATATAGCTCTGTGAATGCTGAATAGCAAGATAATAAACTGCATCTAAAACAGCAACAGCAGACTAAGTTGGAATGAACCACTGCTGAATGCAGCAAATGTGGACTGAGTTGGAATAAGCAGTACTGAAGCAGGGAATCTGGATTTCATTATAATAGGCTACTGCCACAACATCCTAGGCTAGTGTGGGGTCATTTCCAGCTCCACTTGGCCCGGAGTTGCAACACAGGTGAAATTAGATTTTATTTAAAACACCCGAGGCCCTCAGTTTAGCCCAATAACATACAGTCACCAGGTTTGTAACTTAAAACACAAGAAACCTTGTATTATGTGCAGTATGATATAATTAGATGGACAGAAAATATAACTGACTATCTACTACCCCTTTACCAACCCCTCCTTCCTAACTCGCCCTATTCCACACACACACACACACACACACAGGGAAAGGGTGGTAAGGAAAAGAAAATCTTAATAAACTAAAAGGATAAGGATCTTTGATGCACTGGGATGATTTCCAGTCAATGGACAGGATTCTCCAGCTGTGATGACAGGAGGGACATCCTCTTCTCCAGGGTGGGTGGCAGACTCTCAAGCCCGCCCTCCTGAACAGCTACTGGGAAGAGATGGCAGAAGCAGTCAGCGCTGCCAGCTCACCAGGAGGATACAGCTCGTTGATGCGACCATCAAATCCACACGAGACGGAGAGTTGAAGTGAACTGTGGCTTTAATCAGCTAGAACTGTGCCTGCCTGCGACTGCTCTGCACTAAGAGCCGCCTGCAGGGCAGCAGCTCTATATACCTCCCCTCAAGGGGGTGGAGCCAGGGGCAGAGCCCACAAGGGCACCAACCTGATACAAAGTGGTGTAATACAATACAATGGTCCATAGGTAGAGCCCGCAAGGGCAACAACGTAGAACAATGCAATACAGCGGTGAATGGCTGTCATAATACATTCACCACACTCGTGATCCTAAGGGTTGGGGGCCACTGGGGAGACTTCTGCCCTGAGAGGGGCAGAGAAGCAGGGAGGATTCCATAGGCCATGTTGCAGGTGGCCTCTGGTTGGGGTGAGCTCTGCTAATCCCCCGTTTCCTCTGAGGAGTGCCAATATTGATTGAGTTTGGCTATGCCCAACCCCTTGACGATCCCGCTGGGGTAGAAAGGTTTCCACAGGGGAGGCCTGGGTGGGATGCCACATCACTAGAGGTCCTCTGAACATTTAAGGGACACAATGAGAAGTCAGCAGTGTGAGCAGCCAGGAGCCTGTAAGTAGCACCAAAGGGGTACATTCAAATCCACATACTGCCGCAATGGCAGTCTGAGCCCGATCCCGAGGGGAATACCCTGAATCCACGGACCTGGCACCAAATTGTTCCCCACTACTCCTCCTGGCCCAAGCAGCCACCCTCCGAGCAAGCCCAAAACTTTTTCAGAGTCTTTGAGAGTTTTTTTTTTTAAAGCCTTCCACTCCCCCTTAACAGCCCCGCTTGTAAATACTTGAACCAATTCATGCAAAGAGACATCAGCCTAAGGGGTGGGGCGGGGCATCACGGAGGGTGGGAGCATGAAGCATCCAACCTGCGAATGAGATTTAAACCCTTGCAAATGACAGTTTTGCAAGAATCTGCCGGTGTGGGGCACAAACTTCGATATCGCTGCTGGAGGGGGGGGGGGGGGGGACCGGAGCATGGCGACGGAGTAGGCGCTGGGCACAAATCGCACTTTTTCCATTGCGGGTTATTCTCCGCCCGATTTAGACAGGCTTGTCTAAACTTTTTTGAATCTGCCAAGAGACGAACACACCCCAAGACAGAAAAAATGCTTTTGTCAATACATTGCTGGCACAAATAACATTGCAAAAAGGCACTGCTGCACCAGTGGTTTTCAAGAATATTAACACACTTCGAAGTTTGATGGTCTCTTCTCGGCCGAGCATTTGCCTTCAAAGATGACATACTTGTGGACCAGGTACATGGTGAGTTGAGAATACTGCCATTCCTGATTGCGCGAGAAAGCTCCTCAGCTGCCTCCCACCATTTTACAGCATGAAGGTCACGAACAAAGGAGGGATGAGTGTAACCTTCGGCAACACTGAGGGCGGCAGGTGATTCACCAGATTGCAGTTTTTCTTTAATGTCACGCTCTCCCCCTCTTGAAAGTGAGGAAGTGAGACACACAAGGACAGAATGCATTGAGACGACACCATGCAGCAGACGTGCGAGGATTTAATAAGAATGAACTGGCAGCTTAGATTTTTTTCTGAAATCTCTTTTGTTTATCTCATCTTTTTCTTTAACCATTTCTTTTTTTTTTAAAGTGAATCAAGTTTTAATTTCTTTGCAACCTGGCTGCCAGTTCTAATTCTTTGATCAGTAACCAGACCAGCGCTCGTTTGAAACAAGAATCTTGATTGAAATCATAGGCAGGACATCCAATTATAGGGAAACAAGAGTGTGGAGAAATGATAATTGACAAACACAAAGGCAAATATTCAGGCACGGAATTTCAATTGATGTTTTGCATTGCAGTCAAACCTCAGACATGCAGGATCTTTCCATTTACAGTGGGAAAAACTAAGGTGTCAGAAACATTGTGAGATTCAGTTTCTCGTTCGATTTCAACGGGACCAAACTGAAAAGAGTGAGCTAGTTTCAAGACGGACATTTTCATCAGTCTAATGATACACAGACTGTCACGGCAAGGGAGCTCGCAGTGAGCTGCATGTCAATCGTGTGTCTATCAGATGTTCTCTGCTTCAGCAACCTCTCGATTTAAAAAAAAACGTGGGTCAGAAACAATTTCTCCCCATGTAACAATAAACAACAGTGGAAAGTGTCAGGCACGAGCAAGAGTAATTTTATTCTCCTTTAAATTATCACTTGGCAGCAATTTGCAGCAGCAGCAGTCCCACGATAGGTTCTGAGGCCATTTTATTTACTGCAGTTAACAAACTTGCCTCCTGTGGATACCTTGCACCAAATGCGACCTAAATTTGATGCTCAATATTCAGGCGATCATCGATTCAACAAAAAGAGTTGAGAGAAGAGCAACAAGGGTGATTGAAGGATGTAACAGCTGAAGTTAATAGAGATTCAACTTATGAGACAGACATTTCAAGTGGCCATGATACAGCTGTTTTTAAAAAAACTGAATGAGATCGGTAATATACGAGCTATGTACTGGCAGCCTATTTAAAATATAACTGTGAGCAAAGAACCAGAGGTTGTGAGTGTAAAATGAAACAGCTTCAAGTGGGAACTCACTTTTGCAACAATTAGATATGTGAAAATGACACCCAGAAGATAGTTTGTACAGTGCTCATTAACATGAAATGAAATGAAAATGAAAATCGCTTATTGTCACAAGTAGGCTTCAAATGAAGTTACTGTGAAAAGCCCCGAGTCGCCACATTCCGGCGCCTGGTCAGGGAGGCTGGTGCGGGAACATCTTCCAACATTAGCCAAATATTTTCTTTGTTCAGCTAATTTCACAAACTCTGAAAGACAATTCGACTAACAGTTCTGTCATGCCCTCCTAAGCATGCATGACTTATCCAGTCTCCACATAAACCATCCACCGCTCCTCCTACATAAACCTGGTTTTATATTGGATTGCCAATAGCAGTCAATGATGTGGATGTAACAAGCGCCTCCCACTAGAAAATCAATTTCTATCAGGCAACACTTCAGTATTTTTCAAAGCACATAATCTGCAGACAATACTGATTCACATATATGGCTCAGGCCCTGGTGTGTTATGTGAGTTGGTTCAACGTTGACTGCATCTGGATGCAGTGAAATTAGAAACAGGCTTCCGACACAGGAGATGGTCCAACACTGTTTTTTGAACTTGCTAATTGCTGTACATAATCTGTTGTGGGTTGACTCTCTATTAACCTAACTGATAACCTCCTACTGGCTTGACCAGACTAGCTCTCTACCATATGGAGATGGTGCTCACTGGCTTGTGCACTCTAACTATCTCAGTAGCGGTGTCCTGTGGGGGAGGGAGAGTCTTAATGCCCTGTGAGCTTTATAGTGGTGGTGTCCTGTCTGGTGATTGGTTGTTCTGTGTCGTGTGTGTTCATTGACTATCCTGTGTGTCAATCACTGCCTGTCTGCATCTCATTATATACATGGGTGGATATTATGACAGGCCCTTTGAACAGTACCCGACGGGTTTGCGTTTTATTCCGTCTATTATCGGTGCCAAGCTTTCCTGCTCTTCAGGGACTGCCTCAGACTGATTCAGGAGTAACAAGAATTTTGTCACAGAATAACAACTAGCACTTTTGCAGCACCTTTAACACAGAAAAAAGTCTCAAGGCACTTAACAGGAAGGTCGTCAGAGAAAACTCGACACCGAACCAAGGAAGATATTGGGGGTGGGGGTGGGAGTGAACGTTAAAAATGTGCTTAAAGGGATAAGTTTGAATGAAGGTCTGAAAAGAACAAGGCAGAAGTGGAGATATAGGGCGGAAATACATAGATACATAGAAGATAAGGAGCAGGAGGAGGCCCTGTGGCCCTTCGAGTCTGCTCCGCCATTCATCACGATCATGGCTGATCAACCAACTCAATAGCCTAATCCTGCTTTCTCCTCATAACCTTTGATCCCATTCGCCCCAAGTGCTATGTATAGCCATTCAATGTTTTAGCATCAACTACTTCCTGTGGTAATGAATTCCACAGGCTCACCACTCTAGGTGAAGAAATCCTCAGATTGTGACCCCTGGTTTTGGACACACCCACCATTGGGAACATCTTCCCTGCATCTATCCTGTCTAGTCCTGTTAGAATTTTATAAGTCTCTATGAGATGCCCCCTCATTCTTCTGAACTCCAGCGAGAACAATCCTAACCTAATCAATCTCTCCTCATTTGACAGTCCCGCCATCCCTGGAATCAGTCTGGTAAGCATTCGTTGCGCTTCCTCGAGAGCAAGAACATCCTTCCGAGACAGCTGAAGACATAGCTAGCACGAGCAAGAGTGAGGCAAAAGGAATGAGAGGTTAGAGTTTCAAAGAATGCAGGGCTCTTGAAGCGCTGTGGAGCTAGAGAAGGTTGCAGATGTTGGGAGGGGTAGAATTACAAAGGGAACTGAATACTGCAATGGACGGTCTTAAATTGCGAGCCTGGGAGCCAAGGTTGGTCAGTAAGCACATAGCTAATTGGTGGTGCGGAACTTTGTGCGTTTTGTGAGGGCCACGAAGAATCCAGCACGAGTTTTAAGGATACAAAGTAATAACATTTATTTACAATAACATATATATATATGTAACAGCAGCAGCAACTTCCCTTGCTGCACACTCCTTCCTGCTGGTTCCTAAACTGGCCAGCTTTATTTATACTAGGAGTTTACTAATGGTTTCTCCGCCCCCCTCATTGGGGAAGCTCATACTCCCACAGGATTGTGGGATTGTCATTAGTCCCCAGCCAATGGTAAGTAGGCAGGTTATAACATCCCCCCCCAAAGTCCAAGGAATCCACCTAAGACCCTGGCGAAGGAGGGCGTCGGACTCGTTTTGCTGCAGGCCGGACACCATTTGCACGCGGCGCTGGATCAGGCGGCGTGTAATGAGATGGAGACCGGCGCTTCCGTGATGAACGACGCAACGGTTGTACATCCACGGCCCGTGGACCCGAGGATTCCCCCTCTGATGCATCCTGTGTCTCCATCTCGGAGTCAGAGTCTGCTGCCTCCGTCATGTCAGCGTCTCTATCTCCATTCGGTTCTGTAACGACCTGCGCAGGCTTCGAGTGAGGCACCAGTGGAAGATTGTGAGGACTACCTTCCCTTGTCTCTGGTCTCTGCGGCTGTAGAAATGAGCTCCGGGGGTGGGGAATCTTTTGAGGGGATAGTCTTCTGGACCGAACGTGGTCTACATATTTGCGCTGGAGACGACCCTGCGCTTGCACCTGGCAAGATATAGGGCCCGTTTGGCGAAAGAATACACCAGCAAAATTCCGAACGAACACTGGGTCACCGGGTGCAAACTGCCGAGACGGCCGATGCCGAGAAAATCCCTGTCCCCGCCGTTCTTGTGTGCAGTGTACTTTTGCGCCAATGTCCGGGAAAACCATACTAAGGCGGGTGCGAAGTCTCCGGCCCATTAGGAGTTCTGCGGGAGCTATCCCAGTCACCACATGGGGGGTGGTCCTATACGAAAACAAAAAGCGAGCCAGTCTCGTGTCCATTGACCCGGAAGACTGCTTCTTTAGGCCTCTTTTGAATGTCTGCACTGCGCGCTCTGCCAACCCATTTGAAGCCGGGTGGTAAGGGGCAGTGCGGATATGGCGTATGCCGTTCATCTTTGTGAACCTCGCAAACTCCTCACTCGTGAATGGAGTGCCGTTATCCGTGACCAGCACCTCGTGGAGGCCATGCGTACTAAACGACAAACGCATCTTTTCAATTGTTGCGCAGGACGTTGTCCCCTGCATCTTATGCACCTCTAGCCATTTAGACTGGGCGTCAATTAATAGAAGGAACATGGATCCTTGAAAAGGGCCTGCGAAATCTGCATGCAAGCGCGCCCAAGGCCGCCCTGGCCATTCCCAGTGATGTAGGGGCGCGGCCGGCGGAAGCTTCTGATGCTCCTGGCAAATGGAGCAGTTTTGGGCCACCTTCTCAATGTCGGTGTCGAGGCCTGGCCACCAGACATAACTCCGGGCCAACATTTTCATTTTGGTCACACCTGGATGCCCATTGTGCAAGTCTTTTCGTATCAGCTCCTGGCCTTTTTCCGGGACAATTACACGCGTCCCCCACAAGAGGATGCCGTCTTCCACGCTGAATTCTGACAACTTGGAGAAAAATGCCCGCAACTCGCCTGGGAGCGGTCTATGCTGCCCACCATACAGGACTATGTGCCGAACCTTTGACAGGACTGGCTCAGTCTGGGTCCACTCACGGATCTGTGATGCCGTGACAGGCAAGGTGTCCATAAAATTTAGGGTTGCAACCACCTCACCAGTTGTGGGGGTCGAAATGGGGCCGGTCGATAAAGGCAACCGGCTCAGTGCGTTGGCATTTGCTATCTGCGTACCTGGTTTGTGCTCCAGAGAATACTCGTATGCAGCAAGCACCAAAGCCCAGCGCTGGATCCGTGCAGAAGCAATGGGCGGTATTGGCTTATCCTCTCTGAAAAGTCCCAGCAGAGGCTTATGATCAGTCACGATAGTGAAATGGCGGCCATACACGTACTGGTGGATGCGTTTCACCGCAAAAACCACTGCCAGGCCCTCCTTCTCGATCTGCGCGTACTTTTTCTCCGCTGCAGTCAATGTGCGGGAGGCGAAAGCTATCGGTCGCTCGGCCCCGTTCTCCATCTTGCGGGACAGGACGGCCCCAATACCATACGGGGATGCATCACATGTGACGAGCAAAGGCTTTCCAGGATCATAGTGGGTTAGTAACCCAGACGACGACAATTGTTGCTTTACCCGCCGGAAAGCGGTTTCTTGCGGCTGACCCCAAACCCAGGTGTGATTTTTCTTTCGCAGAAGGTGCAAAGGGGTCAGCGTAGTTGCCAAATTGGGGAGGAACTTCCCGTAATAGTTTACGAGACCGAGAAAAGAACGAAGATGCGAAGTGTCAGTCGGGGCGGGGGCCTGTTGAATCGCACGCACCTTCTCTGCGACGGGGTGCAAACCTTTGCGGTCCACCCGATAACCTAGGTAGACTACTTCCTTTGCCTGAAATACGCACTTTGTGCGACGTAAACGGACTCCAGCCTCCGAAAGGCGTCTATGGACAGCCTCCAGATTTTCCAAATGTTCCTGCTCCGACGTCCCTGTAATCAAAACGTCATCTAAGTAGACAGCAACACGTGGTAAACCTCTCAAAATGCCCTCCATAACACGTTGAAAAATAGCGCAGGCAAAGGATACTCCAAAGGGCAACCGTGTATATTCATACAGGCCCCGGTGTGTATAAATCGTTACATATGGTCGGGAGGCAGGGTCCAGCTCCAACTGCAGGTAGGTGTGACTCATATCTAATTTTGTGAACGAGAGTCCAGCTGCAAGCTTCGCGTAGAGATCCTCTATGCGAGGCATTGGATATCGGTCGAGTCGGGAAGCTGTATTCACTGTAAGTTTATAGTCGCCACACAAGCGAACTGGGGTATCTGGCTTCATTACAGGTACAATTGGTGCTGCCCAGTCAGCAAAACGGACGGGCCTGATAATACCCAAACTCTCCAAACGAGTGAGCTCCCCTTCTATCTTCTCGAGCAAGGCGTAAGGCACCGGGCGCGCCCGGAAATAGCGCGGCGTGGCTCCTGGTTCAACTTGGATATGGGCTACGGCCCCTTTTATTTTCCTCAAACCAGGCTGGAATACATCTGGGGATCGTCCTAGCACCTCAGTCAACCCTTCAGAAACTGTTTGGAGGATGTGCTGCCATTGCAACCGCAAATAGCGCAACCAGTCCCGACCCAACAGGCTGGGCCCATGGCCGCGCACCACGATAAGTGGGAAACGCCCCTCCTGGCGTCCATAAACAACAGGGGTCATTGTAGTTCCTGCAATGTCCAGTGGTTCCCCCGTGTAGGTGGCCAACCTGGCCTGTGAGTCGGTTAATGTAAGAGTCTGTATACCCTGCTTGATGCGGTCGAATGTCCTCTGGGCGATCACGGAGACCGCTGCGCCAGTGTCCAACTCCATCTCAAGCGGGTGGCCATTGACCCGTACTGTCACCTTAATGGGGGCCACACGGGGAGCTGCCACACAATGCAACTGCAGGCAGTCGTCCTCCGTCTCCACATCCTCAGGAGTAGTCGCCGCAGGTTCATCCACATGGAAGGTACGGCCCCTGGGCTGGTCCCAGTTACGGCCCCTGGGCTGGTCCCAGTTTCGGTCGGAACGACGGCGCCTCTGGCGTCGGTCCGGACGTTGCCTCGCCCAATGTACCGCAGGAGTGTGGGGGGACGTTTTCGGACGGAAGGGGTTGCGCCCCAAGGAATGCACTTCCATGCCCTGTAGCTCCTGCACTCCTCATCCTGCGCTCTCTCGGGACAATACTATTTGAATGGCCTGTTGAAAAGTCAATGTTGGCTCAGCTAACAACTTTCTCTGGGTGGCCGCATTGTTAATACCGCAAACCAAACGGTCGCGTAACATTTCTTACAAGGTCTCACCATAGTCACAGTACTCCGCAATCCTGCGTAGCCTGGATAGAAAATGGGCAAGGGATTCTCCAGAGGTCCTCTCAGCGGTATTAAACCGGTAACGCTGGACTATCGTGGACGGGGTTGGGTTAAAATGTTGCCCCACTATATTCACAAGTTCATCAAACGTTTTGGTGTCCGGCGCAGCTGGGTAAGCAAGGTTCCTAATCACCCCAAACGCATGCGGGCTGCAGGCGGTGAGCAATATGACCACCTGGCGCTCGTTTTCGGTGATACTGTTTGCCCGGAAATAGTAACGCATCCGTTGTGCGTACTGGTTCCAGCTTTCCAGCGCAGCATCAAAAACATCCAAACGTCCGTACAGAGGCATGGTATAATAGAAAACAACTTCCAACCTGTATCCAACAAAAATCCAGGGAGGTGGCTTCAGCAGTGTAGACAGCTATTCACTTTAACCTTCGTCACCAGTTTTGTGAGGGCCACAAAGAATCCAGCACGAGTTTTAAGGATACAAAGTAATAACATTTATTTACAATAACATATATATATATATAACAGCAGCAGCAACTTCCCTTGCTGCACACTCCTTCCTGCTGGTTCCTAAACTGACCAGCTTTATTTATACTAGGAGTTTACTAATGATTTCTCCGCCTCCCCCTCATTGGGGAAGCCATACTCCCACAGGATTGTGGGATTGTCATTAGTCCCCAGCCAATGGTAAGTAGGCAGGTTATAACAGTGCGGATTAGGGTAAACAATATTCAGATACCCAACCATGTTTCACGCTCTTCTGTTTATTTGGAGAAATATATTCTTCTTGTTCCTGCCCTGTCCAAAATTGCTGACAATGCAGCCCATCAAACTCAATTGACTCACTCTGATCATAAAGGTACGGTTCCAATAATACAGCAGCCAATGATCTCTCAATAGTTGTATTTAATAGTGTAAAAAGGAACAACAATCTCTTAACCTAGTGGAGTTGTTGTACCAGGGCACAATGGGCCTGTGAGTTGGCAATTGGGATGAGCTTTGATTATTTCAATAAAAGATGCTGATCTCAAGTATTTGCTGTCTAAAGCACTCCATATGCAAGCAGAGCTTAGCACACCTCCGCCTCATTCAATTAAAATGCAGAGATTTCTGAACACTGACATTCGCATATTGATTAATAAAGTAAAAACGCATCACTTATGTTCACCAGCGCTGTATAATTAGAGTTTGGATAGTTTCCATGGCAATTCTTTGTTCCAATAAAACAAGTCTTCACCATTAATTTCCATTGCAACAGCCAGTAAGTGCAGTGTTTTCCTGATCGTGAAAGCCGGTACCAGCTCTGCCCTGATGGAGGAGTTTGACACTCATCACAAGTCAGTGAAGCACACTGTTGAATCAAAAGTTCCGAGTTTTCAGTAAACACTTTTGATGGCAAGTGTCATTTCCTTCAGTATTTCTTTAGAAGGAGGCTTGATTGACTGACTGATTAGCTGATGATGCGTATTAACTAGAAGATCCCAGATAATAACAAAAACTTATCACTCCTTCCAGGGAATATCAAACACGCACAGAAATGTTAACACCGTCAGAATTTCCAAAACAATGGAAACCTTGAGGGTATTGTGATGAATTTTAGAAATTGTGAAATATTGTATTTTATATATGCTGCAGTTATTAAAAGCCTGGGTTAAGGTCTATATTTGTTGCAGTATTATTAAAGAATTTAGGATTGGATTTGTTGTATTATCACATGTACTGAGGTACAGTGGAAAGTATCATTCTGCGCGCACATCATTCCATACATGAAAAAAAACCATAGGACATACTTAAATGCACAATGTAAATACATAGACACAGACATCGGGTGAAGCATACGGAGTGTAGTACTACTCAGTAGAGAAGATGTGTGAAGAGATTAAATCAGTCCATAAGAGGATCATTCAGGAGTCTGGTAAATCAGCGGGGAAGTAGCTGTTTTTGTACCTGGTAGTGTTCTCAGACTTTTGTATCTCCTGCCCGATGGAAGAAGTTAGAAGAGTGAATAATTTGGGTGGGAGGAGTCTTTGATTATGCTGCCCGCTTTCCCAAGGCAGTGGGAGGTGTGGTGTAGACAGAGCCAATAGACGGGAGGCGGATTCGCGTGATGGACTGGGCCGTGATCATGACTCTCTGTAGTTTCTTCCGGTCTTGGGCTAAGCAGTTGCCATACCAGTCTATGATGCAGCCAGATCGGATGCTTTCTATGATACATCTGTAAAAATTGGTAAGAGTCAATGTGGACATACCGAATTTCCTTGGTTTCTTGAGGAAGTATAGGTGTTTTCTTGCTTGTTGTGTTGACGTGGGTGGACCAGGACAGATTGTTGGTGATGTGCACACCTAGGAATTTGAAGCCGTCAACCATCTCCACCTCGGCACCACTGATGCAAACAGGAGCGTGTACAATACTTTACTTCCTTACTTCCTGAAGTCAATGATGAACTCTTTAGTTTTGCTAACATGGAGGAAGAGATTGTTGTCGTTACACCACTCCACTAGATTCTCTATCACTCTCCTGTACTCTGATTCATCGTTGTTCGAGATCCGATCTACTATGGTTATGTCATCAGTAAATCTGCAGATGGAGTTGGAGCCAAATTTTGCCACACAATCATGTGTGCATATATAGAGTATGGTAGGGGGCTAAATAAGCAGCCCTGCGGGGTCCCAGTATTGAGGACTATCGTGGGGCACGTGTTGTTGTTTATCCTTACTGATTGTGGTCTATGGGTCAGAAAGTCGAGGATTCAGTTGCAGAGGGAGGAGCAAAGTCCTCGGTTTTGGAGCTTTGATCTGAACTTGGCAGGGATTATGGTGTTGAAGACAGAGCTGTAGTCAATGAATAGGAGTCTGACGTAGGAGTCCTTGTTGTCTAGTTGCTCCAGAGATCAGTTTAGGTCCAAAGAGATGGCGACTGCTGTGGACCAGTTGCGGCGGTATGCGAATTGCAATGGATCAAAGAATTCTTGGAGTATGGAGTTGATGTGTCTCATGACCAATCTCTCGAAGCACTTCATAATGATTAATGTCAAGGCCACCGGACGGTAGTTGTTAGGCACGTTGCCTGGTTCTTGTTTGTACCGGTATGATGGTGATCTTCTTGAAGCAGGTGGGAACCTCGGAAGAGTTAAGGTATTCAGACTGTGTGTCTGCAAAAGCTGTCATTAGGACGTCGTAAAAGATGAGGTCATGATTGATTCTGCCCATTGCTTGATCACAGATGAAGGGCTAATGGGATAGTGTTATGATTGGTGGAGGTTCCCTGGAGAGTATATAATTTATGATGGGTTGTATTGTTTCCTCGCTAAGCAGGTCATGTGACATTTCAGTGGGATACAGATGATGTAATTATTGGGAGGAGCCATATCTGGAAGTAGTTTTTGCTGTTTGCCATAGGGGTTGAGTCTGACAAGACTTAAGCAGTTCTGCCAAATGGTGCTAGGTTGAGCAGAAGTGTACTTAATCTGCTCTTGAAAGGAATTCTCTCTAAAAGTCTCTGAGCAACTAATCTGTTTTTAAAGCACTATTTCCAAGTGGCATTTGTACTGTATTGGGTTGCTTAATTGGAGTTAGCAGCCGGTATAAATAATGAGTCTAAGTTTTTCCTTGTGTTTAAGAAATGTTTAACTTGTAATTGTAAAGTTATTTTCTTTGATGTTAATGTGGTGAGCTATGTGTTTAAATTAAAGTTTATTTTAACATAATCGATACCTATTGGTCAGTCATTTCTCCGGGAGTGAAGTATCATTTTCTCAGTTTTACAAATTAAAAAAAAAATGATTGGGATTCTGGTCCAGTATCCTAAACAACCCGGTAGCCTCACCAACGCTGGGCTCTGGTCCAGGATCCTCACCAACGCTGGTGTCTGGTCCGGTATCCTCACCAACGCTGGGGTCTGGTCCGGTATCCTCACCAACGCTGGGCTCTGGTCCAGGATCCTCACCAACGCTGGTGTCTGGTCCGGTATCCTCACCGACGCTGGGCTCTGGTCCAGGATCCTCACCAACGCTGGTGTCTGGTCCGGTATCCTCACCGACGCTGGGCTCTGGTCCAGGATCCTCACCAATGCTGGGGTCTGGTCCGGTATCCTCACCAATGCTGGGGTCTGGTCCGGTATCCTCACCAACGCTGGTGTCTGGTCCGGTATCCTCACCAACGCTGGGCTCTGGTCCAGGATCCTCATCAACGCTGGTGTCTGGTCCGGTATCCTCACCAATGCTGGGGTCTGGTCCGGTATCCTCACCAACGCTGGTGTCTGGCCGGTATCCTCACCAATGCTGGGGTCTGGTCCGGTATCCTCACCAACGTTGGGCTCTGGTCCAGGATCCTCACCAACGCTGGTGTCTGGTCCGGTATCCTCACCAATGCTGGGGTCTGGTCCGGTATCCTCACCAATGCTGGTGTCTGGTCCAGGATCCTAACCAATGCTGGGGTCTGGTCCAGTATCCTCACCAATGCTGGGTCTGGTCCAGTATCCTCACCAATGCTGGGTCTGGTCCAGTATCCTCACCAATGCTGGGTCTGGTCCAGTATCCTCACCAATGCTGGGTCTGGTCCAGTGTCCTAACCAATGCTGGGGTCTGGTCCAGTATCCTAACCAATGCTGGTGTCTGGTCCGGGATCCTAACCAATGCTGGGGTCTGGTCCGGGATCCTAACCAATGCTGGGGTCTGGTCCAGTATCCTCACCAATGCTGGGGTCTGGTCCAGAATCCTCACCAATGCTGGGGTCTGGTCCAGAATCCTCACCAATGCTGGGGTCTTGTCCAGAATCCTCACCAATGCTGGGGTCTGGTCCAGGATCCTCACCAATGCTGGGGTCTGGTCCAGGATCCTCACCAATGCTGGGGTCTGGTCCAGTATCCTAACCAATGTTGGGGTCTGGTCCGGTATCCTAAACAATGCTGGGGTCTGGTCCAGTATCCTACCCAATGTTGGGGTCTGGTCCGGGATCCTAACCAATACTGGGGTCTGGTCCATGATCCTAACCAATGCTGGGATCTGGTCCAGTATCCTAAACAATGTTGGGGTCTGGTCCTGGATCCTAACCAATGTTGGGTCTGGTCCGGGATCCTAAACAATGTTGGGGTCTGGTCCAGGATCCTAACCAATGCTGTGGTCTGGTCCAGGATCCTAACCAATGCTGGGGTCTGGTCCAGGATCCTAACCAATGTTGGGTTCTGGTCCATGATCCTAAACAATGCTGGTGTCTGGTCCGGGATCCTAAATAATGCTAGGGTCTGGTCCAGTATCCTAACTAATATTGGGCTCTGGTCCATGATCCTAAACAATGCTGGTGTCTGGTCCGGGATCCTAACCAATGCTGGGGTCTGGTCCAGGATCCTAACCAATGTTGGGCTCTGGTCCGGTATCCTAACCAATGCTGGGTCTGTCCCGGGATCCTCACCAATGCTGGGGTCTGCTCCGGTATCCTAACTAATGTTGGAGTCTGGCCTGGTATTCTAACCAATGCAGGGGTCTGGTCCGCTATCCTAACCAATGCTGGATCTGGTCCGGGATCCTAACCAATGCTGGGGTCTGGTCCAGTATCCTAACCAATGCTGGGGTCTGGTCCGGTATCCTAACCAATGCTGGGGTCTGGTCCGGTATCCTAACCAATGCTGGGGTCTGGTCCGGTATCCTAACCAATGCTGGTGTCTGGTCCGGGATCCTAACCAATGCTGGGTCTGGTCCGAGATCCTAACCAATGCTGGGGTCTGGTCCGAGATCCTAACCAATGCTGGGTCTGGTCCGGGATCCTAACCAATGCTGGGGTCTGGTCCGGGATCCTAACCAATGCTGGGTCTGGTCCGGGATCCTAACCAATGCTGGGGTCTGGTCCGGGATCCTAACCAATGCTGGGGTCTGGTCCGGGATCCTAACCAATGCTGGGGTCTGGTCCAGTATCCTAACCAATGCTGGTGTCTGGTCCGGGATCCTAACCAATGCTGGGGTCTGGTCCGGGATCCTAACCAATGCTGGGGTCTGGTCCAGTATCCTAACCAATGCTGGTGTCTGGTCCGGTATCCTAACCAATGCTGGGGTCTGGTCCGGGATCCTAACCAATGCTGGGGTCTGGTCCAGTATCCTAACCAATGCTGGTGTCTGGTCCGGGATCCTAACCAATGCTGGGTCTGGTCCGGGATCCTAACCAATGCTGGGGTCTGGTCCGGGATCCTGACAGCACATTTGAAAAAAAGATACCATAGCTGCTGGGAGGTCATTTCACTGGAAGCAACTTGGCTGAATCTGGAATGAGGGACAGAAGGGCATTAAATAAAAACTTCAATAAAGATATCCACTCTTTGAAACTGCTGCAGAATAAACTTCAGATTTATAACAGAAAGCATGTTTGGGAGCTGGCGGTCTGGTGGTTATGTCACTCGACTAGTAAACCAGAAGCTCAGGTTAATGCCCTGAGGAGAGGGGTTTGAATCCCACCACAGCAGAGTAGCTGGTGGAATTCAAATTCAATCATCAAGCTACTTCTCCTAGGCATTTTTTCTTTTAAGGATGCAGGCCGTTTACTGCTCATCCCTAACTGCCCTTGAGAAAATGGTGGTGAGCTGCCTTCTTGAACTACTGCAGTCACTCTGGTGTAGGTACACCTATAGTGATGTTAGGAAGGGGTTTAGCCCAAGTTACAGTAGTCCAAGTTGTTATATTTCCAAGTCAGGATGGTGACTGACTTGGAGGAGAACTTCCAGATGGCGGTGTTCCCATATGTCTGCTGTCCCTGTCCTTCTACATGGTAGCAGTCATGGGTTTGGAAGGTGCTGCCTCAGGAGATTGGTCAGTTCCTGCAGTGTATCTTGTAGATTGTATACACTGCTGCTCCAGTGGGTCGGTGGTGGAGGGAGTGAATGTTTGTGGAAGGTATGCCAATCAAACGGGCTGCTTTGTCCTGGATGGTGTGGAGCTTCTTCAGTGCTGCTGGAGCTGCACTCATCCAGGCAAGTGGAGGGCATTCCATCACATTCCTGAAAATGGCTCGTCTGTGGTGGAGGGGCTTTGGGGAGACAGGAGGTGAGTTACTTGAAATAGGAATCATAATTTTTTTTTTTTTTTAAAATATATTTATTAAAGTTTTTTAGCAACACAATTCCCCCCCCCCCCCCGGTAACAAAATAACACAAAATCGCACTGAGCAAGATATATACATGGCAAAATGGTATATTTACATAGCTTTATACACTGGCTCTCGCCCGCACGTGCCAGTTTCCCCCACCCTCCATGTTATCTCCTGCTCATCCATCCCCTCAAACAATCTCTTGGTCCCCCCCACCCCCCGGGTTGCTGCTGCTGACCGACCTTCCTCTAACGCTCCGCGAGGTAGTCTAGGAACGGCTGCCACCGCCTGTAGAACCCCTACGCAGACCCTCTCAAGGCAAACTTAATCCTCTCCAGCTTTATGAACCCAGCCATGTCGTTTATCCAGGCCTCCACGCTGGGGGGCTTCGCCTCCTTCCACAATAGCAAGATCCTTCGCCGGGCTACTAGGGACACAAAGGCCAGAATTCCGGCCTCTTTCGCCTCCTGCACTCCCGGTTCGTCCACTACTCTGAATATTGCTAGCCCCCAGCTTGGCTTGACCCAGAACTTTCACCACCTGAGATATTGCTCCCGCCACTCCTCTCCAGAACCCCTCCAGTGCCGGGCATGACCAAAACATGTGGACATGGTTCGCCGGACTCCCTGAACACCTTCCACATCTGTCCTCTACTCCAAAGAAGGTCCTCAACCTCGCCCCCGTCAAGTGCGCTCTGTGAACCACCTTAAATTATATCAGGCTGAGCCTGGCACATGAGGAGGAGGAATTAACCCTACCCAGGGCATCAGCCCATCAAACCTTCCTCGATCTCCTCCCCCAGCTCCTCCTCCCATTTACCCTTCAACTCTTCTGCTAGAGCTTCCCCCTCTTCTTTTATCTCTTGGTGTATTGCCGAAACCTTGCCCTCCCCGACCCATACACCCGAGATCACCCTGTCTTAAATTTCTTGTGCCGGGAGCAACGGGAATTCCCTGACCTGTCGCCTCACAAAAGCCCTCACCTGCATATATCTAAATGCATTTCCCGGGGGTAACTCAAACTTCTCCTCCAGTGCCCCTAGGCTCGCAAATGTCCCGTCAATGAACAGGTCCCCCATTCTTCTAATCCCCGCCCGATGCCAGCCCTGGAACCCCCGTCCATCTTCCCCAGGACAAACCGGTGGTTACCCCTGATCAGGGACCACACCGAGGCTCCCACTGCACCCCTGTGCCGTCTCCACTGGCCCCAGATCCTTAACGTTGCCGCCACCACCGGGCTCGTGGTATACTTTGATGGCGAGAACGGCAGCGGTGCCGTCACCAACGCCCCCAAGCTCATTCCTTTACAGGACGCCATCCCCATCCTCTTCCATGCCGCCCCCTCTCCCTCCATAACCCACTTGCGGATCATCGCCACATTTGCTGCCCAGTAGTAGCTCCCTAGGTTTGGCAGCGCCAGCCCTCCTCGGTCCCTACTGCGTTCCAGGAACCCTCTCCTTACCCTCGGGGTCTTTTTCACCCACACAAACCCCATAATACTCCTACCTACTCTCTTGAAAAAGCCCTTGGTGATCACGATGGAAAGGCACTGAAACACAAACAAAAACCTCGGAAGGAGCACCATTTTGACCGACTGCACTCTACCCGCCAACGAGAGCGGCAACATGTCCCATCTTTTGAAGTCCACCTCCATTTGGTCCACCAACCTCGTCAGATTCAATTTGTGTAGGGCCCCCCAGCTCCTGGCTATCTGGATCTCCAGATACCGAAAACTCCCCACCGCCCTCCTCAGCGGTAGGTCCCCTATCCCTCTTTCTTGGTCCCCTGCCTGTAATACAAAAAGCTCACTCTTCCCTACATTGAGCTTATAGCCCGAGAACTCCCCAAACTCCCCGAGAGTCTGCATGACCTCCACCATCCCCTCCATTGGGTCCGCCACGTACAGCAGCAGGTCATCCGCGTATAGCGACACCCGATGCTCTTCTCCCCCGCGGACCACCCCCCTCCATTTATTAGACTCCCTCAGTGATATGGCCAAGGGTTCGATCGCCAATGCAAACAACAGGGGGGACAGGGGGCACCCCTGCCTCGTTCCTCGGTACAGCCGAAAGTACTCCGACCTCCGCCGATTCATCACCACACTCGCCACCGGGGCGCTGTAAAGGAGCTTAACCCAGCTAATTAACCCTCCCCCGAACCCAAACCTACGCAACACCTCCCAGAGGTACTCCCACTCTACTCGGTCAAAGGCCTTTTCCGCGTCCATAGCTGCCACTATCTCCGCCTCTCCCTCCTCCGATGTCATCATTATCACATTTAAGAGCCGCCGCACATTAGTATTTAATTGCCTGCCCTTTACGAATCCCGTCTGGTCCTCATGAATCACCCCCGGGACACAGTCCTCGATCCTCGTGGCCAGCACTTTTGCCAATAACTTAGCGTCCACATCGAGGAGCGAAATTGGCCTGTATGATCCACATTGCAGTGGGTCCTTGTCTCACTTCAGAATCAAGGAAATTGTCGCCTCCGACATTGTCGGGGGCAGGGTCCCCTCCTCTCTTGCCTCGTTAAAGGTCCTCACTAGTAGCGGGGCCAACAGGTCCACGTACTTTCTATAGAACTCCACCGGGAACCCGTCCGGCCCCGGGGCCTTCCCCGCCTGCATACTCCCCAAACCCTTACTCAGCTCCTCCAACCCGATTGGTGCCCCCAAACCAACCGCCTCTTGCTCCTCCACCCTCGGGAACCGCAGTTGGTCTAGGAATCGTCTCATCCCCTCTTCCCCCCCCCCCCCCGGGGGCTGGGATCTGTACAGCTCTTCATAGAAGGTCTTGAATACCTTGTTTATTTTCGTTGCACTCTGAACCGTGGCTCCCCCTCCATCTTTGATTCCCCCTATTTCCCTCGCTGCCGTCCTCTTACGGAGCTGGTGTGCCAGCATCCGACTGGCCTTTTCCCCGTACTCGTAGGTCGCCCCCTGCGCCTTCCTCCACTGTGCCTCCGCCTTCCCCGTGGTCAACAGGTCAAACGCCGTCTGGAGCCGTCGCCTTTCCCCAAGTAATCTTTCCTCCGGGGCCTCTGCGTATCTCCTGTCCACTCGCAAAATCTCCCCCACTAACCTCTCCCTTTCAGTGCCCTCTGTCTTCTCCCTATGAGCCCTGATGGAGATTAGCTCTCCCCTGATCACCGCCTCCCATACCACCCCCACTCACACCTCCCCGTTGTCGTTGGCCTCCAAGTACCTTTCGATACACCCCCTCACCTTCCCACACACCACCTCATCTGCCAGCAGTCCCACGTCCAGCCGCCACAGCGGGCGTTGGTCCCTCTCCTCTCCCAGCCCCATTTCCACCCAGTGCGGGGCATGGTCCGAAACGGCTATGGCCGAATACTCCGTCCCCTCCACACTCGGGATGAGCGCCCTGCCCAGAACAAAGAAATCTATCCGGGAGTAGGCCTTGTGCACGTGGGGAAAGAAAGAAAATTCCCTGGCCTGCGGTCTTGCAAACCTCCATGGGTCCACTCCCCCCATCTGATCCATAAACCCCGAGCACCTTGGCCGCCGCCGGCCTCTTTCCCGTCCTTGATCTGGAGCGGTCCAGTGCTGGATCCAGCACTGTATTGAAGTCCCCTCCCATTACCAGTCCTCCTACCTCCAGGTCCGGAATGCGCCCCAACATGCGCTTCATGAATCCAGTATCATCCCAGTTCGGGGCGTATACATTTACCAACACCACCCACGTCCCTTTCAACCTACCACTCACCATCACATATCTCCCTCCATTATCCACTACGATAGTCTTGGCCTCTAATGACACATGCTTTCCCACCAGAATTGCCACCCCTCTATTTTTCGCGTCCAGTCCCGAGTGAAATACCTGTCCTAGCCATCCCCTTCTTAACCTAACCTGGTCCGCCACCTTCAGGTATGTCTCTTGGAGCATGGCCACGTCCGCCTTCAGTCCCTTCAAGTGCGCGAACACTCGAGCCCTCTTCACCGGCCCATTCAGGCCCCTCACGTTCCACGTTATCAGCTGGATTGGAGGGGCTCTCACACACCCCCCCGACTAGCCATCTCCTTTTCTGGGCCAATCCCGTGTCCGCGTTTCCCTCACCCTCCAGTCCCCCAGCCGGGGGACCTCCGTCCCGACCACCTGTTCTGTGTCCCATTCCCTTTCGGCCAGTGCAGCAGCAACCCTCCCCCCCCCCCCCCCCCCCCCCCCCCCCGCTAGATCCCTGTCTAGCTTTTTTGCTCCCCCCATAATCACTCCCCTAAATCAGCAGACACCTGCTGACCCCGGCTTCCCCCGCCATCCCTTTGACCCCCCCCCGTGTGGGAGTCTCCCCATCAATATACGTTCCTTTGTTCCCCCTCCCGCCTTTCTTCACGCGCGCGGGAAAAGAACTCCGCCCTTTCCAAAGCCTGCCCCGCCCCCTCTGGCACAGCTCCTGTCGCGGCCTTGTCTCTCTCCTCCAGCCCATATAACATTCCCTGCGCGTGATTGACCCCCTATATACAACAACCATCATATTTCAACCCTCAAACACCCCCACCCTCACAAACCCTCAATTAGAGTCCAACTTTTCAGTTAGTATAAAGGTCCACACCTCTTCGGGCGTTTCGAAGTAGTGGTGTTGGCCGTTATATGTGACCCACAGTCGCGCTGGCTGCAACATTCCAAATTTCACTCCTTTCCGATGCAGCACCGCTTTGGCCCGGTTGAAACCCGCTCTCCGCTTAGCGACCTCCGTGCTCCAGTCCGGGTATATTCTGATCTCTGCGTTGTCCCACTTGCTGCTCCGCCCCTTCTTGGCCCATTTAAGGACCCTCTCTCTGTCCGTAAACCGGTGAAATCTCACCACTATCGCCCTTGGCAGCTCATTTGCCTTGGGCTTCCTCGCCAGCACCCGGTGCGCCCCGTCCAGCTCCAGCAACCTCGGGGGGGCCTCCGCGCCCATCAGCGCCCCGATCATTGTGCCCACATATGCCGCGGCGTCGGCCCCCTCCACTCCTTCTGGGAGACCCAGGATACTCAGATTATTTCTCCTCGACCTGTTTTCCAGGTCTTCGAGTCTTCCCGCCCACGTCTTGTGTAGCGCCCCGTGCCGCTCCACTCTCACCGCCAGGCCCAAGAGCTCGTCCTCATTCTCACTCACTTTTTCCTGGATCACCTGGATCTTCACCTCGTGGGCTTTCTGGGTTGCCCCAAGTCCTTCAATTATTGCCAACATAGGCGCTACCATCTCCTTACGCAGCTCCTCGAAGCAGCGCTTGATGAATTCCTGCATCTCCTCTTTAACCCCGGCCGCCGCCATTTTGCTTGTTTTCCCTCTCTTCTCCCGCTGCTCCAATGCCACTTTTTTGGCCATTTCGCTGCGGGTCCGGTCCATACAAGTTAGTAGGGGACCTCTCTCCTCTCTTCCCAAGGGTTGGCTGTAAATAAAGTTCCGTTGAGGCTCTTCTATCGAGCCCGAAAGTCCGTGTTCGCGGGAGCTGCCGAATCGTGCGGCTTAGCTCCGCATATCCGCAACCGGAAGTCCGAATCATAATTTCTGACCTGCTCTTGTAGCCATAATATTTTTATGGCTAGTCCGGCTCAGTTTCTGATCAATGGTAACCTCCAGGATGTTAAAAAGACTGCTGGGAGCAGAGTCAGAGGGATACGCATGCAGCCTGAATTGCCTTGTCCCATTCAGACTTAATCTCGTTAGTGGAAATACATAGGATGGCCCGCTTCAGCCAGGATGATCTACTCAAGATCCAGTATCATTCGGGACAACCTTGTTTTACCAGCCATTAGCCCATCTCAGAGTCTGATGACCTATCTATTTCTCTGTCAATGGAAAGTTAGTTGCATATTAATGGCATAGCTCAGTCGTTTTGTATAAACAGGAGTGGGCAAGTGGCAAGGTAACGATAATAGGTTCAAGTCTGGCCACGTCAGGGGAGAAGCTTTGTTTGAGTGGGTGGGTGGAGCTTAGAGGGGAGAGAAGAGAGAGAGAGAGAGAGAGAGAGAGAGAGCGGAGAGACGAGAGCGAGAGATCGAGAGAGCGAGAGATCGAGAGAGAGAGAGAGAGAGAGAGAGAGAGAATGGGAATGCTGTTTTGAACAGTTACAGGGGAAATCTTTGGGAAATCGACAAAGGGGTCATGAAAGTTGCCACCGAAGCAGGCTTTGGAAAAGGATTCCAATCAAATGTCAGAATAACAGAAGAAAATTGCCTTTGTCTTCCCGTGAAAGTGGCATGAGAGCTGTATGCTCCGTTATAGTGTTACATAATGGGAACTTGTGTGTTAAGGTTAAGAAACCGCATTTAATCTGTTAGTGTTACAGCATGAAATAAAAGCTTATATATTGTTTTCTCTTCTTTTCTTTTAATAAAGTTTGTTTAGAAAATAACCACGCCCAATTTCGTATATTATCACTCCTGAAACAAATCGATCTTTCTACACAGTCTTAAAACTTTAAAACATTACGCATCTGGTTCAGTATTTTAGCCATTGTTGGGCTGACCAAGCATCCGTAATAATTGTCCACGTCTTGCTGTATTTGGACACGGGTTGCTTCAGCATCTGAGGAATCATGAATGGTGCGGAACATTGTGCAATCCATTGAACATCCCCAGTTCCGACCTTACAATGGAAGGCAATTCATTGACAGAACAAGCTGGCTGGGCCTTGAAGCCTACGCTGAGGAACTCTTGCAGTGATGACCTGGAAATAAGATGACTGAACTCCAAGAAGCACAGCCATCTTCCTTTGTGCCAGGTATGACTCCAATCAGCAGAGGGTTTTTCCCCGATTCGCACTGACTCCAATTTTGCTAGGTTTCTTGACGAATTACTTGGGCAAATGCTGCCTTGATGTCAAAGCCAGTCACTCTCAACTCACCCTGGAGTTCAGCTCTTTTGCCCACGTTTGAACCAAGGTTGTAAATAACGTCAAGAGCTGATTGATGCTGGCAGGTCCTAAAATGAGTGTCAGTTTTGCTCAGCAAGTGCCGCTGATGACCCCTTCCTGACTCTACTGATGATCAAGGGTAGACCTATGGTGCAGTAATTGGCTGGGTTAGAATTGTCCCTCTTTTTGTGCACAGGACATACGGGGGAATTTATCATTCCTGAGTCGATAGCAATGTTGTAGCTGTGGTGATTATTAAACTATCACTGATTGTGTAAAAGCCCATCTACTTCACTGATGCCCTTCAGAGAAGGAAATCTGCCATCCTTACCTGGTCTGGCCTACTTGTTTGACTCGAGACCCCCCCCCCCCCAGCTTCGTGGGTCTTAGCTGCTCTCTGAAATGGCAATCAAGGATGGCGAACAAACGTTGGCCTTGCCAACGACACCCATATGCCACGAAAGAACGTAAAGAAATGGTGGCAAAGCATGCGCATATTTTATTCATGTGCCATCCATGCTGGTCATGTGGTGTTACTGACGAATGAAATTCATGCCCCTATGCTATTCACTGTCCAGTGACTATAGGCGCGATCTATCAGCCTCGTCGTGCCCAGCCCCGGGATGCGACAAGGCCGCTAAATCTCGAGAGGCCTATTGCGAGATTTACTGGCTTTGTTGCACCTCACGAGGTCCAACGGGATTTCATGAGGCGTCACCATCTCAATTCCATCCATTGAGGTCAGGATCCAAATTTGCATATTCAAGTGAGTAGTTAATCTCACTTGAATAAGTCTCCGTCGGATCTATCCAGCGACAGGGTTCGAACAACCTCCCCTCGGAGTTGCCAAGCGGGCGCCGTTTAGCATTGGCGCCCACAAATGTGGACCAGGTGAACCGGCACTTTAGGTTCTCTCAGGTCGGGTACCCTGGCACCTCCCATGCCACCACGGCACTTGGCACTACCATCCTGGCATCCTGAGTGCCCCCTGGGCACCCTGGCAGTGCCACCTTGGTGTCTTGGAAATGCGAGAGTGCTCAGGTGGCACTGCCAGGCTGGCAGGGGCACTGCCAGGAATCACACCTGGAGGCGCCCTGTCCTTCGGGTGCGGGGGCTCGACGACACCATAATTGGGGGGATCCAGAGGCCACAGTGGGATGTCAGATATCAATCCCTTCCTGCCCTGGTGGGCGGAGCTGGTTATTGCAGGAAATGGGGCAATCCTCACCGAGGCCCAGAATGAGGCAGAGTCCCATTTAATAGGGTGGTCGTTCTCGGCACTGCGAGGCCGGGAAACACCTGGCTAAATGCTCCCGACACGGGTCTCAGTTTCATTCCATTAAATCGTGTCCCATCGCTCTGAGAAAGTGGAGGCCCTAGCTCGGCAGAGTCGTTTTGGGCTATGGTGGCTCCCAAATTAACACCTGAGAATAGCAAATAAGAATCAAGGCCAGACATCCTAAATTCAACACTTGGAGCCATGATAGGTCTGCAGCAATCCAGCTCTTTTAATAACTAACCTGGGAGTCTGGCACATCAACATGATTTGGAAAAGTACACTGATCATTGAGGATCATTGAATTCTTTCCGTTTAACTGTTACTCTGATAGCCACTGTCCCGCCCCATATCTACTGTGCCCCAACATACCCTTACCAGTGAGTCAGAAGAGGCACCAGTGGGACATTTTCTGTTCCCAATCTCAGCCATCATTATGTGCTTTGAGTGAATCTGCCCATGCAGTGACAATGAGCGCACTTGGTGTCGTGGTAGTGTCACGTTGTGGGTTCAGGCTGAATAACAGGTTGGGTGCGGAATTGATTACCTCCGAGAATCATTACAGTTGCCAAGTAGAAGGACCCTGTCATGTCCTTTTCAGCTGGATATCAATTCCCCGCCGAGAATGTGACGACGCGGGGCTTTTCACAGTAACTTCATTTGAAGCCTACTTGTGACAATCAGCTTTTTTCATTTTCATTTCAGTTCATTTCAAGATGCAGGCATAAGTCTCAGTCTGCACGGTCAGCTCAGCCTTTGTTACGAGGCACATTTATCTGGCTAATTCTTTTATTGGAATCATTTTCCCAAACAACAGACTTGAATAAGAAATCAACAATCCCTCAGGAGTTTCCATCTGTCCCATTTTCTAGAATTGCAATCCTCGACTAACTCAAGCAGGAAGCACAGGTTGCATTTCCCGGGACTGAAATCCCTTCCCCAAGGGAGCACAAAATGAAAATGGAAAAAAAAAAGTCAGAGAAAAAAAAAAAGAGGAGCTTGTGGCAACAGACTCTTGATTTTTGTAATGCTGCTCGAGTTTAAAATCACTTCTACAAAGTGGCATTTCACATAAAGCCAAACAATTTGTCCCTGATATTGACAGGGTTGAGTTTCCTAGACAGGAGTGTGCAGTTTTGGGACAGGAAACCTGGATTTGGGTTCCCACACATGCTGTGGACTTTTAACTTCTGGGAATGGGAACGCTGCTTAGGCTTTGCTGCGTGTCTATTAAATCTCAAAGGAGCAGGGCTAAATCGCTGGCTTTGAAAGCAGACCAAGGCAGGCCAGCAGCATGGTTCAATTCCCGTACCAGCCTCCCCGAACAGGCGCCGGAATGTGGCGCCTAGGGGCTTTTCACAGTAACTTCATTGAAGCCTACTTGTGACAATAAGCAATTTTCATTTCATAGAGGTCAGTTGGGTTCAAGTTCAGGGTTCTTACAAATGCCAACGTCGGATTCTTCCTGCATTCTCTTTTTAAAAAATTTTTTTTTAATTCTACATTTTCCTTCAAAAATTTGCACCCCACCCACAAACAGTAAATGGTAACAAATACAAAATCAATCCCCTTAACAATACCAATGATCCCATCCTCCCACCACCCCAAACAACGGCCCACCTGCCAATATATGCATCCAATAAACCAAACCCTCCCACGGTGGAAAGAAAAAACAAAGGAGTAAAAGAAAAAGGAGTCCGGGACCGCCCATGGTCACCATTGACCTATAGAGTCCACTCCCCCCTCCCTCCCTACACTCAACACCATCCAGCCTCTGAAAGAGTTCCGTACATGATACCCAAGAGTTGTACACCACCCCCCCCCACCCAAAGTCTCCAGCTCCTCCCGTCCACTGCCTCTTGTAAAACTCCACCTCCCAACCTCTGTTCCTTCCCCCTAACTTTCCACCCCGGCTAGACCACTCGGACCCTGTTCTGCCAGGCTCCGATGGCCGCAGCCCCTCCCCCCACCTCACTCCCGTTCACTGGCCGGCTTAAACCAACCAGCGTGGAGGCCCCCGCCCGGGTCCCTTTCCCCCTTGCCCGGCCCTAGGAAAGCCCAGAGAAGCCCTTTTAGCACACACACCCCGCCTATCCACCTACACCCCAAAGAGCCCCCATTTCGAGTGAAAGTCCCATCCCTTTCCTTGTCCAAATATAGACAACATTGGCTCCTTTAGCCCCGACACCCACATGCAGTGAAACAAAAAAGAAGAAAATACAGTCATGAGGTTACATTGGCACATGGCCATTTCTCAATTTGTCAATTCTGCCACAGTCCTTCTGCCTTTGCAAACTCCTCCGCTGCTTCCGCCGTTCCAAAATAAAAGTCCCTGAGCTTATAAGTCACCCTCAGCTTCGCTGGATATACAATGCTGCACTGCACCTTGCTAATGTACAGTGCCCTCTTCACCCGGTTGAAGGCAGCCCGCCTCCTCGCCAGCTCCACCGTAAAGTCCTGGTATACACATATACCAGCTCCAGCCCACTGCACCACCCGCTTCTGCTTGGCCCAGCTCAGGACCTTCTCCTTCACACTGTACCTACGGAAGGACAGAGTCACTGCCTTTGGCGGCTCACTCGCCTTTGGTACAGGCCTCCACGACCGATGAGCCCGATCCAGTTCATATTGGGAGGGATCCTCCCCCTCCCCCAATAGTTTTGCCAGCATCGCGGCAAAATACTCAGTCGGCTTTGGTCCTTCAACTCCTTCGGGCAGCCCCACAATCCTCAAATTCTGTCGCCTGGATCTGTTTTCCAGGTCTTCCATTTTTCCTCGCAGATCCTTGTTAATGTCCATCACTTTCCGCATTTCCTTACCCATCGAGGCAAGTTGATCACCGTGCTGCAATAAAGTCTCCTCCACTTCCTTCAGCGCCTCCCCTTGCTCTCGCACCTCCGCCACTGCGCTCGCCACCGCCGTCATCACCGGGGAAATCGCCTCCTCCACCAGCACATTCAAAACCTCCCTCATCTCCTTCCTCACCGTCTCCATGCATTTTGCAAACTGCCTTTCGAATTCAGCAGCCATCACCTTAGTTATTTCTTCAGCCGTAAGCAATGCGGCCTCCCCGGTGCTCCAGCCTCCATTTTCTTTACTGACCCCGCGGTGACCTTTCCACTCCCCAACGGACTTTCAGGCGCTTTTTTCACGGCCGTTATTTTGCTGGTCTTCGACATTCCCCTCCTCTGTGCTGTCTCCCGACTTTTACTGCCTTCGCTGGCCCTAGGACCGGGCGTTAACTCCCGACAATGCCATTCCCGAACGGGAGCCCTCCAACGCGCAGCTGCCTCCCGCCCGCCGTCACCGGAAGTCTGTTCCTGCATTCTCACAGCGATATGAACACCTCATTCAAAAATCAAAAGGGACTTTCCCCAGCATCCTCAGCAGATAAGATTTCCATTCTACGTAAAGTTGAACAAACAGAGATTGTTAAGCAAATGCAATTTGCTCTTCTACCAATTGCATTGGCACTCTTAGATCTCTCTACTGAAAGGAATGGTGAAAATCTACATTTGTGTATCCGTCAAAAGTGCTGAAGCTCACTGCTAGCAGGTGGGCACGCACGCACGCATACCTTTCTCCTTCCAATATGTTACCTTTCTTTTAACTTACTTTCCATTTTTTTAATATTATCAATAACAATTGTCATTTTTATTATCATTCAATAAAATTGTTGTTTTAATAATAATACTAATCTTTATTGTCACAAGTCGGCTTACAATAACACTGCAATGAAGTTACTGTGAAAAGCCCCTAGTCACCATATTCCGGCGCCTGTTCGGGTACACAGAGAGAGAATTCAGAATGTCCAAATTATGTAACAGCATGTGTTTCAGGACTTGTGGGAGGAAACCGGAGCCCTCAGAGGAAACCCACGCAGACAATGGGGAGAATGTGCAGACTCCGCACAGACAGTGACCCAAGTCGGGAATCAAACCTGGGACCCTGGAGCTGTGAAGCAACAGTGATAACCACTGTGCTATCGTGTTGCCCCACATTACTTGTCAAGAGTCACTCATTCCTGTTACACCGACAGTGCGGCTCCGAGTCCCCAAGTGAAACTCTGAAAGCGACTCTCACGCCCCTTCCTACACTAGACAAAATAGAGTAAAAACAAACAGCCTAAAGAAAGAGAAAACAAGAGACACAACTGTAGACTTCCAGCTGAAACTATAACTATTCAAGGTGGCTAACTGCTCCCTCTGCAAGGTGACTAGTTAATATAATGGGGAGAATATTACATAACCATCTGCTGGAGGGAATATTATTTATGGTGATCGAAAGCACAGAAAGATATCGATGTCTAGAATTTCGCATTTAGAAGCAATAGCCCTTTTATTGAAGCACAGCTTTAGGTTCAGGTATGATGGTGGGTGGAGTGAGTGGGGTGGGGGGGGGGGGGTGGGGGCGGGTGGAAGAGGGTCACAGCAGCGAGTATAAATCCCAGCCCACCGAAGTGCAGCATCTCGTTCCCAACGCACCCTGAGTGACATCAGCCAATGAGAAAAAGCAGATTTGATTTGCCCCCATCCCCCCTCTGTGCTTACTAAGTCAGGACGATGGCGACTGCATCATTCAGAACGCTCTCCCCGAACAGCAGCGTGTAGAGTTGTGTGTCCACGTCAAGCTCATGGAAGATGGCCAGCACCGTCACTGTGTGTGTGGAAAAACAATGGAGCAAACCTTAATCAAACATTAGTAGGAGGCTGCGCCGTCCAACATTAACTAAAGACCAGGCCTGAAGCCCCAGTTAACTGTAGCTGTCTGGGGATGACTGAGGCATCTTGGGGTGAAGAAATTTGAAGTCAAGAGGTAAAAGGGAGGGAGGATCAGAAAACAATTATAATTACCAGGGAAATGGCACAAAGAAAATCATTAGAATTAAAAACGGACAAGTCGCCAGGTCCTGACGGACTTCATCTCCGGGTATTAAAAGGATTCGCTCAGATAGTTGACGCATTGGTTTTAATTTTCTAAGATTCGGAAATGATCCCATCATTCAAGGAAAGAGGGAGACAGAAAGCAGGGATGTACATGCAAATTAGTCTAACTTATTTCAAAAAGAAAATACTAGGACTTGCGCTTGTGACCATGGAGTGATTGGTCACATAAAGGTCTGTTCCTGTTCAAAGTCACAGAAAAAGGCTTTTTCCCCAGATCCGGGTGGAATTTTGATGAAAAGGCGTAGGTGAATGCTGGAGGAGTAGTTTACCCCTGGAATGGTATGGCTTCTGATCACCAGACCCGGCAGAAAACAGTGAGAGGTTTGGCTGGAAAGTTGAAACAGTCTTGTGCTTCACAGACAATCTCTTCCAGCATGCAGGCAGGGGAGGGGGAAGCTGTAAGGCCCCAGATACCCCTAAAGCTTTCTATAGATATGTCAGGAATAAAAGAATGACTAGGGTAAGAGTAGGGCCAGTCAAGAACAGTAACGGGAAGCTGTGCGTGGAGTCCGAGGAGATAGGAGAGGTGCTAAATGAATATTTTTTGTCAGTATTCACACAGGAGAAAGATAATGTTGTCAAGGAGAATACGGAGATTCAGGCTACTAGACTAGAAGGGCTCGAGGTTCATAAGGAGGAGTTGTTAGCAATTCTGGAAAGTGTGAAAATAGATAAGTCCCCTGGGCCGGATGGGATTTATCCTAGGATTCTCTGGGAAGCTAGGGAGGAGATTGCTGAGCCTTTGGCTTGATCTTTAAGTCATCTTTGTCTACAGGAATAGTGCCAGAAGACTGGAGCATAGCAAATGTTGTCCCCTTGTTCAAGAAGGGAAGTAGAGACAACCCCGGTAACTATAGACCAATGAGCCTTACTTCTGTTGTCGGCAAAATCTTGGAAAGGTTTATAAGAGATAGGATATATAATCATCTGGAAAGGAATAATTTGATTAGAGATAGTCAACACGGTTTTGTGAAGGGTAGGTTGTGCCTCACAAACATTATTGAGTTCTTTGAGAAGGTGACCAAACAGGTGGATGAGGGTAAAGCAGTTGATGTGGTGTATATGGATTTCAGTAAAGCGTTTGATAAGGCTCCCCATGGTAGGCTACTGCAGAAAATACGGAGGCATGGGATTCAGGGTGATTTAGCAGTTTGGATCAGAAATTGGCTAGCTGGAAGAAGACAAAGGGTGGTGGTTGATGGGAAATGTTCAGACTGGAGTCCAGTTACTAGTGGTGTACCACAAGGATCTGTTTTGGGGTCACTGCTGTTTGTAATTTTTATAAATGACCTGGAGGAGGGCGTAGAAGGATGGGTGAGTAAATTTGCAGATGACACTAAAGCCGGTGGAGTTGTGGACAGTGCGGAAGGATGTTACAAGTTACAGAGGGACATAGATAAGCTGCAGCGCTGGGTTGAGAGGTGGCAAATGGAGTTTAATGCAGAAAAGTGTGAGGTGATTCATTTTGGAAGGAATAACAGGAAGACAGAGAGTACTGGGCTAATGGTAAGATTCTTGGCAGTGTGGATGAGCAGAGAGATCTCGGTGTCCATGTACATAGATCCCTGAAAGTTGCCACCCAGGTTGAGAGGGTTGTTAAGAAGGCGTACGGTGTGTTAGCTTTTATTGGCAGAGGGATTGAGTTTCGGAGCCATGAGGTCATGTTGCAGCTGTACAAAACTCTGGTGCGGCCGCATTTGGGAGTATTGAGTGCAATTCTGGTCGCCGCATTATCGGAAGGATGTGGAAGCATTGGAAAGGGTACATAGGAGATTTACCAGAATGTTGCCTGGTATGGAGGGAAGATCTTATGAGGAAAGGCTGAAGAACTTGAGGCTGTTTTCATTAGAGAGAAGAAGGTTAAGAGGTGATTTAATTGAGGCATACAAGATGATCAGAGGATTGGATAGGTTGGACAGTGAGAGCCTTTTTCCTCGGATGTTGATGTCTAACACGAGGGGACATAGCTGTAAATTGCGGGGAGATAGATATAGGACAGACGTCAGAGGTAGGTTCTTTACTCAGAGAGTAGTAAGGGCGTGGAATGCCCTGCCTGCAACAGTAGTGGACTCGCCAACACTAAGGGCATTCAAATGGTCATTGGATAGACATATGGACAATAAGGGAATAGTGTAGATGGGCTTTAGAGTGGTTTCACAGGTCGGCGCAACATCGAGGGCCGAAGGGCCTGTCCTGCGCTGTAATGTTCTATGTTCTAGATACAGGAGCTGATGACTTTTATCAAGGAGGAATTCCATAAGCAGAGGAAAGAAATGTGTGAGGATCATGCAAAGGCCATTGCAGAAGCTGTGGCACCCCTGAAGAGTACATTGGAGCAGATGGAGAGATGTCTGGAGGTGCAGGGGTCGCAGATTCGGGAAATCGAAGGTGTGATCTCGGACCACAGCGATCGTGTGGTGGCTCTGGAGGCGGAGGTGGGGCTCCTAGGAGACCTGTGTAAAACGCTGAGGGCAAAGGTTGAGGAGCAGGGGAATACCACGAGAAGATAGAACCTGCGGATAGTGGGCCTGCCTGAAGGAGTGGAAGGTGCGAGTGCCACGAGGTACGTCTCAAGGATGCTGGCGGGACTGGTGGCAGAAGGGGTGCTGGATAAGGCACCTGAAGTGGACCGTGCGCATAGGTCTCTGAGGCAAAAGCCTAGGGAGCCGCTGAGGGCGATGATCGTGAGACTCCATAAATTTGTGGAGAGGGATAAAATTCTACGGTGGGCCAGGGAGAAGCGTAGCTGCGACTGGGAGAGAAATAACGTCTGGATTTATCAGGACATCGGAGCAGAGTTGGCAAGACGGCGGGCAGGTTTCAACAAGGCCAAGGCGGTGCTGTACCGGCGGCAGATCAGATTTGGGGTGCTCTACCCGGCGAAATTATGGGTGACTTTCGGAAGCCGGGAGTATTATTTTGAGACCCCAGAAGCGGCCAAAGACTTCATTAAGGAGCATAAACTGGGAGAGAACTGAGTGGACAATGCTTGGGAGGGTGCTGGCACTATGCAATGGTCGGGAGCATGTTTGAAGTGGGTGTAGGGATTGGGGGATTTTCACCTTTTTGGGGGGGGGGGGGGGGGGCGGGAGGGTTCAGTTCAATGTTGAGATTGTAAGGAGTTGTTTGGGTGAAAGGTTTATGTGGGGATGGATGTTCCCATCCCCCCTCCTGTTTTATGGGACCGTTTGTGTTTAACATCTATTCTTTGCTTTTGGAGAAGGCTACCTGGAGTTCAGGAGAAGTCCTTGTTTGGGTGGGGGAGATAAGGCCAGCAGGTGGCCTTTGAGCTGAGGAGTGGGGGGAGGGGGAGGTCATTAGGACGTGCCTTTAGGCAGGGACAGCCGAGCTAGCAGGTTATGCTGGTGAACGGAAGTGAGATGGTGGGGAAGAAGGCCAAAAGGGGTGGCTGGGGGGGAGGGGGAAAAGGGGAAATGGGGGGGGGGGGGGGAAGAAGGGGAAGGGAAAAAGCATGGGGGGGGGGGGTTTCTGCGACGCAGCAGGAGGTGAGAGATGACATGGTCAAGGGCGAAGAAAGGGACATCTGGGATGGGCTAGGTACAGAGTGGAATTAAAGGGGCAGGAGTTAAGTGGGGAAGATGACAGACGGTAGAGGGGATTGGAGGCGCAAGTGTCCGGTACGGTTGGTAACGTGGAACGTCCGGGGACTGAATGGGCCGGTTAAAAGGTCGCGGGTGTTCGCGCACCTCAGGAGCTTGAAAGCGGGGGTTGTCTTTTTGCAGGAGACACACCTCCGTGTGAATGACCAGGTTAGGTTAAGGAAGGAGTGGGTCGGGCAGGTTTTTCCACTCAGGGTTTGATTTGAAATCGAGGGGTGTGCCGATTTTAATGAGCAAAAAAATGGGATTCGTGAGTGCGAAGGAGGTGAGGGATCCAGGTGGGAGATGGGTGATTGTGAGTGGCGGGTGTCATGATATCCAGATCAGCATATCATGGTGCAATCACACACACACTGATGGACAGGCATTTGGACCAACCAGCACACACACACCATCACAGCCAATCACTAGTAAGAGCACACGCACTATAAAAGTGGGAACACGAGAGTTCCCGCTCATTCTGGTAGGAGACAGCTCGGGACACAGAGCTTGCACCGTGACACTCAGACATAGACCATGTGCTGAGTGCCTCACCAACATTAGTGATAGGGCTGGGTCCATAGGTTAGCTGGTAGCGAACGTACCCAAGTCAATAGTTAGTTGCATCTGTTAGTTAACATAATAAAATCAAGTTGTACCATCTACAGCTGTGTTGGCTCATTTGTGTATCAGGACACCCAACACGACATGATACCACGAGTGGACGCTAACCAGCGACCGTGAGACCTACCTGCACCATTTCAGCAATCCGCCATCCTGATCTATGGAAAGCATCAGCCCGCCGCAGTCGCTCCAAATAGCTGGCAATCTAGGTGTAAACTGGAAGTTTTTCAAACACCACTTCCAGCTATTCCTCGAGGCCACAGACAGGGAGAATGCATCGGACACCAGGAAGATCGCCCTCCTCCTCTCCATGGCAGGACAACACGCCATCCACATCTTTAACTCCCTGGCATTTGCGGAAGGCGAGGACAAAACAAAATACAAAACGGTGCTGCTCAAGTTCGATGAACACTTCAGCTTTGAAGTAAATGAGAGCTTCGAACGGTACCTATTTCAGCAGCGCCTGCAGGGTAAGGACGAACCTTTTCAATCATACCTAACACACCTCCGCATCCTTGCGCAATCCTGCGGCTACGGGGCCCCCTCCGACTCCATGATAAGGGATCAGATAGTTTTTGGGGTTGTGTCGGACACCCTATGCCAGCAGCTCCTTAAAGTGAAACAACTCATCCTGGCGACTGCAATCGAGACCTGTGTCCTCCATGAAAACGCGACCAGCCGGTGCTCCCATATCCAGGCAGCCGAAACGGCGCGGCACGGAGCCCCCTAAGCGCAGCGGGTCCAGTCGATCGAGTACCTCCCGGCCCGCGGCCCGGACGAGGGCGGCCATTTTGCGCGCTTTCCAAGGCCTCCCGCGCTGGTACGCGCCAAAAGAGGGGACGCTGAGGCAGAGGAACGCGGTGCGCAATACGCAGGACCGCACCGCGCATGCGCGGTGGCACAACGAACGTTACGAACGTAATGACGCCACGACGTGCAGCAACTGTGGATCTGCACATTTAAAGCGGCAATGTCCTGCTAGAACCCGACAGTGCCTACGCTGTGGCAGGTTGGGCCACTATGCTGCCTGTTGTCGAGCACCTCGACCTGCCAACTCGCAACAATTCCGCCAGTCTCGCAGGACCGTGCGGGCCATTCAGCCTCCATTCACTGGCTCACCTCCAGATACCTTGCAGACCGGTGACACCGACGACAGCGAGCCCTTCCACGTTGCTGTCATCCATAAGAACAGGCTGTCCCCAGGTAGGCACCACCAGCAGCTGCCAGTCCACACCATTGATCCGGACGATGAGTGGTGTGCCACCCTGACGGTCAACCGATCCCAAGTCACATTTCGCCTGGACACTGGTGCCTCCGCCAATCTGCTCGCATGGTCAGCTTTCCAGGCATTAAAGGTCAAACCACGCATTCTACCTTCCCACTGTCAATTGGTGGATTACAATGGGAACGTCATCCCGGCCACGGGGTCCTGCCAGCTGGAAGTCACCCACAACTCGCGCACGACCAAGCTGTCATTTGAGATCGTAGGATCCTCGAAGGACTCTCTGTTAGGCGCACAGGTGTACAAGATTCTCCACCTCGTTCGGCGAGTCCACACTTTGTCTCCTGACGGCACATCTGACTTTCTAGATGTAGACTTTAGGGCGCAGCTCCACTCAATCCTTGCGCACAACCAGGAGGTTTTTGAGGGCATGGGCACACTGCCCTACACGTACAAAGGACCGCTCAAACCGGATGCCACCCCAGTCATTCATGCCCCTCGTAGGATTCCAGCCTCAAGCAACAGCTGCAGGACCAAGGAGTGCTTTCACGGGTCATGGAACCAACGCCATGGGTCAGCTCCATGGTGTGTGTGAAGAAGCCGTCTGGCGAGCTCCGGATCTGCATTGACCCGAAAGACTTGAATTCCTACATCATGAGGGAGCACTACCCTGTACCTAAGCGGGAAGAGATCACGAGCGAAATCGCTCGGGCAAAAATATTTACCAAGCTTGATGCCTCAAAGGGCTTTTGGCAGATTCAACTGGATCCATCCAGTCGGAAGCTCTACACTTTCAACACTCCATTTGGCAGGTTCTGCTATAACAGAATGCCATTCGGCATCATTTCTGCTTCCGAAGTGTTCCATCGCATCGTGGAACAGATGATGGAGGGCATCGAAGGGGTACGCGTCTACGTAGACGATATTATCATCTGGTCAACAACACCACAGGAGTACATCAGTCGTCTCCAGCGTGTCTTTGCACGAATTCGAGATCAGGGCCTGCGCCTTAACCGAGCTAAGTGCTCTTTTGGCCAGACTGAGCTAAAGTTTTGGGGGGACCACATCTCCCGGTCGGGTGTCCGGCCGGATGCCGACAAGGTGGCAGCCATCACGGCCATGCAGCGGCCGTCAGACAAGAAGGCAGTGCTACGCTTTCTCGGGATGGTCAACTTCCTGGGGAAGTTCATTCCCAACCTTGCCTCACACACGACTGCTCTTCGCCACCTGGTCAAGAAGACCACGGAGTTCCAGTGGCTGCCCGCACACCAGAGTGAGTGGGAGGAGCTCAAGATCAAGCTCACCACTGCCCCGGTATTGGCGTTTTTCGACACCACATGGGAGACAAAGATCTCCACGGATGCCAGCCAATCAGGTATTGGTGCGGTCCTCCTGCAACGGGATGACACCTCGTCATGGGCTCCGGTCACCTATGCCTGGCGGGCCATGACCCCCACAGAACAGCGCTATGCGCAGATCGAGAAGGAATGCCTAGGATTGTTGACGGGCATTGACAAATTTCATGACTATGTCTATGGTCTTCCACAGTTCGCTGTAGAGACCGACCATCGCCCCCTGGTCGGCATTATTCAGAAAGATCTAAACGACATGACCCCTCGCCTCCAGCGCATTCTGCTCAAGCTCCGGAGGTACGGCTTTCAGCTTGTCGACACCCCGGGGAAGGAGCTTATCATCGCAGATGCTCTGTCTAGGGCGGTCAACACACCGTCCAACCCCGAGGGGTTCGTGTGCCAGGTCGAGGCACAGGTAGCCTTCACATCGGCCAATCTGCCGGCCACTGATGCACGTCTGGCCCACATTCGACGTGAGACTGCGGCTGACCCCCTGTTACAACGTGTGATGCACCACATGACAGAAGGGTGGCTAAAGGGGCAGTGTCCACAATTTTACAATGTCCGGGATGACCTGGCCGTCGTTGATGGCATCCTCTTAAAATTGGATCGGATTGTGATCCCACACAGCATGCACCAGCTTGTCCTCGAACAACTGCACGAAGGCCATCTCGGAGTCGAGACGTGCAGACGGAGGGCCCGAGAGGCTGTGTACTGGCCGGGTATGAGCGACGACATCGCCAACATGGTGCTCAACTGCCCCACCTGCCAGAGGTTTCAGCCGGCGCAACCCTGTGAGACCCTTCAGCCCCACGAGTTGGTCACTTCCCCCTGGTCGAAGGTTGGCATCGACCTCTTTCACGCCCTCGGCAGGGACTACGTTATTCTCATTGATTATTTCTCGAGTTATCCGGAGGTCATATGCCTGCACGACACTTCATCATCTGCTGTCACCCGGGCATGCAAGGAGATCATCGCTCGCCATGGCATTCCGCTCACCGTCATGTCTGACAACGGACCTTGCTTTGCTAGTTAGGAATGGTCTTCCTTTGCCGCTGCCTACAACTTCACGCATGTGACGCCCAGTTAGTTGTATCCTCAATCGAATGGCAAGGCGGAGAAGGGAGTCCATATTGTTAAGAGGCTTCTCTGCAAGGCTGCTGATGCCGGGTCTGACTTCTGTCTAGCTTTGCTGGCTTATCGCTCGGCCCCACTGTCCACGGGCCTGTCGCCGGCTCAGCTGTTGATGGGTCGCACCATCAGGACAACTGTTCCGTCCATTCATGTTCCTGACCTCGATCATGCCCTGGTCTTGCGAAAGATGCAACAACAGCGCGATCAGCAGAAGGTGGCACATGATGCTCGGGCAACTGATCTTCCTGCCCTGGAGCCTGGCGACAATGTCCGCATACACCTTCCGGACGGTGGCTGGTCAGGAACGGCTGAGGTTCTCCGCCAGGTGGCACCCGATCATTCGTTGTTCGCATGCCTGATGGCTCTATTCGCCGCCGCAATCGGCGGGCCCTTCGTTTGACTCCGCGCTCGCTACGACACTCTGCACCGGGGCCATGCCCTCCTGTTGCCCCTGATGTCAACTTTGTTGAGCTTCCTGCCACGATGCATTTTCCTCTCTCGCCCGTCGATAGGCCCATTCCTCAGCCGGTGGCTCCTGGCCCACCCTTGAGGCAGTCAACCCGAATTTGTCGCCCACCTGAGAGACTGAACTTATGAGCCTGTTTTGGTTTCTTTTGTTCCATTGGACTTACTGAACTGGTTTACAGTACTGTTTCTATTATCGTTCTGTGTTCGAGAGTTTGCATTTGTTCCGTTCTTGGTACATTTTTGTTCATATGTTGCACCTGACATCTTCCTATGAATATAGTTAGCCTCCTGTACATTTTGTAGTTAATTTCACACACACATATTTAGTTGCACCCAGTCCACAATCTTATTTATTATCATGCAGGCACATATTTCTTGTGAAAAGGGGGGATGTCATGATATCCAGATCAGCATATCATGGTGCAATCACACACACACTGATGGACAGACATTTGGACCAACCAGCACACATACAACATCGCAGCCAATCACCAGTAAGAGCACACGCACTATAAAAGGGGGAACACGAGAGTTCCCGCTCATTCTGGTAGGAGACAGCTCGGGACACAGAGCTTGCACCGTGACACTCAGACACAGACCATGTGCTGAGTGCCTCACCAACATTAGTGATAGGGCTAGGTCCATAGGTTAGCTGGTAGCGAACGTGTCCAAGTCTATAGTTAGTTGCATCTGTTAGTTAACATAATAAAATCAAGTTGTACCATCTACAGCCGTGTTGGCTCATTTGTGTATCAGAACACCAAACACGACAGCGGGGACCAGCGAATCACGCACACATGTTTTGGGGTTGTGAAAAATTGGGAAGATTCTGGGCGGGTGCGTTTGCGGTCTTAGCCAGGATAGTGGAGGAGGGAGTGGACCCGGACCCTTTGGTGGCGATATTTGGGGTTTCAGAAAAGCTCAAGGAGAGGAGGAAGGCCGATGTCTTGGCCTTCGCCTCTCTGATTGCACGGCGACAAATTGTGGAAGTAACAATTCAAGTAAATAAAGGGAACACAGATTCAAATGTGTAAATTAGGAGGAGGTGGCCACTTGGCCCCTCGAACCTGCTCACCCATTCGATAAAATGATGGCTGATCTGACTGTAACTTCAACCCCACATTCTTTCCTAACCCCGATGACCTTTCACCCCTTGTTAATCAAAAATCTATCTGGCTCTGCCTGAGAAATATTTGAAGGGGGTGCTTTTGCGCCCACGTTCACCACGAGTGCAAATGGCGAAGAGGATACAAAATCTCACAAGAGTTGGGAAATTAGATTTTGCCATGGATATCGCGTTTCCTGATTTTCCCCACCCATTGCTGGTAACATAATAAGGGCGGGGAACTTATTTTAATGACAGTAAAGGGGCCGGAGGTGTCGAGGTATGTATAGCCCCTGGGGGGAGAGGGAGGAGGGGAGGGGCATGCCCAGGCATTGCTCCCTGGCCAAGGTTGGAAGCTGTGCCAGCCTGGTAGTTCCAGCAACCGCCAGCCAACACCATGGCAGTGTCAGGGGTGGGCCCTCTGGGGAACCCAATTCAGGGGCAGGGGTTTCCTTTAACATGTGGTTTGGGGGGGGGGGAGAATGAGAGGGCCAAAGCCTTTGCAGGGGTGTGGGGGAAAGAGAGAAGCTGCCAGTGAGGGGGGGTGGGAGCGTCTGCAATACTGCAGCGGTGGATGTGGGTGGAGTAAAGCCCCTGATAATTGTGTGGTGGGGACGGTTGGAGTTTAACCTCTGCTGTGCGGGGCACCCTTCAAAGATTCTGCCACAATCTCTGTGGAGTCTGTCGAGCCGGCTCATAAATGAGTGACCCCTTATTTTGAAACAGCGACCCCTAATTCTAGATTCTCTGACAAGAGGAAAAGAGGAAACATCCTCTCCACATCCACCCTGTCAATATCCTCAGGATCTTAAAGGTTTTGATCAAGCCACCTCTTACTCTTCCAAATTCTAGTGGGTACAAACCCACTAGCTCCGACCTTTCTTCATCCGAGAACCCACTCATTCCTGGTATTAATGTGTGTGGGAGGGTTGGATTCTCTGGCCTCCCCCGCGGTATATTTCTCAGCAGCGGGAGACGGCCCGCCACTGTCCAGCAGCGGGATCCTCTGGCCTCCCCCCCCCCCCCCGTTATCAATGGGATTTCCCATTGAATCCACCCCACGCCGCTGGGAAACCCACGGTGGGGTCTGCCGTCAGCTGGAGCGGAAGATCCCATCAGCGTGAACAGCCAGAAGGTCTCGCCAATGGTGTACTTGGATTTCATGAAGGCATTTGAGTTCATGGTGTAGGTGGCAACATGGTAGCATAGATAGGGGATTGGTTAGCTAACAGGAAGCAGACATTAGGAATAAATGGGTCAGTTTCAGGTTGGCAAGGTGTAATGTGTGGAGGGCCACAGGAATTAACGCTGAGGCCTCAACTATTTATTTGAGGAAGGGACTGAATGTGTTGTTGCTAAATGTGATGACAGCAAGAGAGCTACGAGAGTAAGTTGTGAAGAGGACATAAAGAGCCTGCAAAGGTATGTAAATACATTAAGTGAGAGGGCAAAAATCTGTCAGATGGAGTATCATGTGAGAAAACTCATTATGGGAGAAAGAAAAGCAGCATTTTATTTAAATGCAAAGAGTTTGCAGAACTCACAGGGATCGGAGTGGCCTAGTGTTATAACCTGCCTACTGACGATTGGCTGGGGACTAATGACTATCCCACAATCCTATGGGAGTATGAACTTCCCCAATGAGGGGGGCGGAGAAACTCCTACTATAAATAAGCTGGCCAGTCCAGGAACCAGGAGGAAGGAGAAGGTAGCAAGGGAAGTTACTGCTACTGTTATGTATATATTGTTATAGTAAATAAACGTTCTTATTTTGTATCCTTAAAACTCGTGCTGGATTCTTCGGGGCCCTTACAAAACCTAGTACATGAATCACAAAAGGTTAATATACAGGTACAGCAAGTGATTAAGAAGCAAATGGAAGGATGTCATTTATTGCAAGGGGAATGAAATATAAAAATAGGGATAGAAACATGGAAAATAGGAGCAGGAGTAGGCCATTTGGACCTTTGATCCTGCTCCACCATCCATTACGATCAAGCGGGATCAATAGCGTGATCCCGCTTTCCGCCATATCTTTTGATCCCCTTTGCCCCAATAGCTATATATAACTCCTTCTTGAAAACATCCAATGTTTTGGCCTCAACTGCTTTCTGTGGTAGTAAATTCCATAGACTGACTACTCCCTGGGTGAAGGACTTTCTCCTCAACTCTGTCCTCAGTGGTCTATCCCGTATCCTCAGACTGTGACCCCTGGTTCTGGATAATCCCACCATTGGGACATCTTTCCTGCATCAACCTGTTCAGTCCTGTTAGAGATCCCCCCCTCCTCACCCCCATTCTTCTGAACTCCAGCCAATACAATCCCAATCAACTCAACCTCTCTTCATACGCCAGTCCAGCTATCCAAGGAATCAGTCTGGTAAACCTTCTCTGCACTCCCTTGAGAGCAAGGACATTCTTCCTCAGAGGAGGAGACCAAAACTGCACACAATACTCCAGGTATGGCCTCACCAAGGCCCTGTATAATTGTCGCAAGACATCCCTGATCCTGTACTTGAATCCTCTTGCAATGAAGGCTAGCATATCATTTGCCTTCTTTACCACCTGCTGCACCTGCACGCTTACCTTCAATGACTGGTGTACAAGGACACCCAGGGCTCGTTGCACATTTCCTAATTCATGGCCATTCAGAAAATAACCTATGTTTCCTTTTTTTCCTATCAATGTGGATAACCTCATATTTATCTAAATTATATGGCACCTGCCATTCATTTTCCCACTCACTCAACTTGTCCAAACACACTGAAGCATCTCTGCATCCTCCTCACAGCTTACCTTCTCACTAGCTTAGGAGTCATTTGTATAATTTGGAGATATTACATTTAGTTCCCTCATCTAAATCATTAACATACATAGCGAATAGCTGGGTTCCCAGCCCTGATCCCTGTGGTACCCAACTAGTCATTGCCTGCCATTTGGAAAAAGAACCGTTTTGCAACAGTTCTACAGAGCATTGGCGAGACCGTATTTAGAATATGGTGTACAGTTTTGGTCTCTTTATTTGGGAAAGGATATAATTGCATCAGAAGCAACGCACAGAAGGTTCACTCAACTGATTTCTGGGATGAGGAGGTTATCGCGAAGTAAAGTGGGGCAGGTTGGCCATGTATCTATTGGGGTTTAGAAGAATCTTCTTGAAATACCCAGGAACCTGAGGGTTCTTGACAGGGTGGATGCAGAAAAGATGATTACCCTCGAGGGAGGGTCTCGAGCTAGGGGACACAGATGAAAAACAAAGGGTCTCCCATTTAAGACGGAGATCATATTTTTTCTCTCAGGGGGTTGTTTGTTTGTGGAATTCTCTCCCCAGAGAGCAGTGCAAGCCGGGATCATTGAATACTTTTAAGGTTGAGTTAGATCCTTGACTGAAGGGCCTCAAAGGTTATGGGGATAGACAGGAAAGTGGAGCCCACAATCAGTTCAGCCATGATCTTCTCAAATGGAGGAGTACGTTCAAAAAGGGCCGAATGGCCTACTCTTGCTCTTATTTCATACATAATGTAGAATTTATAGTGTAATAAAAATGTGCCAAGGTGCTTCACAGGAGCGTTCATCAAACACAATTTGAGTGGCCCACATGCGACAAAAGCTTGATTAAGGAAGTAGGTTTTGAGGAGCAACGAAGGGTGGAGACCATGAGAGAAGAAATTGTCAGGCTTAAGGGCTAAGCACCTGACGGCAAACCCTGATGCTAGAGCGATCAAAATTAGGAATTAGAATGCTGACGCCGTGTTAATTGAGTTCCAACGAAAACTGGGGGCAGTATAATACGCATGTTCCATGGCTGGCTGCCACACATGGTTTTCCTCCGTCACAGAACTTTTCCTTCAATATTTACCTGGGTCAGTCGCTGAAATCAGAGCTCCAAAGAATAAACAATCTGTGAAGTAGAAGTCATGCTTGCCTAGCTGGCCGAGGCTGATCATAGCCATGACAAAACCATACATAATGCCGCTGAAAAACACAATAAAGATATTATGAGCACATTCGCATAGGATCCTTGCCCTGGGGTCTATTTTGCTGCTTTGCATTTTTATTAAAGGCGGTTTCAGATAAGCAATTACAGAAGGTATGTTCTCTGGAGAGGTTTAGAGATATACTGTGAAACAGGTTGCCTTCTCTATTTGCTGCTTTGGAAACTGCACCTCTCACAGGAAGAAAATCAATAACTGGAAAGACGCAGAAAAGAAGTAATAGGGGAAGAAAAATGGCCTGTATTTATATAGCGCCCTTCACAACCCCTGAATATCTCATGGAGCTTTAGAGCCAACACAGTACTTCTGAAGTCTACTCACTTGTTGTAACCTGGCAGTCAATTTGCACACTGCATGGTGCCACAAACGGTACGGTGACATTGACCAGACAATCTGTTTTTCTCATAATGTGGATTAAGGGATAACGGTAGCACACTGTTGCTTCACAGTGCCCGGGTCCCAGGTTCGATTCCCAGCTTGGGTCACTGTCTGTGCAGAGTCTGCACGTTCTCCCAGTGTCTGCGTGGGTTTCCTACGGGTGCTCCTCCCGCAATCCAAAGATGGGTAGGTTAGGTGGGTTGGCCACACTAAATTGCCTTAAGTGTCCAAAAAGGTTAGGTGGGGTTACGGGGGTAGGGTGGAGATGTGGGTTTAGGTAGGGTGTTCTTTCCAAGGGCCGGTGAGGACTTGATGGGCCGAATAGCCTCTTTCTTCATTGTAAATTATACAAAAAACAACACTCCCTCAGTACTGCACTGGAGTTTAAAACTTGATTTCTGAGCTCAGGTATTTGGAGTAGAACTTGAATCCACAGCCATCTGACGTTGAGACAGAAGTGCTACCAAATGAGGCACAACTGACAAAGTAAGCAAATGGTGTCTTAGAAATGATAGCGGAAAATGAAGAGTTAAGTATTCCTCAAATGGCGCCATTTAACACAGGACTGCAGCAGGACTGCAGCACTTCAAGTGTTTTGCTTTTCTAAGTACAAGGACCATTGCTAAGTAGGCATTTTCATTTTTTAAATGGGATGTGGGCTTCACTGCCCACATGTGGACGCGACCAGCATTTGTTGCCTATTCCTATTTTCCCATGGGAAATCGGTAGTGAGTTGCCTTCTTGAACCCGCTGCAGTTCATGTAGTGTAGTACATTCACAGCGCTGTCAGGGAGGGAGTTCCAGGATTTTGACCCAGCGGCAGTGAAGGAACAGCAATATATTTCCAAGCCAGGATGGCGAATGACTTGGAGGGGAACTTCCAGGTGGTGTTCCCACATATCTGCTGCCCTTGTCCTTCTAGATGGTCGTGTCCGTGGGTTTTGAAGGTGCCTTCCAAGGAGCCTTTGTGAGTTCCTCCAGTGCATCTTGTCGCTGCGATTGCGCGTTGGTGGTGGAGGGAGTGAATATTTGTGGAAGGGGTGCAAATCAAGTGGGCTGCTTTGTTCTGGATGGTGTTGAGTGTTGTTGGAGTGCACTCATCCAGGCAAGTGGGGAGTACTCCATCGCACTCCTGACTTGTGCTTTGTAGCTGGTGGACAAGCTTTGGCGAGTCACGAGGCGAGTTCCTCGTCACAGGATTCCTAGCCTCTGACCTGCTCTTGTAGCTACAGTATTTATAAGCTAATCCAGTTCAGTTTCTAGTCAACGGTAACCCCAGGATTTAATAGTGGGGGATTCAGTAATGGTAATGCCATTGAATTCCAAGGGGCGAGGGTTTGATTCTGCCTTACTGAAGATGGCCATTGCCCGGCATTTCTGTGGCACGAATGTTGCTTGCCACTTGTCAGCACAAGTCTGGATAGGCTGAAGACTGCAATGGAGGTGCTACAATCAGCTGAGCACTCAGGATCAGAGCAAAAAAGAAACAAAACGTATTTCCCATTTGTAACTGCTATCCAGTGCCATATGTGTGAGCACTGAACACTGGTAGAATTGAACTTGGCTAAGATACCTCCCCACGAGTGACCTTCTGACACCCAGAAATGAAAACTTCCCACATGCTGTAGGAATCTGGAACCACATCCCAACCGGAATGCACGGGTTCAGGAGTGGAGGAGAGAAAATTCAGTGCAAAGTGAAAAAATGTCTAGAGAGTTAAATTAATGCATTTTCTCTCCTCCACTCCTGAAACCGTGCATTCCGGTACAACAAGATATAAACACATTACTGCTATTGGTTCGATCAAACAGCACAACCATTCTTAAATGTATGGTTTTTAATTCTTAATGGTGCTGCCAAATCTCCTTCATGTTTATCCTCATGTCCAGTAACTTTGTAACACACAGTTCAGCCACTTCTATTGCATGTAACTGCTGCTCAGTTGTCACTGTAAAGTTTTCGAAGGTCACTAAATTCAAATGTGCAACCAACATATCGATGCCCATCTAGGGTCAGTCCTGGTCATCACCTTCATTATTTACCAACTCCTTCTCCCTAAATTGGACTTACTTAGGCGAACGTATGCACCATCGAGGAAAGTAAGGCTAGTATTAGGGGATGCAGCACCATTTTGCTGTCCAATTACATCATTAAGACATAACATCAAGGACATCAATCTTTAGGGTGAGCTGTTAAAAGTCTCTGCCTACTGTATTCGATGGAAAATGCCACGCAACGTGATGGTAAAAAGAGCAGAGACCTCTTGGCCTCCTCGTCAACAAGCCTTTCTCAGCCAATAGCATCAAAACTAAATCAGATGGTAATTCATTCATTCACTATTTCTGGGGCCTGGTTATGTGACTACACATCAAATAAATTGCTTGATTGTAAAAAGAAAAAAGAGGTTCGTGTGCCCTGTGATAATCAGATGTTAAAACAAAATTTTAAAAACAGACATTATTACTCGGGAGTCATTTTGGGTCAGATATCGCTGAGGTCCAGGGAGCTCCATCGACTGTTCCTGCAACATATTATCTCTATGCCTGCTGCAAGGGAACTTGCTTTTCGCTCTCTCATCCCAGCTCCTTCAGGCCTCTCTCACCAACATGCTGAATGTGTGCAAGTCACGGGGTGGCCTGACTGACAGACTGAGTCTGCGGTATGATGAGTCGGGACAATCCAATCTCATTTCCCTTCAGACTGTCACAGCTCCCAGCGACTATGGATTTATCCCCTGGGTTGGCCTCAGCGTGTCCCAGATTTGAAAAATCAAAGTGCGAACCCATTGCACCGCGGGGATTCTCGAAATTGCTTTGAAAACACTCACTTGCGCAGATTCAGTATGCCTGCACGAAATCCAAGCCCATCAGGCAACCGGCGAACAGAGCTACAAAGTACAAATCTCCTGAACACAACTCCATTAACCACTTCAATCGAGAAGCTTTGCTTGACTGAAAAGTAATCTTCGAAATTAATAATGGTTGCCTGCCTAACATGAAAGTATCAATCTTGAATTCTGCCGTTGGTTTAATACACGCGAACAAATATGATAAAATCTCATTAGAGAGTTTTCACTTCAACAAACTCGGTTGTGTGCAGTGTTGTACAATATATGCGACACTCATGCCTTCACAGGAATAATTGAATATCAACATGAATGGAGACATCTCTTTAGCCACGGCTAATTAGAGCGACATAACAGGCTTGGACTCCAGACACTAGCGGATTGTTCAGAGCATGACTGGGGAGCAGCATCGTGGTTTGACAATGGCTATTGTCCTCTGACACGGAGCTCAAATCCTACTCGGTGTCATGAATCGAAAGTCTCATCTCTCAAGGTCCTGAGTTAGGCAGCTTTGAAGTCCAGGGCCGATAGGCTGTAGTACAAAAGTGCTCTTAATCAGCAATCATATGTACGGACATCCTTCTTGTTGCATGCCATTTTAACTTGGCATCTTTCTCTCATGCCCACATATCCGTCCTTGGCCTGTTGCAATGCTCCAGTGAAGCCCAACGCGAGCTGAGGGAGCAGGATCTTCCGATTAGACACGTTACAGCAAAGTTGAGTTCATCAACTTTAGACGGACAACTTTCTCCTCCATCTTAACCCTCCCCCCCCCCCCCCCCCAAATATCCCAAACATTAACCTTCCCTTACCCTCCCCCCCCTCCCACCACACCAGGCCATCTGTCTTTTGTTCTTAAAAGTTATGACACTTCGTTGCAATCTCTCGCAGCTACAGTTTAATAGCTAACACAGTTTGTCCTCGCTTTAGTTTTGATGAACAGCCAAATGGACTCAAAACGTTAACTTTCCTTTCTCTCCCCACAGCTGCTGCCAGACCCGGGTTTTTCCAGCACCCACTGTTCTTGTTTCAGATTCTAGCATCCACTGTATTTTGTTCAGAATAGCACAAGCTTGGCTGTAAATCCAATTGATCAACATCTTATCTCAAAGTGTCTAATAGTGTTATATTTCTTTGTTGCCGCAAAGCGAAAAGGTATGGAGTTTCTCACACACTGGATTCTTGTAAAATAACAATGAGCTCTAACAATCAAAATGGGGATCCGCGCAAAGCCCGTGCAAACACTCTGCTGTGTCGCTACACATCACGTGACGTAGAACCAGCAGGAACGCATTCCCATGACGCATAACAAATAGTGACAGCGACTGTCTGAAACAGAAGGTGTTCCACTCCCAAACATTCCTCACCTGAATGAATACAAAATTCACAAAGACAAGCAGGTTCAACAAGAATTTCTGTCATGAGACCATAAGATACAGGAGCAGAATTAGACCATTCGGCCCATCGAGTCTGCTCCACCATTCAATCATGGCTGATATATCATGCAAGGAGCCAGCTTTTTGGTTTGTTGCAAGGTTATCCACACACAATTTTAGTCTCTTGCTGCGCATGCACGAACACACATCAAGTCACTTCTAGCCTTCATTGCGTTCCTTTGTTTATCCAGTGCAAATAATACCCCTTAGAACAAGTGGTCAATGTACACCTCGCCATAGTGCAGGGGCTCAGATTTCAGTGACGCCTCCCACAATGATGTGCGTTCTCCCCATTTAGGGATTCAATCCCAGTCCATCATGAGTGGGGAATCAGCTGCAGTATGTTTTAGAGTTAATGAAACCATTGTCGATTGTTGTAAAAGTCCACACGGTTCACTAATGTCCTTCAGGAAAGGAAATCTGCTGCCCTTACCTGGTCTGACCTACGTTGCGAATTCAGATCCACAGCAATGTGGTCGACTTTTATATGCTTCATTAGTGGCCTGCCAAACCACTCGGTTGTATCAAACCATTATATTTTGTTTAAATTTAGAGTGCCCAATTCATTCTTGGCAATTTAGCGTGGCCAATCTACCTACCCTGCACATCTTTGGGTTGTGGGGACGAAACCCAGGCAAACATGGGGAGAATGTGCAAACTCCACACGGACAGTGACCCAGAGCCGGGATCGAACCTGGGACCTCGGCGCCGTGAGGAAGTAGTGCCAACCACTGTGCCACCGTACTGCCCCGTATCAAACTACTATTTTAAAAAAACTTTACAAGGAATGAAGCCACATGGACCACCCAATATCTTTCTAGGCACCAAAAACATCAACAGCACATCCAACACTGTCAATCTGCAAAGTCCTCCTCACTAACATCTGGAGACTTGTGCCTTTATAGAAGATTAGCCAAGCAACAGCATGACATAATCATACTCATGGAATGGTACCTTATAGGCAATGTGCCAGACACCACCATCACCATCTTTGGGTACATCCTGTCTCACAGGCAGGACAGACCCACCAGAGGTGGTGAGACGGCACAGTGGCATACAGTCAGGGGGGAGTTCCCCTGGGAGTCCTCAACATCAGGTCTGGACCCCATAAAGTCTCATGGCGTCAGATCAAACATGATTAAGAAAACCTCCTGCTGATTACCACCTACCCTCCCCCACTAGCCATGTATTTCTCCATGCTGAACGCCACCTGGAGGAAGCACCGAGGGTGGCAAGGGCACAGAATGTGCTCTGGCTGGGGAACTTAAATAGGCATCCCCAAGGGTGGCCCAGTAGCCCCACTACTGACTGAACAGGTCAAGTCCTAAAGAGCACAGCTGCGAGACTGGGTCTGCAGCACGTGGCGAGGGAACCAAGGGGGAAAAATCTGCTGGAACATGTCCATACCAATCTACCTGCCACAAATGTCCATGACCGTATTAGTCAGGCTGACCACTGCACAGTCTTTCTAGAGACAAAGTTCCATCTTCACATTGAGAATATCCTCCATTTTGTTGCGTGGCACTACCATTGTGCTAAATGGGATAGATTCAGAACCTTTCTAACAACACAAAGCTGGGCCATCAGCAGCAGCAGAATTGTACTCAGCCACAATCTCTAACCTCCTGGCCCCGCTCCATCGTTACCATCAAGTCAGGGGATCAACCCTGATTCGAAGAAGGCTGCCCCCTTTTTAAATCCGTAATTTTAGCTTTCTGTTGTTTCAGCATCGGTGCTCTCGTTCTGAGCCAGAAGATGATGGGTTCAGAGTCTGTCCCTGAGACTTGGGCACATAGTTAGGTTGATGGTGATCGGCACCGTTGGAGAGGCTGTCTTTCCGAGGAGACGTTAAAGAGTTTGCCCTCTGAAGTGGACAGTAAAAGCTCCATGCCACTATTTGAAGGAAAGCAAAAGAGTTCTCCTGATTTTCTGGCCAAAGTGTATCCCTCAACCAAAACAGATGATCAGGTTAGCTGCATAAAAACAGCTAGGCACAGTGGCACTGCTGCCTCACAGCGCCAGGGACCCAGGTTCAATTCCGGCCATGTGTGACCGTCTGTGTGGAGTTTGCATGCTCTCCCCGTGTCTGCGTGGGTTTCCTCCGGGTGCTCCGGTTTCCTCCCACAGTCCAAAGATGTGCAGGTGAGGTGGATTGGCCACGCTAAATCGCCCCCTTAATGTCCAGGGATGTGTAGGTCAGGTGGGGTTACGGGGATAGGGTGGGTGAGTGGGCCGAGGCAGGGTGCTCTTTCAGAGGGCCAGTGCAGACTCAATGGGCCGAATGGTCTCCTTCTGCACTGTAGGGATTCTATGGTTCTAATCCTATGGTTTAAAATGCTGTTGCTGTTTATGGGACCTCAAATTGGTTGCCATCATTGCAAATATGACTACATTTCCATAGAACATCTGAAGGCTCTGATGTTGGCCCTGAGGTCATTTAAGTAGAAGGTCTTGTGGTGCAGTGGGTAGCATTCCTGTGTCTGAGCCAGAAAGCTCTGGGTTCGAGTCCCATTCCAGGGATGGCCAACAAAGGCACATTCATAATGTGGCCAAACAGGTTGAGTGTCAACTTACAAATCCTTCCAAACACCCCAATGGCTGGCGGGAAGTGCGGGAGAGACTCCTGGTCAACTACACTCGATGTGCACGGCCACTCCTCAAGCTATAAACCCCGGTGACAGACTAGCGACCCGTTCCGGGAATTACTAGCTATGGAAACAGACAAAAGTCTGCCTTAGTGCATCACTCGATGCAGGAAGAGATTTAGTACAGTGGGCTAAACAGCTGGCTTGTAATGCAGAACAAGGCAGCAGCGCCGGTTCAATTCCCGTACCAGCCTCCCCGAACAGGTGCCGGAATGTGGCGACCAGGGGCTTTTCACAGTAACTTCATTGAAGTCTACTTGTGACAATAAGCGATTATTATTCTTATTATAGAATGGAATGGAGGTCATTCAAGACACCATATAAATATAATTCCTTGTTACTGATCCTCAGCACCCCCAAAACCTCAGTAAGAGGTGACCAACGACCAGGACCCTTTGAATGAACTTTCCATCTGTGACTCCCTTAATCTTGCCCCAACTGGGGGGTAAAGAGACTCACGCTTTTCTATACACAGAGAGGGAGTAAAAGCAAGAGACAAAAGCTGCCCTGGAAGACTTTCCAATGCTGGGATCAAAATCAGCAATGATGCAATGCCAGGCTTGGCACTGTGACCCATCCTGGCTCTGGATATGGGAAGTCAAGAGGAGTAGAAATACAGAAACATTGGACCTCATCACACACAACCAAACTTCCCTTTACAAAGAGACGTTCTCAGGACGGACGTTTATCAAGCTCTACTGTACAGCCCAGCAGCGCCACCTAGTGAACAAAGTGCTCAAAACTCAATTTATTATCAGGAGCTAAGTGCATTCTAACTCACACCAAAAGAGGCGATGCACAAACAATATACTGTATTTTTAAGCACTGATTTAAATAGGTAATCTGGCTTCATAAATGTAAGTGCGACTCAGTATTTAACATAAGTTGCCAGCTCTTTCAAAGTTCCTTTAGATTGGAAGATTGTGCCCATCATTCCGCAAAAGGTGAAATTGGGAAACCAGGGAATCTTCGACCCGTTAGCCTGACTCTCGTTGGGAAATACCAGAGTCGAAAAATCAGGATAGGGTAACTGAACACCAGGATAGTGGTCAGCTTATCAGAGAGAATCAGCTTGGATTGGTAACAGGTGGTTCGTACGGGAGGAATGTGACTCAGTTTTGTTGAAGAGTTGACGAAAGTAGCGGCAAAGGGAATGTTCAAGGATGTTGTGAGGCTCCAGAGGGCATTGGCAGCACACACCTTGTGCACGTTGGAATTCCCAAGTCAAGGGGATTTTTTTCAGTCCTTTCCCCCGTCTGAGGATTGGAGGTTTGGATGGAAAGAGGTGTTGGGTTGCCAGGAGAAGGTGTAACTCCTCTGGGGTGGCCAGTGGGTGGATCCATGAGCCAGGAGAGGGTCGAGAAGAAGGGAGCTGGTGAAGCAGGAAAATCTTCGGGCGCCACAGGTCAAGACAGCAGAGGGCAGGGGCAGCACGGCGGCGCAGTGGGTTAGCACTGCTGCCTCACGGCGCCGAGGTCCCAAGTTCGATCCCGGCTCTGGGTCACTGTCCGTGTGGAGTTTGCACATTCTCCCCGTGTTTGGGTGGGCTTTGCCCCCACAACCCAAAGATGTGCAGGGTAGGTGGATTGGCCACGCTAAATTGCCCCTTAATTGGAAAAAAATGAATTAGGTATACTAAATTTTTTTTTTATTATAAAGATGGCAGAGGGCAAAGGGCCCCTTGTGCCCGCTGAGTCAATGGAGCAGCTGGTGGACTTTTTAAATGAGAAGCTCAGCCAGCAGAAAAGGGAGGACCTCGCCAAGGTGGTAGAACCGCTCAGTGCAGGAATTGATAGAGTGGAGCAGAGGCTGGAGTCCCAGGGCCAGGCGATCCAGAAAGTGGAGGAGGCGGTGGGGAGCACGAGGAACAGCTGGCCTTATCGGTGGCTTAAATGGGAGTCATATGGGAGCCCCAAAAGAGGCTGAAGAAGAAGGTGGAGGACCTAGAGCAGTGTTTTTCAAACTTTATTTCCGGGGACCCATTTTTACCAACTTCGGGGCCCAGTCCGGCCGACCTGCGGGACCCACCATTTTCTTTCACCTTGTTTGTTGCTGACAAAAATGGAGGAAATTGTTTTGGGTCCCTTCGGCCCCAATGGTCCCTTTGTCCCTCGAACTTGAAAAAAAAAAAGGCTCCGACCATATTAAACAAAAATGCGGCCGCACTGCGCATGCGTGCCCGATCATCGGTGTGCATGCGCATAGATTTGCGCATGCGCTCCAATGATTGGGCACGCATGCGCAGTGCGCCCAAATTTTTTAAATCTTTTCCTGGCCATTTTGAAGGCCGTTCGCAGCCGGCATTACAAAAAGCCGGCTGCTGCGACTGTTGTGCGTGGATTTGCGCGATCGGGAGCGCCGCGCCGGACGGCTCCGCGACCGTCCCGACACCCGCCCCTGAGTTTGACAATGCCTGATCTAAGAACCGCTCCAGACGGCAAAACTTGCAGATTGTGGGGATTCCCGAAGGCATCGAAGGAGTGGAGTCCACCACGTATGTGGCCAAGATGTTGGAAAAGCTGATGGGGGAGGAGACCTTTTATATGCCTCTGGAGGTCGTCCCAATGCGCAGGGCGCTAATGAGGAGGCCGCAGGCAGGCGAGCCGCCGAGGGCGATGGTGGTGCAGTGAAACCGCTTCTTGGACAAAGAGAAGATTCTTCGGTGGGTGAGGCAAATGAGGAAGTGCACCTGGAAGGGAATCAAGCTGTGGGAATACCAGGATCTGGGCGCAGAACTGGTGAAGAGGAGGACCGGGTTTAACCGGGTCAAGGCGGCCCTCTTCAAGAAGGGGGTGATTTGAGGTGCTGTACCCGTCCCGCCTCTGGGTGACTTTCCAGAATCGAGAATACTATTTTCGTACGCCAGAGGAGGCAATGGAATTTTTGAGGGACAGCGGACTGGCAGGCGATGGAAGACATTGAATTTTGGAGGAGGTGTGAGGATGTGTTTCTTTTTGGTGGTTGTTGGAGAGCTTTTTCTCCTTTGAAATGCTTTGTTGGGCTTGGTGGTGAGGTGCTTGGGGAGCATCAAGGGTGAGTGCACCATATACTGTTTCTTTGTTTCCTGAGGGAGTTCAGACAGGCGAGGGGGGGGAAAGGGGGGGTAGGGGGGGCTAGGAGGTTTGGCGGGGGCTGCCATGCTAGCTGGGCAGGCTAGTTAACGGGAGTACAGTGCGGGTGGTCAGGTGGTTAGTGCAGGGGAGGGGGCTGTTTGGGGGGGGGGGGATGCTGACAAGGGTGCGGTTTGTGTGGCTCAGCTGGAAAGGGAGTGATGACAATGGGCATCCGAGGGTGGTCCTGGAGGATCGTGTGACACAGGCCAGGGACGGGTCCAAAAAGGGATATGGTTGACTGGCAGGGAAGGGGGCGAGGAGCCCACCCCTAACTAGGTGGTCATGTGGAACATGAGGGGTCTGAATGGGCCAGTGAAGCAGTAATGTGTGGTCTTGTGTCTGAAGGCGGAATTGGCTTTCTTGCAAGAGATGCATTTAAAGATAGGGGGCGCGATTCTCCGATGCCGCGCCGTTTGGGAGAATCGCCTGGGGCGCCATTTTTTCACGCGACGCCGGTCCGACCCCCTCCCGCGATGCACCCAAGCGGCGAGATCAGCACAATCTAGCACTGCGCGGCACAGTCCGGTGAATCGCCCGAGACACCCAAAATGGCAATTCTCCGCCACCCCCACTATTCTCAGGCCCGGATGGGCCGAGCGGCCTGCCCAAAACGACGGCTTCCCGCTGGCGCCATCCACACCTGGTCGATGCCGGTGGGAAAAGCGCGGGAACGCTGGGGAGGGCTGCCTGTGGGGGGGGGCGAGGGGGGTTCTTTCACCGGGGTAGGACTCAAAAGGGGTCTGGCCCGCGATCAGTGCCCACCGATCGGCGGGCCGGCCTCTCTGAAGGAGGACCTTCTTTCCTCCGCGCCCCGCAAGATCCGTCTGACATCTTCTTGCGGGGCGGACTCGGTGAGGACAGCAACCACGCATGTGCGGGCTGGCGCCGGCCAACCCGTGCATGCGCAGGTGACGCCAGTTAGGCGGCGGATGACGCGCGCCGGCGCAATGCCCGGCGCGCGCTGACAACGCTGCTTTAGCGACACGCCCCCCGAGTTTCTCGCGACCCCGATCCTAGCCCATTGTCGGGGCCTGAATCGGCCGAGATCGGGGCCGTTACGTGCCGTCGTGAACCTCGCGGGAGCGGGAGCGGAGAATCCCGCCCCTGGGATCCGAAAAGGCTGAGGAAAGTATAGGTAGGGCAGGTGTTCCATTTAGGATTGGACATGAAGACAAGTGGGGTGGCGGTGTTGGTGCGTTCGAGGTGGGCAACATAGTGACAGATTCCGAGGGGGGGGGTGGAAAGAGGGGGATTGAGGTTCGTGATGGTTACTGGGAAGCTGCAGGGTAGGTGCTGAGGAGGATTTGTGACCTGGATTTGCACCGGTTGATCATGGGAGGAGATTTTAACATGGCCATTGAGCCAAGTTTGGATCGGTCGAGCCCGAGGTTGGGGAAGCTGGCAAAGGAGCTGAAGGGGTTTATGGAGCGTATGGGGGGTACTCACATTCGCCACGCTGTAGGAGACACTCAAGGCAGTGGTTCGAGGGGAGTTTATTTTGATTCGGGCACACAGCGAAAAGGTGGACCGGCAGAGATGGCAAGGCTGGTGGAAGAGATTCTGAGGAAGAGCAGGAGGTATTCGGAAGCCCCGGAGGCAGGGTTGTTGAGGGAGAGGCAGAGGTTCCAGATTGAGCTTGGATTGGTGTCCACGTGGAAGGTGGTAGGGCAGTTGCGGAGGACAAGGGGGGCAATATATGAGTATGGGGAGAAGGCGAGCTGGATGCTGGCCCACCAACTTAGGAAATAGGAGGCAGCGGCGAGGGAGATTGGCAGAGTGAAGGAGAGGACGGGAAGGGTGGTGGTGGACCCGGCGGCCGGGAATCGGTGTTGAGGAGTTCTATAGGAGGCTATATGAGTCGGAGCCCCTATATGAGTCGGGATTATGCGGGGGGTGAGTTGAGCACAGGGTTTCGCTGTACGCGGACGACCGGTTGTTATATATTTCAGACCCATTGGGGGGCATTGGCAGTATTATGGGGATTTTGGAGAACTTTGGTCGGTTCTCCAGGTGCAAGCTGAACACAGGAGAGAGCGAGGTGTTCTCGATTGCGACCAGAGGGTTGACATCGCCTCTGCTGTTCCCGCTGGCCAGATACTCCGTGAGCCCTGTAGTGGTGTCAGCCTTGAAAGCATGGGAACAGTGGAGGCAGCATTTGAGACTGGAAGGTGCCTCGGTGTGGGCACTGATTTGTGATAATTATAGGTTTGCACTGGCGGGGGGGTGGATGTGAGGTTTCGGGGGTGGCGGCATGCGTCTAGTCATGTTAGAATTTTCTAAGTCTCTCTGAGACCCCCCTCATTCTTCTGAACTCCAGCGAGAACAATCCTAACCTAGTTAATCTCTCCTTATATGACAGGCCAGCCACCCCTGGAATCAGTCTGGTAAACCTTCGCTGCACTCCCTCGAGAGCAAGAACATCCTTCCTCAGGAAAGGAGACCGAAACTACACACAATATTCTAGGTGTGGCCTCAATTATAAATTTAATGGCTGTGAGCAGGGCTCAAACCTGTGCGGGAAAACCCCATTGGATTTCAAATCCAAAGCTTTATCCGCCTGGCATCGTGACTACCCTACCTGTGAGGGTAGGAAGAATGCCTCCAATATTTTGGTTTCAGGGTCCAAAGTGAAATGATCTGAGTAAATCTCACTGTCCAATAAGTAAGCAGAATCGTTAAGTCAAACAAATGACACATCAATCAATACAGAGTACATGATTATATATTGCAATAATTTAGAAATATTTCAGCAAAGTACTGCACTGTATAAATCGCGATTCGCACTCTGACCCCGTTACTCGCGCAGCAGTATTTTATCCGCCGATGTCAAACAACAAAGAAAAGTACAGCACAGGAACCCCGTGCCGACCATGCTGCCCGACTAAACTACAATCTTCCACACTTCCTGGTTCCGTATCCCTCGACTCCCATCCTATTGAGGCTAGAGGATTGGTTAATTAATAGAAAGCAAAGAGTGGGGATTAATGGGTGTTTCTCTGGTTGGCAATCAGTAGCTAGTGGTGTCCCTCAGGGATCAGTGTTGGGCCCACAACTGTTCACAATTTACATAGATGATTTGGAGTTGGGGGACCAAGGGCAATGTGTCCAAGTGGTAAAGCAAAAAGTGCAGAGGATACTGGAAGTCTGCAGAGGGATTTGGATAGGCTAAGTGAATGGGCTAGGGTTTGGCAGATGGAATACAATGTTGACAAATGTGAGGTTATCCATTTTGGTAGGAATTACAGCAAAAGGGATTATTATTTAAATGATAAAATATTAAAACATGCTGCTGTGCAGAGACACCTGGGTGTGCTAGTGCATGAATCGCAAAAAGTTGGTTCACAGGTGCAACAGGTGATTAAGAAGGCAAATGGAATTTTGTCCTTCATTGCTAGAGGGATGGAGTTTAAGACTAGGGAGGTTATGCTGCAATTGTATAAGGTGTTAGTGAGGCCACAATTGGAGTATTGTGTTCAGTTTTGGTCTCCTTACTTGAGAAAGGATGTACTGGCACTGGAGGGTGTGCAGAGGAGATTCACTAGGTTAATCCCAGAGCTGAAGGGGTTGGATTATAAGGAGAGGTTGAGTAGACTGGGACTGTACTCGTTGGAATTTAGAAGGATGAGGGGGGATCTTATAGAAACATATAAAATTATGAAGGGAATAGATAGGATAGATGCGGGCAGGTTGTTTCCACTGGCGGGTGAAAGCAGAACTAGGGGGCATAGCCTCAAAATAAGGGGAAGTAGATTTAGGACTGAGTTTAGGAAGAACTTCTTCTCCCAAAGGGTTGTGAATCTATGGAATTCCTTGCCCAGTGAAGCAGTAGAGGCTCCTTCATTAAATGTTTTTAAGATAAAGATAGATAGTTTTTTGAAGAATAAAGGGATTAAGGGTTATGGTGTTCGGGCCGGAAAGTGGAGCTGAGTCCACAAAAGATCAGCCATGATCTCATTGAATTGTGGAGCAGGCTCAAGGGGCCAGATGGCTTACTCCTGCTCCTAGTTCTTATGTTCTTATTCATGTATTTGTCAAGATGCCCCTTAAACGTCACTATCGTCCCTGCTTCCACCACCTCCTCCGGTAGTGAGTTCCAGGCACCCACTACCCTCTGCGTAAAAAACTTGCCTCGTACATCTACTCTAAACCTTGCCCCTCTCACCTTAAACCTATGCCCCTTAGTAATTGACCCCTCTACCCTGGGGAAAAGCCTCTGACTGTCCACTCAGTCTATGCCCCTCATAATTTTGTAGACCTCTATCAGGTCGCCCCTCAACCTCCGTCGTTCCAGTGAGAACAAACCGAGTTTATTCAACCGCTCCTCAGAGCTAATGCTCACCATACCAGGCAACATTCTGGTAAATCTCTTCTGCACCCTCTCTAAAGCCTCCACATCTTCTGGTGGTGTGGCGACCAGAACTGAACACTATACTCCAAGTGTGGCCTAACTAAGGTTCTGTCCTCGGTGCTACTGTCGCTATCACCTTGGCGCTCAGGGGCATCGACAGCCGAATTCTGAAAAGCCATCCCAGCCCTGCACCCCCCCCCCCAAACAACAACCGTCCTGTGCCAATCCCGACTAACGCGGCCACACCGGCTCCCTGAACGGCACCGGCTGTAAGGACCCTCCCGGCCAGCAGGGGGCAGGCAAATGCATCCCCCAGCGCCCTGCCGGTTACTATGCAATTGATGTCTCTTTTTGTGAAAATTATCGGTCTCCCAAGGTGATCACAGCAACGCCCAAAGAGCAGAATGAAGGGTAAGTCTGGTAGAAGGAGGGAACCCTGGATGACTCGGGGTATTGAGGCCATGGTGAGAGAATGAGAAGAGTCCAAATAGGCATCAGGATCCCCAAACAGCATTGTTTCGGTGTGACCAGCAGAGGTAAAGAAGTTTTACCCTTCAGTCACGAGAGATACCACCATCCCATACGAACATTTCAGAGCTGCTCGTGAAATCACAAAGGCCGCCTCAACTAACAAACATAGTAGAATTACTTTTCTAGGGGCAGCACGGTGGCGCAGTGGTAGCATTGCAGCCTCACGGCGCCGAGGTCCCAAGTTCGATCCCGGCTCTGGGTGACTGTCCGTGTGGAGTTTGCACATTCTCCCCGTGTTTGCGTGGGTTTTGCCCCCACAACCCAAAGATGTGGTTAGGTGGATTGGCCACACTAAATTGCCCCTTAATTGGAAAAATGATTTGGGGACTCCAAATTTATTATTTAAAAATTACTTTTCTACAAAATGATTTTTACTTGGCGAGTAAAATACCTTACACAAAATTAAATGAACATTTCTATTAAACCCTAACCTTTGTTACTTGAGAGAGCCGTGTGTGACATGCTGAGGTTTTTCTAAATTAAACTAAGTGGAGAATGGCAGAACATGATCAAGGTCTCCTCGTGGGTTGTTTGGAGGAATTCGCCTCAGAATCCACCAGTGGCGGAGAGAGAAAACTGGACGGTTCGAAAACGTGGTGACTGCCAACGGGAGGAAGAGAAAACGAGAATGAGACAGCAACAGACACAACAGAAGTGCAGGTGCGGAAGAGATTTACGCCAGGAAGTCGGTGGAGCAAGCAACGGAAACTCTGCACATTGTCTTCCTCAGAGTCAAGCTTTTCTCAAGTGTTCCATGTACACCCCACAGTTCCGACGTCAGGGGCAGAGCTTCGAACCACAATATTCCTGCAGCCGAATGCCCCCCCCCCACAAACTTATCAACTTGTTACCGCTCTCTCTCCCTCTCTCTCCCCCCTCCATCACAATACCTCCACAAGGCCCATCACCTCCTGTGTCTCGTGACACATGCCCTAACTTCCTTCCCTGTATTAAGGCCTGGTACATCTCATTGATTGTAAAACCACCATGAAAGTGAAAGTAGTTGCAAATTTGCCCGAGTTGATGAATGAAATAAGCAGTGAATTTACATTTCGCAGGCTGCAAAATCAATGTCTGCAAAGTGGCAAGCCTGCTATAAGACCCGAGGCAATTCAGATGGCTTCATTCCCAATGCACAAGTTACAAAACTTCCCAACACGCGTCAATTAATCACAACACTGTACATTTGCGGTGGTTTTTTTTAAAAAAAACTCTTCTGGAAGCTGCCCCACTCACTTCCTAACGAGAAGCAGAATATTCCCACTACCTGTAGGTTAACTCAGAACCTTGCATGCCACAGACGCAGATGTCAGAATGCCTTCCCAATGACCGTCCCGCATTTTGTTACATCAGCAGATGTAACAATGTAATACTATCCGCAGAAGGCCAGGGCCCACCTCGAAACAAACCTGTTGGACTTTAACCTGGTGTTGTAAGACTTCGTACTGTGCTCACCCCAGTCCAACGCCGGCATCTCCACATCATGTCTACAATAACTGCCCTGTCGCGTATGACATGGCAACATCAGAACGTGCTGCTTGTAGCTGCCACACAAGTCAGGAAACCCTGCGCCACATCATAATAAACACTCCGTTCTCACGTTAAGAACCTTGAACCAGCCACTGCAGCCACAGAATCCCTACAGTGCAGGAGGCCATTTCGCCCATTCAGACTGCACCGACCCTCTGAAAGAACATCCTACCTAGGACCCCATCTTATCCACGCAGCCCCACCCAACCTGCATATCGTTGGACTGAGGGAGGAAACCGGAGCACCCGGAGGAAACCCACGCAGACACGGAGAGAACGTGCAGACTCCGCACAGGCAGTCACCCGAGGTCGGAATCAAAGGCGGGTCCCTTGGCACTGAGAGGCGGCCGTGCTAACCACTGTGCCACCCCTTCAGCCCGTGCAGCAAGGGCAAATCCCCACAGTCAAATGAATAGGGTAACCATCGACCGGCCTCATCCAGCTCCACCTGCCAAATATGGGAAATAACGAGCTGAGAAAGGGCCATTCATCATCAGAATGAGGTGCACAGGAATCCTTGACCTATACAGTCCAAATAAGTAACATCGCCATAGTCCCAGATGACCATAGGCTGCTTTCCCCCTTGAGGAGAGAGCGGACTGGTGGCGATTTAACCTCAGGGTCACCACACCTCAGGCGAAGGTCAAGGTTGAGAAGGCGAGGCCTTCATGAGAAACCTCAGACGGAACCGCTAGCAATACTAGTAATGCACGATTCCATCAAAACCTTGGAAAATACTAGGGAATCTAAAATCCCTCGTGCCCTGTCCAGAGCTTTGGGACAACCTGAAGTCCTGAAAGGTCCATATTAATGTACTCATCTCTTTTTACGTAATTTGCTTCCTTAGAAAGCTTTGGAACGTTTGATGCAGTTCCCTCAATCACCAAGAGATGGCAGCTCTAACCTGAGAGCAACCACTTGTGATCTGCAGCAGACAGCAGAGAGCTGGGCCGCTTGTTTTCATTGAGCTGGTGCAGAAAAAATGAAATCAAAAGAAAAACTCAAAGAGGGGGTGAGAAACTTTCTATTACCTCTGGAACCCGGAACAAGGAAAGCAAGGCAGACTGTGGGTTAATTACACGCTGAAGATTGGGGAACAGGCAAAGCAACGTCGCCGTTCCTGATACTGAATGTGAAGAGGTCAACAGCTCTGGTATTCCCAGTAGTTAACCCCATTCTGTAAAGAAATATCACCTGCAGTGGAGCACTTATGCTCATGGAGCAAGGTGCACTACACCTTTCATGTGAGGAAGACGAAGGAGTCGCTCACAGCTTCGGGAAATCCTACTTTTTACAAGAAAGAACCTGGGATTTTGATTCACGGCTGCCACAAGCTGCGGAACTTCTGTTTTCCATTCATTATGGAGGTATGAATAAGACTCAGTAAGAGGGGAATAATATCCCACTCCCTCGAGCAGTGAGAACACTAATGATAATCACATGCCTCACTTGCTTCACTACGAGTCCATCTGATCTCAATCCCTTGCATCTTTTTTCTGTCTCGTCTGTGCTTAATTTTCACACAATCCTGTGCATAAGAATACTGGAACTGTTAGGAAAACAAAGGTAGTTTTAAGGGTCTCTTTTTGTATTGGCAAACATTAGAAATAAGGTCTAGTTTTAAGTGGGTTTAATTTAATGTTTCTGTGCCTGGAAGGAACCTATAGTTAGATTCTTGCTGGACAAGGCTGTTGGTGTGCGCGGTCATTGGTTAAAGTACAACCGTGATAGAGATATAATGTGAAGAGTAAATATCGTTACTTGGTAACTGGAGGCCGTTGTAAGGGAATTTTGTTCAGTCCTTTAGTTTTAGCTGGAAGCTACAGCAGTTTGTAGACAGACAGTTGGAGTGGGAACAGCTCCCACAGCTCTGCTGAAAGCAGTCATTTTAGAAAGCTAAAGAGGGAACATCTCTCTCAGCTTTGCTGTAAGCAAAACCATACAACGTAGTAATGGTTATCTGAAGAGCAGCTAGTTAACAAAACTAGAAAAATGAAAATAAATTTCCAGATGGTCTGAGGTTAAAGACAGACGGAGCTCAGAGTAAAAATGAGATGCCAGAAGGACATCTGGAGTGATTTTCAGATCTGACGTATTGTACTAAAGTCAGTGGAATGTGAATTCAAATATACGTGGGAACTGGTGGCTGAGCCTCAAGTGTGCAAAAACAGTCAAGACAAAGATATCATAAATGGGGTTAGTGTAGAACATGGAGTGGATTTCCTGGTAGAAGTGGAGCAGAAGCTCTGTTCAAAAGAGTTGTTTGGAAAACGTGGAGTGGATTTTGCAACGTAACCTGCTAATGGAAAGCCTTATTATGAGAGGACATTTTAAAGTGTGTTTTGGGGATTAGAGCTTTGAAACTCTTATGTGACAATCATCTGGGGGATTCTGAGGAGGCATCCACAGGCACTAACTTGCGTTCATAGCCGGATAGCCTGCTGGGCGAATAAACCTTGGACAACGAAAAGTCGCTTCTTCACGGGGAGAAGGGAAAGGGGGAGAGAAGAGTACCTTCTCGGATGAGTTGCCATTCAATTATAGAGAAGCACTGGCCACTTGGAAAATGTCACCTAACCTGCTCGGCCTATCACCCAGACAGATCATATGGACAGGGAGAATGACAGAGGGTGAGAGGAGAGTTGAACCCGAGGGTCACCAGACGAGGGGCAAGGTTGAGAAGGCATGAATAACCTCAGCCGGTCTGAGAATTTAACCCACGCTGTCTGCCTTGCGCTGCATCACAAACCAGCCGTCTAGCCAACGGAGCTAAACAGTTAAAGGCATTGCCGCTAATGCTGGAGCGATGAAAATCTGTATGTGCAAGAGGCTTGTATCTTGAAGATTTCTTGCCTTGAAGGAGGATGAAGAGATAGGGAGAGCAAAGGCTGTGGAGGGTTTGAAAAGAAGGATGAGAATTAAAAGGAAACATCGGGTGATGCTGGGCTGGGAGCCCAATATATATATATTAGCAAGCACCCGGATGAATGGGGCTTAGTGCAAGTTAGGGTATGGTTAACAGGGTTTTGGATGAATTCCAGTTTATGTGGAGTGTAGAACCATTGCATTCCCCGCACCCCACCCCACCATGAAATACAGGCTTTTTTTTTTAACATGGTGCCAGGCGGCATGGTAGCACAGTGGTTAGCACTGTTGCTTCACAGTTCCAGGGTCTCAGGTTCGATTCCCGACTTGGGTCACTGTCTGTGCGGAGTCTGCACGTTCTCCCCATGTCTGCGTGGGCTTCCTCCAGTTTCCTCCCACAATCCAAAAATGTGCAGGTAAGGTGAATTGGCCATGTTAAATTGCCCTTAGTGTCCAAAAAGGTTAGGTGGGGTTACTGGGTTACGGGGATAGGGCGGAGGTGTAGGCTTAGGTAGGGTGCTCTTTCCAAGGGGCGGTGCAGACTCGATGGACCGAATGGCCTCCTTCTGCACTGTAAATTCCATGATCTATACCTGTGGAGGGATCCTCTGTACTCCTCTTTGATTAGCAGCACAATCAGTAGAAGTTACTTGTTAAGCCTCAGTCACTGACATTCCAATGCAGCAATCAAGGTCTTTTGCATACAGGGAGGCTACATTTCAATATTCTTGCATCTAAGAGTTCTACACAGTTGTATGCTGGATATTTGAGCAAGTTCCACTTCACAAATTTAAGACAAGTGTTTGCAGGAAGTAAACTTCGGCCTTCGAGAACTGCATACATTGAGGAGTCTGGCGTTTAATTAACCTGTGCCTCAGGTATAAAGGACCTTGAACCCGTAAACACAGTCACCTTCAATCATTCAGTAGCCGAAATCAATGATATTGTTCCGTTGCACAGGAGGTGTGCTCCACCAAGCCATGTTTCCATGGGCACCTTTCAACATAATCCCCTGATTTGATGGCACTCCAACTCGTAGTTTGAACCTCGACTGCATGTTGCCTAAGGCTGTTACAGCACGGGGTCACCTTCAGCCTCCTTTCAATGTTTCAAGAATCATAACAGTCAGCCAACTAATAAACCAGGCCAGCACTGTCTGATACCACAAGGCTGTGCGGGAAGGAAAAACACTGGGACACAATCTCAGCTTTGCACACACAAGAAACATCCTAGCTTAAATAAATGATTTGTTTAGTCGTGATAACTAATAATTTTTAATAATTTTTACTGTCACAAGTAGGCTTCAATTGCAATGAAGTTACTGTGAAAATCCGCCAGTCGCCACATTCCAGCGCCTGTTCAGGTACACAGAGGGAGAATTCAGAATGTCCAAATTACCTAACAGCACGACTTTCAGGACTAGTGAGAGGAAACCGGAGCACCCGGAGGAAACCCACGCAGACACGGGGAGAACGTGCAGACTCTGCACAGTCAGTGATCCAAGCTGGGAATCGAACCTGGCGCTGTAAAGCCTCAGTGCTAACCACTGTGCTACCGTGTTGCCCTAATACAGTTTCACTCCATCACATACAAGACTTTAATAAATGCAATGCCAGCATCCTTTACCTTATCTGCAAGAAACAGAGGGAAATGGGTTTGTCTGTACAAGATTACTTTTTCCTGGTTGATATTTTTAGTTGCACTGTAATTTAATTAAATTTTCCATCTTGTTAAACAAGCTCATGACATCTAGGATATTTACCTTGCAGACTACAAACTCTTAAACCGAATCATCCTGTGCAAAGCGGGGAGAGGGTGGTACATCAGTAATGTCACCGGACTGATAATCCTGGAACTAAAAGCTGGTGTCAGTAATGGTGACCATGAGATCACCCATTGATTGTCATTAAACCCATCCGGTTCCCTCATGTTATTTAGGGAAATTAAATTGGCCATCCTTACCTGGTCTGGCCTACATGTGACAGAGCACTAACAACAATGTGGTTGTCCCTGAACAACTCCCTGAAATGGCCTAGCAAACTACGCAGCTCAAGGGCAATTAGAAATGGGCAACAAGTACTGACTTTGCCACATACCATGAAATAACAAAGGGAGAAAAAAAAAAACTACGATAGGCAGCACGCTTCCAATTTGAACTGGCGGCCAACTGCTCCTAAACTGCTTCCTGGACACAGGAAATTATACCATCTATCTTTGCCCTGATGTTACCCCTATCACTTCATCGCCTCTGGGATTGACAAGTCTCCAGTTGTCCTGAGTGACCCTCCAAGCTTCAACTCATCCAAAACTCCATCTTCATTAAAACTCGCACCATTTCACTCATCCATCACCTCGGTGCTGGATTTTCATTGGCTTCTAATCTTCATCCTCATTTGTAAATCCTTCCATAATCCTTGCTTCTCCACATTCCCGCAAATCTTCCCGCCCCCATTAAGCTCCTTTCACTTTTCTGACCCGGGCTGACGGTACTAATGGTCCCCACCCACTCCCCTCCATTTACAGCAGTGGCTGGACTCCGAAAGTGTTTGACTTTAGGATGCCTTGCCCTGTCGATAGGTGCTACATAAATGCACATGCTTTCTTTCATATGAAAACCGGCTCCAGAAAATCTGATTTATGGCAAGGCGGAATTAAGACAGTTTACCGAGAATTTGCATTGCTGCAAACAGCAGGTTTCATATCATGAACCTGTGTCTGTGATGCCTTCTGTCTGGGTTTGGACCCGGCAGAAGATGGCAGTGCTACCACAGCTGCCAGCAGGCTGCAGGACCATCCTAGGGACATTGATCACAACGCAACATTTTCCTGTTAATATAAGGCAAAAAAAAAGTCCTGTCCAGAACCTTGCAGCATTCCCAGTGTTTTAATTTGTATTGCTATTGTGTTTAATCGCAATAAATCACCTAATGAGAATAAATTATTTATAACTTTTTTTCTGCGTAGCCTGTCCTGCTGCCTGCATGATTGAATTCCATAAACAGTGAGCATGTACCCCTGTAGCAACATTGTTAAAACAGCTGTTTTCAATTACTGCCAGACGTGTTCTTTGTTAATTGTAAACGTTATAAAACCATAAACGTCAGATTCCAGAGTCTCATGTTAATTCTACACTACTCTTTTAAAAATAATTCCCATCTGGAATTTCGACTAATTAATTCTTCAGACATGGATGAAGCACAAGGATTGTCAAGTGCATTGCTGCTAGAGTCAAGACACAAGCCACCCCGCGCTCTCTATTAAGTTGAGTCCATCATTCAAGCACTGAGCTGCAGACTTATTTTTTTCCCCCCAAACGTTGATTTCAGCCGAGAAGCTGGAGTAGGTCGGAAACGCAGACCTCTGGTTGAAAATGCCAACCTGGTGGCCTTCAGTAATCCATCGTGGAACAGCAAAAATTAAATCACCGTGGCATTGTGAAATATGCATGTGACGTTGCCTACACAGCCACTTTTATGAAATGAAAGTCGCTTATTGTCACAAGTAGGCTTCAAATGAAGTCACCGTGAAAAGCCCCTAGTCACCACATTCCGGCGCCTGTTCGGGGAGGCTGGTACGGGAATTGAACCGTGCTGCTGGCCTGCCTTGGTCTGCTTTAAAAGCCAGCTCTTAGCCGAGTGTGCTAAACCAGCCCCTACTCTATTTTCTGGCATCGCTCTGACTTTCCAGGAGACACACAATTCAATGAATCCCACTGCAAGCCTCTTACAAAACACAACTCCTGGCAAACTGGAATTTCTGTTAAATGACAACCTTCAATACCCGCTGCAGTTATTTTCTATCAATGGAACTGCATATGGGGGGGGGGGGGGGGGGGGGGTGTTTAGGGGCAGCTGATGTGATACTGCCATTCCGCAATTCCGCTCAAGACCAATTTTTACTCCATCAATACCCATTTGATAGCAAAGGGCAAATAGACTCAACAGTGCCAGCCCTTTCTAAACTACCTTAACCAAACCGTCTGCCCATTTATCATGTAATTCAATCCCTTTGCCACTTGAAAACCCAACACACTGTTTGCTGAACCCATTGATTTACGTCAGTAACCTTCCCTGATATCTTACTCTACATGTACTCAGCCCGAGTTCAGTCTCATCTCCTAACTTTTAAATCAGGTTCTCTGTACCTTTCTCGTGTGAATAATTTTGGAAACACGATGAGAAGATATTTCAAAATCCTATATTCCTATTTTACATGCTAATGAGCACCTACTTCAACCCAAAAACATTATCCAGCCAGAGCGATCTCCTTTTCCCTCCCCTCTTTGTCCAGATTGTCATATCCTTGAAACCACACAAATAAATCCCTGGGCGCGATTCTCCGCTCCCGCACTGGTTGGGAGAATCCCCGGCACGCCATTTTTCCCCGCGCCGCCGGTCCGACGCCCTCCCACGATTCACCCAAGCGGCGACAACGGCCCCGTCGAGTTCTGCGCGGCGTAGGCCGGAGAATCGCCCGGGACACCCAAAATGGCGATTCTCCGCTACACCCGCTATTCTCCGGCCCGGATGGGCCGAGCGGCCTGCCCAAAACGACGGCTTCCCGCCGGCGCCATCCACACCTGGTCGCTGCCGGCGGGAACAGCGCAGGAACTCTGGGGTGGCGGCCTGTGGGGGGGCGAGGGGGTTCTTTCACCGTGGTAGGACTCAAAAGGGGTCTGGCCCGTGATCGGTGCCCACCGATCGGCGGGCCGGCGTCTCTGAAGGAGGACCTCCTTTCCTCCGCGCCCTGCAAGATCCATCCGACATCTTCTTGCGGGGCGGCCTCGGGGAGGACGGCAACCACGCATGCGCGGGTGACGCCAGTTACGCAGCGGATGGCACGGCGCCACTTTTACGCGGTGCCAATGCCCGGCGCGCGCTGACGACGCTGCTTTCACGACACGCCCCCCCCCCCCCCCCCCCCCCCCCCCCCCCGAGTTTCTCGCGGCCCCGATCCTAGCCCATTTCCGGGCCCTGAATCGGTCGAGATCGGGGCCATTTCGCACCGTCGTGAACCTCGCGCCGTTCACGACGGCATGGGCACTTAGCCGCAGGAGCAGAGAATCACGCCCCTTGTATCTAGGCTGAAGAAGCAGAGCACACAATTTGCTTTACAGATGACAGACATCACAGACCTAACTTACACTAAACCCACACATAGTAGCCAGGATTCTCCAATCCCGCGGCCAAGTCATGACGCCGGGGTGAAAAGCGGCGTGAGCACTCCGGCGTCAAGGGCCTCAAGTGGCAGGTATTCACCCCTTCCTAGGGGGCTAGTACGCCGACGGAGTGGTGTCCGCCGCTCCGGCACCCGAAAGCCAGCGCGCCATGGCCGGCGCAGGTCCGCACGTGTGTGCGTTCCCGTCTCCACGCCGGCCCCCGGGCAATATGGAGGAACCCTCCAGGGGCCCGGCGCAGAGGAACATAGGCCCCCACGGAACTAGGCCCCCACGGAACTAGCCCGCCCGTCGATCGGTAAGCCCCGATCGCGGGCCAGACCACCACGGAGGCCCACCCTGGGGTCGGATCCCCCAGCCCCCCCCCCCACCAGGACGGCCCCCGCAGCCAGAACTCAGAGGTCCCACCGGGTGGGACCATACATAGCCCACGCCGGTGGGACCCAGCCGAACTCAGCGGGCACTCGGCCAGTCGACTCGCGGGGGGGGGGGGGGGGGGGGGGGGGCCATTGACCGGTGCGGCTGCGGGCGCGGGAGAATCGGCGGACCGGCGTGGCACGATTCTCACACCCCACCCCGGCGATTCTCCGGCCCGGTGCGGGGTCGGAGAATCCCAGCCAGTAACAATGATATACCGTAATCCCAATGGCATATTTGTACACTTACCGGCAGGGTAACATTTGTACACTTACATATGCAGGGAGCAACATACCATCCCTATTGGCTACAGGGAGCTTTATCAATCACCGGTAAACGTATCAGTAACAACATTGAAAACAGGAAACTGGGTGTCATTATGTCCAGTTAAACAGCTGATCAAAGTGCGAGGTAAGTCACCTTCCTTGTTAAGAACATAACTTAAGGAACAGTTCGACCGATCATTTGCGACACAGCCAGTTAATGTGTCTTGTCCGATTGAATCACCAAGCTCATTTGAATTTCTTGGAGCCATTGGATCATTCTACCCCATCAAAACATCCTCCAATTAGTCTTTTCTCTCCACTGGTTTCTAGAAACTCATTTCTGCTTCATTTCTCCCTTTGCTGTCACCCACTGTCTCCCCCTCTTTCACTTCAGTGGGTGGTGAGTGAGGGAAAAGGCTGAGAGGAGACGCTCAGCCAGCGATCAAAATTGGATACTGTTACTAGGCATCATCCCAATACGTGCCGCTAGAAAGTAACAAGAGTGGGTAGGCACTAATTTAATTGAGTGCTTGGGATAAATTACAAGTGCCGATGCACCATTAGACGGAGTTAAAACATACTAGCCTATCTCACATTGGACTTTGTTATCAGTTTAATAAATATTAACAATTGATTATTACAAACATAACAATGGAACAGACTGATAAGGGTGAAAAGTAATTTATTTACTTTTACAATCTATTTACTGTTGTTAACTGAACATTGGTCACCTTGAATTATATTGTTAATTATTTGGATATGTTGCATGCGTTGTTGGCCCTATCCTTATCAGTCTGTTACCTTCAAAACATTAATTTCTTAATCAAATGAGTGATCATTGCAATGACATTTATCTAAATTTCTGGTTAGCTAGTACTCGATGTTCGGCGAGCACTGTTCATGAAAAGTACTCGACTGTAAGGTTCCAGACGAGTGACCACACGGAAACCATGACTGTTAGAAAAACTCAATATGTATTCAACCTATGAGATACAATTCCTACTGCCCGAAGGTTCTCCTGCGCCTGGCCCACACTTGGGCCGGGTTATTTATGTCTCATGGAACCCTTGCTTAAGGGTGTAGCTCTGCCCCCTCGTCTGCAGAGATCATCTTCAGGTGAGACCACAGGGACTCTGATGTTGCAGACCCCGTGGCCTCCAGTCTGGTTATAACGCCCCCTCCCATTCCAATCCAATATGTGGTCCACTTCAACGGCTGGCGGGAAAATTCCCTTTGCCTTCTTTGCTCGGCTCTGTTTCTCAAGCGCCCGCTGTGCTGCGCCTGGTGGGGTGTAATGGACTAGGGAGCGACGTTTCCAGGCCGAACGCCTGGGTGTGTCCATCGTGTGGTGGTTGGTGGCCCGCATCGGATCCATTGCGACCTCCATTGGCAAGGTTGCCATGTCCAATTCAGGGTCTGATGAGTCGTCATCCCGCATCTCAACACTTGCTTATGCCAAAACCACCAAATAAAATAAAAGTTCAGACTACTTTATAGACACTCGCCCGTATTAATTTTACCAAAGATACTTTGCGACTCCATAACTTTGGAATTAGAGACAAACTTGGGATATATGGCAAAAAGGTTTACTCACCCAATCACAACACAGGAAATGGCAGTGCCGATAAAAGCATAAGTTAGAATTGAGCCCAAATTTCGGAAGAAATATCTCTGTTTAAAAAAAAAATCAAAAGATGGCATTACTTCATTGTTTCAGAGTGTATCCTAATAATGTCATTCTCAACAGAATCAGAATATCCTGGCAACTATAAATACTGTAGGTAGTGATTCAGACCTGGAAAGTATAGGTAGGTGGGGGAATCATCATTCCCCCACATCATAAGTTCCTATGTTCCTGGTCCTCCATCAACAAAGGACACCATTCACCACAATGCAAATGTTTCAAGACAAAGAATTAGATCTTCACCTCCTATGATAACTTTGTTGAAATTGTTTGTGGCTGGCTAACTAATAACATTGATACAGGCAGAGGACAGAAAGCAACAAACAAATCTAAAAGTGGGGATAAAAATATATCAGCTTGTCTCTTTAACTTTCTGCCAAGCAAAGTAGATAATGGGGATCCTGTAGGTGTAGTATATCTGGACCTCTGGAAGATGTTTGATAAGGTGCCGCACAGAAGGTTAATTCACAAAGTGAGATCAAATGGGATTAGGGGCAACGTATTAGCTTGGATAGAAGACTGGCTGACGGACAGGAGACAGAGAGTCGGGTTAAATGGGTCTTTTTCTGGATGACAAGATGTAACTAGTGGGGTGCCACAGGGTTCGGTCCTTGGGCCCCAGCTATTTATAATCTATATTAACAACTTGGATACAGGGATAGAAGATTCTATAGCCAAATTCGCAGATGACACAAAAATAGATGGACAGTAAGTTGCAATGAGAAAATAAGAACATTACAAATGGATATAGATGGGTTAGGAGAGTGGGCCAAAATGTGGCAGATGGAGTTTAACATGAATAAGTGGGAGGTCATGCATGAGCCACCGAAAACTAGCATGCAGGTACAGCAGGTAATAAGGAAAGCAAATGGAATGTTGGCATTTATAGCAAAAGGAATTGAATATAAAGGGACAGAGGTGTTGTTGCAACTATACAAGGCATTGGTAATAGGAAAGATGTAGTGGCATTGGAGGCAGTTCAGATGAGGTTCACAAGATGGACGAGGCGTTTGTCGTCTAAGGAGAGATTGAACAGTTTAGGTCTATACCCTCTAGAGTTTAGAAGAATATGGGGAGATCAAATCAAGGTATGCAAGATGCTAAAAGGTGTGGATAAAGTAGAGCAGATGCTTCCTCGTGTGGGCCATTCTAAAATGAGAGGTCATAATCTTAGAATAAGCGGTAGAAAATTTAAAACAGAGTTGAGGAGAAACTACTTCCCCCAAAGGGTTGTGAATCTGTGGAATTTTCTATCCCAGAGTGTGGTGGATGCAGGGACAGTGAAGGAGGTGTGAGACAGATTTTTAATTGGTAATGGGTTGAAGGGTTATGGAGAATGGGCAGGTTGGTGGAGTTGAGGCTATGATGGGATCAGCCATGATCACAGTGAAGGTGTTTAGGCTCGGGAGGCTAAATTGCTGACTTCTGCTCCGAGGTCTGTGTTCTAGGGGGGAGATGCTCTGGCTGATTTTGCAATTCAGCTCTTGGACTGCAGCATTGTAGTAACAGATGAGGAATATATGAGCCATGATAGAATGGCGGGGCAGACTCGATGGACTGAATGGCCTAATTCAGTTCCCATAGGGGCTTTTCACAGTAACGTCATTTGAAGCCTACTTGTGACAATAAGCGATTATTATATTATTATATTTTATGAACTTATGAGGTCTTGATCCATGCTAGAATATATTTCTGTAGTGCACAGATAACAGTCAATCTCTGGCGCCTTGGCCAGTATCCATTCATGTGTGAGGTTAGACAAGCTATTTAATTATAGGAGGACTGGAGGATAGTCAATGTGGTGTCATTATTCAAGAAGGGAGGAAGGGATAGACCCTGGGCGGGATACTCCCGCAATTGGCGAGATGGCCCGATGCCGGCACCAAGAACGGCATGAACCGCTCCGGCCTCGGGCCACCCAGATGTTGGGAATCCTCCCCACTTCCGGGGGATAGGCCAGCGCGGAAAGATTGGCGCGTGCCTTCCGAAGGGCCGCCGTGGGCCCGTGCATGCGCAGAACCGCCGGCATGCTCTTGCACATGTGCAGGGGGTTTCTTCTCCGTGCCGGCCTTGGCGGAGCCCTACAGAGGCCGGCGTGCAAGGAAGGAGTGCCCCCGTGGCACAGGCCCGCCCGCAGATCGGTGGGCCCAGATTGCAGGCCAGGCCACCGTGGGGACCTCCCTCGGGGGCCGGATCCTCCTGCCCCCTGCCTCCCCCCCCCAGAGAATTCGGCAGTCGGCGTCGGAACGGGATTCACGCCCCCCCCTGGAAACTACAGGCCAGTCAGTCTAACTCAGTGCTAGGTTTTCACCCAAAGAGTTGTGAATGTGTGGAATTCCCTGCCCAGTGAAGCAGGCAAGGCTTCCTCTTGAATGTTTTTAAGGCAAAGATAGATCTTTGAACAGTAAAGAAATTAAGGGTTATGATGAGCGGGTAGGTAAATGGAGTCGAGTCCACAAAAAGATCAGCCATGATCTTATTGAATGGCGGAGCAGGCTCGAGGGGCCAGGTGGCCGTCTCCTGCTCTTAATTCTTATGTTCTTTTGAAACTATTGGAAGCATTTCTGAGGGACAAAATTAATCTGCATTTGGAGAGGCAGGGATTAATCTAGGACAGTCTGCATGGTTTTGTTAAGGGGAGGTCATGTCTGACCAACTTGATTGAATTTTTTAAAGAGATGATCAGGTGGGTAGATGAGGGAAATGCATTTGACCTAGCCCTACTTGATAAGCTCCCACATTGGAGACGGAGACTGACAGCCAAGGTAAGAGCCCATGTGATCCAAGGAAATTTGGCAAATTGGATCCAACAAAGGCCGAGTGGCAGGAAGCAGAAGATGATCGTCGAGGGGTGTTTTTCTGACTGGACGACTGTGTCCAGTGGGGTCCCGCAGGAATCGGTGTTGAGACCCCTGCTATTTGTAGTTTATATCAACGATTTAGATGTGAATGTAGGAGGGTTGATCAGTAAGTTTGTGGATGACATGAAAATTGGTGGGGTGGTAAATAGCGAGGAGGATAACCTTTTATTACAGGAGGAGATAGACGGGCTGGTCAGATGGGCTGATCCGTGGGAAATGGAATTCAATCCGGATAAGTGTGAGGTGATGAACTTGGGCAGGACAAGCAAGGCAGTGGAATACATGGTAAATGGCACGACCCTGGCAAGGATCAGAATGACCTTGGTGTGCATGTTAACAGTTCCCTTAAGGTAGCAGACCATCAGGTATACTTGCCGTTGTTAGCCGAGGCATAGAGTTTAAGAGCAGAGAGACTATGCTGGAACTGTTGTAAAGGTTGATTAGACCACAGCGGGAGAGTGGTAGTTCTGAAGAGAGATTGGATAGACTAGTGTTGTTTTCCTTGGAGCAGAGGAGACTCAGACGGGACTTAATTGAGATGTATAAAATTATGAGGGGCATAGGTAAGGTAAAGGTAAAGTCATCATAGTCTTAGATGACCATAGGTTGCTTTCTCCTTTAAGAGGGAGAGCTGACTGGTGGTGATTTAACCTGAGGATCACCATACCTCAGGCGACCGGCAAGGTTGAGAAGGCAGGCCTTCATGAATAAGCATCATCGGTCTCCAGCTCAGCTAATTCAACATATGGGTAGCACGATAGCATAGTGGTTAGCACAAGTGCTTCACAGCTCCAGGGTCCCTGGTTCGATCCCCGGTTTGGGTCACTATCTATGCGGAGTCTGCACGTTCTCCCACGGTCTGTGTGGGTTTCCTCCAGTTTCCTCCCACAGCCCAAAGATGTGCAGGTTAGGTGGATTGGCCATGCTAAATTGCCCTTAGTGTCCAAAAAGGTCGGGTGGGGTTACTGGGTTACGGGGATAGAGCGATGGTGTGGGCTTGGGTAGGGTGCTCTTTCCAAGGGCCAGTGTAGACTCGATGGGCCGAATGGCCTCCTTCTGCATTGTAAATTCTATGATTCTATGAACATTGATTGGAGGCAAGCATAGGACCATCCAGTCTGAAAGCACCACCTGGCTTTACCAGGTGAGACAGTGGGCAGAGGAAAACTGACACTTTTAAACGGGGTCCTGATAATAATAACCTTTTATTGTCACAAGTATGAAGTTACTGTGAAAAGCCCCTCATCGCCGCATTCCGGCGCCTGTTCGGGTAAGTTGGTACGGGAATTGAAACCCGCACTGCTGGCCTTGTTCTGCATCACAAACCAGCTATCTAGCCCACTGAGCTAAACTAGCCTTTAAACATACAATGACTTAGAAGAACATAGACTGAAAAAGTAAACCGCCAAAAAAAAGAATATTTAATGGAGGCAGTTGCTGCAAATGTCACCCTGGAAACCATTCAGATTTCAAGCATTTATGTCCTTCTGAAACTGAAACCCATCGTTCTCACCTTTTTCAGGCTGTAGCCTGCGTAAAATATTATCGGCGGTAAGAGGACATTGAAGAAAACTTCTGAATCAAACGTTACCTAAAAATATGAGACAAAATTAGACATGTCAGTATAACTTTCCAACTGGCTTTGTTGAAAATTCACATCCTCACACACAAACTGGGAAATTGGATTTTGGATGGCAATTGGGTTACTTTATCCAATTCCTCAATTATTCTGTGCATATTCTTTTGTGCAGTGTTGGAAGCTACCAATTAATAGGAGACAGATCCCATCAGCAGAAATTGCATAAAATTTAAATCCAACTAGATTATTAGATGCATCATTAATTTCAATCCAAAATCTTTTTTTAAATCACAATATCACAGAATTGTTACAGCTGAGGAAGTTGTCGTCCAACCTGTTGTGTCGGCATGAAATTTGCGAATGAGCAATTCCCCCGCCTTCACCCCGTAACTCTGCCCTTTCTTCCTTTTCAGACAACATTCTAATTCCCTCCTGAATGATTCAATTGACCTTGCCTCTGCGGCACTCTCAGGCGGAGCAGTCCAGATCCTAACCACTCGCCGCTTGAAACTTTTCTCATGTCTCCGCTGCTTCTTTTTTTCCCCAATTACCTTAAATCTGATCCTTCTTGTTCTTGAATCATCCGTGTATTTACAGTGGTAAACCAAAAGCTTTTCCATACACCTGTGGAATAATTCCTGTGGAATTCATTACCACAGAAAGTTGTTGGTACTAAAACTTTGAATATATTCAAGAGGTGGCTGGATATAGCACTTGGGGAGAATGGGATCAAAGGCTATGGGGAGAAAGCAGGATTCGGCTATTGAGTTGGATGATCAGCCATGATCATGATGAATGGCGGAGCAGGCTCGAAGGGGCAAAAGACCTCCTCCTGTTCCTATCTATTTATTATGTACCAGTACGTGCTCATAATTCATTGCACAAAATCCAGTCGGTATGATTAAAACACTGAATTACTCAAATAAGCATTCTTGCAAAATGCACTTCTGCAAATTAATTGGGAGAGAAACATCTATAAAACTAAAGGTCAGAGCCCTATACAGGGAAAAGTATGGTCTTAAAATTCAGGTATTGTGACAGTCACATTTTCTTCTCTGTTAACACTGCTGTGAGGTTTCAGTGTAGGGAGCAGTTTCTGGACGTATAAAACTTTAATAAGCATTTTTATTTTGTCTACTTTTTAAATGACCTGGCATTCCCTACCATTGTTGTATGGTGTCACATACACTTACCTTGCAGATTATCACTGTATTCCTGGAATAAACTGATTAAATTTGGAATTATTCCATTCTTTGCACAAGCTTGGCTACAGAAAATATTCAGAAGCTTAGGGGAGCACTCGGCTCCCATTAATAAAATACCACTTATAGAATAGAAAGAAGGGTAAAGAGGAAATATATGGGATGGGCAACAATAATGGAAAAATAATACCATATATGCCACAGACTTCCCTCTGCGTTGAGATGATGGCATCGATTGACTGCAGATTATTTTCATGACACTCGTTTCAAATCAAATTGTGCTGCTCGTAGAATCATTCTCATTAAAAAAGCCATCATGCTCAGTAATATCCCTTGAAGTGTATTCAAAGCCAGCTGGCCACAACCAATTACTTTGCAGTGTAACTTCACCAATGCTTTCAAATTCAGCATTTTATCTCTGCTCGCACACACACACACACTCTCACAACGTTTTTCTCCCTCGCTCCAAATCTTTCATCCCAGCCAACGTATCCGAATTTCACCACTCACACAAACCTCTCATCTCTGACAATATGATCGCAGCCTCTACAAGTCTCTCAAGCCGGACAACAGATCGTTAATCCTAGCTCCTGAGAAAGTTGCATATCCCGGTCAACACCACTCGTCGTGCCTAGAACATGGTCCCTCCTTTCCGGAGTCTTTCCTAAACATTGAGTGTCTCAGTCTGATGGGTGTTATAACAGCCTTGCTCCTCAATGTAACCAAGTTTCACCGTTGAGCCCAGCCTAGACTATCTGCACCGTAATCTGGTTCTGGTTCCCAATCTAGATATTTACTCAAGTTAATCTGAACAAAAAATACCCACAAACACCTGAACCCAACGCGTCAGAAAGCCGACAAGTTTCACACTTTTGTTCAATCCGAGATGCCCAATGGAAAAGCTTATAGCACAGGAGGGGGCCATTACATCCATCGTGCCCTCACCAATATTTGAAATATCAGCTGAGCTATAGAAGTATCCTGTCAATGGGGTGTTAACACAGGAAGAAGGCACTGAATCAGAAATGTCACCTTTTGTGAAAATGTTGAAAACAGAAAGGCCTTTGTTTGGAACATATGCACTTGACAATGTAACACACTTGTCAACACGGGGTTTCATCAAAATGAATGAACAGATTCCCAAACCAATGAGGAGTAGAGAATGACAAGTCTAACACCAAGGCAGGTAGAGATGAAAATGATCTGTGAAAGATCCTAAACATAGACCCGTTCTGCGGCTCTGTATTCCAGTCCACCCAAACCTCATTAAGAGCTAGACAGCATGACAAGCATTTCCCTATCATATTAATTATTATTATGTTCTGACAGCACAGTGTAAATTATTCATTTTAATGGGAAGGATACTTGACACCTACAGCAACAAGAGATGCCAACACAGATGCTCGATTTCTATCTGTGCAGAATGAAGTTGACTTACATAGAAGCCGAGAAAATAGGGGCAATCCATTCGGCCCATCCAGCCTGCTCCCCCCATTCAATATGACAATGGCTGATTGTCTATCTCAATGCCATATTCCCACATTCTCCCCATATCCCCTTAACCTCTAAACGGATGCATACTGGCCTTTGAGGTGTGAATTTGTTATAATAAAAACTTCCTTTAGCAGGAACAAGTATCATTGTGCAAAGTATCAGATTGTTTCCAAATGTGTCATTGATTTGACCAGCGTTTCTAGGGGATTTTTCAATCAAAATACAAAACAAAACTTATGTCCTAAGTCCAGGTACACCAGTCAGTCACTGAGAGCAAGCATGCAGAGGTACAGCAAGCAGTGACTTCATTTGAAGCCTACTTGTGACAATATGCGATTTTCATTTTTTTTAAATTATTTTTTCAGTGAGGAAGGCAAATGGTATGTTGGCCTTCATTGCAAAAGGACTTTGCAATGTCCTACTGTGCAGGGGCAAGGATATCTTACTGCAGCTGTACAGGGCCTTTGTGAGGCCACACCTTCGGAGTACTGTGTGCAGTTTTGGTCTCCTTAACTAAGAAAGGATATACTTGCCATCGAGAGAGTGTAGTGAGGTTTCTCCAGAATAATTCCTGGGATGGCAGGACTGTCGTACCAGTAGACATTTGGTCGGCAGGGCCTGTATTCATTGGAATTTAGAAGAATGAGAGGGGATCTAATTGAAATGTATAAAATTCTGGCAAGGCTGCACAGACTGGATGCAGGGATGTTGTTTCTCTGGCTGCGGGGGGGGGGGTCTAGTACAAAGATCGGTGGCGGTGGCCAGATCACGAAGGATCCTCGAGGGCAGCGGCAGAGAAAAGAAGGAAGCAAGATGGCGTCGGAGGGAGGCCGGGCGACATGGGGACCGGATCAGGATGAATTCCTCAGAAGGTGTGTGGAGGAGTTAAAAAAGGAGGTGCTGGCCCCGATGTTGCTGGCAATCGATGGGCTCATAGAAACACAAAAGGCCCAGGCGATAGAGCTCCGTGTGGTGAAGGCGAAGGTAACTGAAAACGAGAATGAGATCCTGGGCCTAGCGGTCAAAATGGAGACGCACGAGGCGCTACATAAGAAGTGCATCGAAAGAACTGAAGTCCTGGAAAATAGATCAAGGAGAAAGAACCTCCGGATCCTGGGTCTCCCCGAGGGAGTGGAGGGAGCAGACGGCGGGGCGTATGTGAGCACGATGCGACATTCGCTAATGGGAGCTGAGGCCCCCTCGGGCCCCTTGGAGGTGGAAGGGGCTCACCGGGTCCCTGCGGGGAGACCAAAGGCTGGAGAACAACCAAAGGCGATGGTCGTGAGATTTCACCGCTTCAATAACAGAGAGGTTGTTTTGAGATGGGCCAAGAAGGTACAGAGTAGCAGATGGGAGAATGCGGTGATATGAGTGTATCAGGACTGGAGCGTGGAGGTGGCGAGAAGGAGAGCGAGTTTCAATCGAGCCAAGGAGGTGCTGCATAAGAAGAAAGGAAAGTTCGGGATGCTGCAGCCGGCGCGATTATGGGTCACGTACCACGATAGACACTACTATTTTGAAACGTCGGAAGAAGCATGGACCTTCATCCAAAAAGAGAAACTGGACCAGAACTGAGGGACTGATGTTGGGGGGGAAACGACAATGTTGATGTATAGAAATGTAAATTGGGGAAAGGGAGGTTCACTGTATCGGGACGGTCTTTGACGGGGGGGGGGACACTGAGAAATGTGGGCGCCGGTGGGGAAAAAAGGGACATAGGTGGGGGATGGGGAATGGGAACGGGGCTGTAGGGGGAGCTGCGCCATAGGGGACTGGACGGTTCTAGGAAAGCGCGGGTCTTTTCCCGCGCTAGAGAGATGATGGCGGGAAGACAGGCGCAAGGAGGATGGGAGTTCCACACACGAGGGGGTCAAGGAGAGAGCGGGAGAAGCCGTGGTCAGTTGAAGTCAGCTAACTTTCTGAAGCAATATGGGGGGAGTAACCATGCTAGATGGGGATCTAGCGGGGGGTGGGGATAACTGGGTTGCTGCTGCTGGGATCGAGAGGGAGCTGGTAAGAGAAGAGGTGGTCGGGGCGGGAATACGCCGCCTGGGGGACTGGTGGGTGCGCGGGACCTGGACGTGGGACTGGCCCAGAGTGGGTGATGGCTAGCTGTTTCAGACCATGCCCCGCACTGGGTGGATCTGGAACTAGGAGAGGAGAGGGAACAGCGCCCACTCTGGCGACTGGATGTGGGATTATTGGCGGATGAGGGAGTCTGTGGAAGGGTGCGGGCATGTATCGAAAGGTACCTGGAGGCCAATGATGATGGGGAGGTCCAAGTGGGGGTAGTATGGGAAGCGCTGAAGGCGGTGGTCAGGGGAGAGTTGATCTCCATCAGGACTTACAAGGGGAAAACAGAGGCCAAAGAGAGGGAGAGATTACTGGGGGAGATTTTGAGTGTGGATAAAAGATATGCGGAGGCCCCGGACGAAGGACTATATAGGGAGAGGCGAAGACTCCAGACGGAGTTTGACCTGCTGACCACAGGGAAGGCAGAGGCACAGTGGAAGAAGGCACAGGGGATGAGATAAGAGTATGGGGAAAAGGCAAGTCGGCTGCTGGCCCACCAGCTTCGTAAGAGGACAGCGGCGAGGGAAATAGGGGGAGTTAGGGATGAAACGGGAACTACGGTGCGGAGTACAGGGAAGGTAAATGAGGTGTTTAAGACCTTTTATGAGAGGTTATATAGGTCCCAACCCCCGGAGGGAAAAGAGGGGATGCAGCAGTTTCTGGACCAACTAAGGTTCCCGAAGGTGGAGGAGCAGGAGGTGGCAGGCCTGGGGGCGCCAATTGGGGTGGACGAGGTGACTAAAGGGCTGGGGAACATGCAGGCAGGGAAGGCCCCGGGACCAGATGGGTTCCCGGTGGAATTTTATAGGAAATATGTGGACTTGCTGGCCCCGCTGCTGGCAAGAACCTTTAACGAGGCCAGAGAAGGGGGGACTCTACCCCCGACAATGTCGGAGGCGACGATATCACTAATCCTGAAGCGAGATAAAGATCCACTGCAATGCGGGTCTTATAGGCCTATCTCGCTCCTGAATGTGGACGCCAAGTTGCTGGCAAAAGTGCTGACAATGAGGATAGAGGATTGTGTCCCGGGGGTGGTGCACGAAGACCAGACAGGGTTTGTAAAGGGGAGACAATTGAATGTCAACGTGCGACGGCTACTGGGGGTGATAATGATGCCCCCAGCAGAGGGGGAGGCAGAGATAGTGGCAGCAATGGATGCAGAGAAGGCATTTGATAGGGTAGAGTGGGAGTACTTATGGGAGGTGCTGAGGAGGTTTGGGTTCGGGGAGGGGTTTGTCAGCTGGGTTAAACTCCTCTATGGGACCCCAGTGGCAAGTGTAGTCACAAATCGGCAAAGATAGGAGTATTTTCGGTTACATAGGGGAACAAGGAACTCTGTCCCCATTACTGTTCGCGTTGGCAATTGAACCACTGGCCATAGCGCTGAGAGACTCTAGGAAATGGAAGGGGGTGGTTAGAGGGAGAGAGGAACACCGAGTGTCACTCTACGCAGATGACCTACTGCTATATGTGGCGGATCCAGTGGGGGGGGATGACAGAGGTTATGCAGATATTGAGGGAGTTTGGAGACTTTTCGGGATATAGGCTTAACATGGGAAAGAGTGAGCTTTTCGTGATACACCCTGGGGACCAGAGTAGAGGGATAGATGGCCTGCCGCTAAGGAGGGCGGAAAGAAACTTCCGATATTTGGGGATTCAGATAGCCAGGAGCTGGGGAACTTCACACAAACTCAATCTGACTCGGCTGGTGGAGCAGATGGAAGAGGATTTCAAAAGGTGGGATATGCTGCCGCTGTCACTGGCAGGCAGAGTGCAGGCGATTAAGATGATGGTCCTCCCGAGGTTTCTATTTGTGTTTCAATGTCTCCCTATATTGATCACTAATGCCTTTTTTAAGAAAATAGATAGGAGCATTATGAGCTTCGTGTGGGCAGGGAAGGCCCTGAGGGTAAGGAGGGGTTCCTGCAACTTAGCAGGGACAGAGGGGGACTGGCGTTGCTGAATTTAGACGACTATTACTGGGCCGCCAATGTGGCGATGATCCGCAAGTGGAAAGAGGGAAGCGGGGGGGGGGGGGCAACTCGTTTTTGTTCTAGTTGGGGTGGAGGGGGGGAACACCATTTCTTGTTACTTTGTTAGTTCACTACTTTATTTAAACAATGTTATCTATTAGTTATTGTGTTACCGTTTTTGTTGATTTGTAAGGGGGAAAAATTGTGTTTGAAAACTTTAATAAAATATATATTTTTTAAAAAAGAAACCACTTGAGCAGGGAAAATGTTTGGGCTGCTGGGCCCTCTTACATTCAGGAAGGTTTTTAAAATTCTCATTTTCTGTCATTGATACTTGCAAATGACATCTTAGAGGAACAGGATTCCTTTCCCAGTGTTAAGATTCCTGCTGTGATTCATTTGTTCATGCAAAGCAACACTTTTTAAACTGTGGGAGTGAATAGCAGATTGATGCTTTCTGTTCCAAATCAAATCCACCTTTTGTGCATTCTTCATTCACCAAAGTCGGTTTCCCATTCTAGTTCAGCTTCAGATAATTTGGGTGAAAAACCATCATTCCAGACGTTTGGGTCAATCTGGGGTAAAGGGGCAGCAAAGTGGTTTCACCATTTTTATTATGGCCCTCCAAATGATAACGGCATCATTTGAACTATTAACATGATGCGCGCAGTGTGACAACCTGCAATAAATCCCGTAGTGGCACAGTGGTTAGCACTGCTGCCTCACAGCACCAGGGTCCCGGGTTCAATTTCATCCTTGGGTGACTGTCTGCGTGGGGTTTGCACGTTTTTCCTGTGTCTTAGAACATAATAACTAGGAGCAGGAGTAGGCCACCTGGCCCCTCGAGCCTGCTCTGCCATTCAATGAGATCATGGCTGATCCGAGTGCTCCAATTTCCTCCCCATGTGAATTCCTCCTACAATGGGCAGGATCACTTTTTAGTAAATCTGCATATTAGAGCAAGGCAGTGAGCTTCACTCTAATTTGCAGGTTCCCGAGGTACCTGAGGCATTGGGATCTGAGGCCTTAGCTGACTGGCAGAAGGCAGAGAGTGGGGATAAAGGGGTCTTTTTCAGGATGGCAGCCGGTGACTAGTGATGTGCCTCAGGGATCTGTGCTGGCACCACAACGTTTCACAATATACATTAATGATCTGGAAGCAAAGAGGAGAGGTTGGAGCAGCAGAGGGTAATAGATGAGATGTTGGAGGTAGGTAGGAGTTATGCAAAGGATGGGGACCCAGCAAAGCTGGAAAAGAGGAAGGAACTACAGGCAAGCTTTGACCGACTTTCTACCAGGAAGGCAGTGCGCCAACGGAGACGAGCAAGGGGTACAGTTTACGAACACGGAGATAAGGCATGTTAGAAGGTCAGCTTCGGAGGGAAGCAGCATCAAGGGAAATTGTGCAGGTGAGGGATATGGCAGGGAAGTTGGTGGTGGCTCCGGATCTGATTAACAAGGTTTTTGAGGAATTTTATGAGAGGCTGTACAGGTCAGAGCCACCTGGGGGAGACCTGGAGATGCAGGGATTTCTAGATGGGTTGGAGTACCCGAGGTTAGGGGAGGGGGACAGGGCTACATTAGAAGGAGCGAAAGTGGAGCAGGAGATAAAGGATGCGATTGGGAGGATGCAGTCGGGGAAGGTGGCAGGGCCGGATAGGTTTCCGGTGGAATATTATTAAAAAATTCAAGGATAAGCTGGCACCCCTGATGGTGGGGATGTTTGAAGAGGTGATAGGGAAGGGGGTGTTGCCACACACTTTGGGGCAGGCATCGATTTCCCTGTTGCTAAAAAAGATAAGGATCCGACGGAGTGTGGGTCGTATAGTCCCATATCACTTCTGAATGTGGACGCAAAAGTATTGGCGAAGGTACTGGCGGGTAGGCTGGCGGAGTGCCTCCTGAAGGTGATAGGTGAAGATCAGACGGGGTTCGTGAGAGGGAGGCAGCTCTTTTCAAACATTAAAAGGGTATTGAACGTCGTTATGGCACCGGCAGAGGGGAAGGAAACAGAGGTGGTTGTGGCATTGGACGCTGAGAAGGCGTTCGACCGGGCAGAATGGGGGAACTTGATGGCAGTTCTGGAGTGGTTTGGGATTAGACCAAGATTTGTAAACTGGGTAAAGCTACTATATAAGGAGCCGAGGGCGAGTGTCCGCACAAACAACATAAGCTCAAGATACTTTCCTTTCCACCGTGGGACTGGGCAGGGATGTCCTATGTCCCCCCTGCTGTTTGCACTCGCAATTGAGCGTTTGGCCATCGTATTAAGAAGTTCGGGAGTATGGAAAGGAATAGTGCGGGGGCGGATAGAGCATAGGGTTCCTTATATGCCGATGACTTGCTGTGAAACGTGTCGGAACCGAGTGTGTCGATAGTGGGAATATTGGAGCTGCTTCGAGTGTTTGGGTCTTTCTTGGGGTACAAACTAAATTTAGACAAGAGTGAGTACTTTGTGGCCGGGGGTGGGGGGGGCTGCCATTCCGTAGGGCAGGGACTCACTTTAGGTACCTGGGGGTGCAGGTTGCCCGGGAGTGGGGGGGGGGGGGGGGGGGGCTCCGCAGGTACAACATTTCTAGTTTGGTGGGGAGAGTGAAAGCTGATCTGGCAAGGTGGGATGGTGTCCCTCTGTCACTGGCGGGTCGGGTACAGGCGGTTAAAATGAACGTGTTGCCGCAATATCTGTTAGTTTTTCAATGCCTGCCGATTTTCCTGCCAAAGGCTTTTTTCAGAGGGATTGAGGGAAGGATTACGTCGTTCATATGGGGAGGAAAGGTGGCCAGAGTTAGAAAGGTGCTGCTACAGAGGGGAAGGTTTGGGTCTTCTGAATCTGATGTATTACTACTGATGTGTTGGGTGCTCTGGATCCTTGGAACACATACAGGCCACCAACACTTAAAATAGTGCAACACTATTTTATTAAGCTAGAAACTGTTGAACATACTTTCACTGTGGGTTAACACGATGTTAGATTAAACTAAAGACCTATGCCTGTCCTAACCAGTCAATGCACTCAGCACATGGTAAAGATCTGTGCTGTAAGCTGTGTCCTTCTGAGAGGCTGCATCCCGAATGATCGGGAACTCTGATGCCCCCCGTCTTTATAGTGCATGTGCTCTAACTGGTGATTGGCTGCGGTGTTGTGTGTGTTGATTGGTCCCGCTGTGTGTCCATCAGTGTGTGTGTGTCTGCACCATGATATACTGGTGTATATTATGGCATCCCCCCTTTTATTAAAAAAATATATGTGTGAGACAATAAATAATGTGTGGTGAGAATGTTCCTAACTACGTGTGGGGTGCGAAGACATACTTACAGGACTACGTACATGAGAACTAAGCTATTTACATGTGAAGGTACCTGGTGCAGAGAAGCAGTATGCAACAAGAGTAACGAGATCAACACTATATACAAACCAGGGAAACGATCAAACAAAGCAACAAAACAATTCAGAGAGTCCAGAAATTCAAAAAGTTCATAAATTTAGTCTCTGAGGTGGGCTACGAATTCTGGTTGACCGCCTCAAGGGTGGGTCGAGAGCCGCCGGTTCAGGAGTGGGCTGAACTGCATCAAAGTCAGGGGGAGGCAGAGTGACAGGGATCTCTGCATAGTCTGTGGCAGGGTCAGCAGGGCGAGGCAACACTGCAGGATCACGTGGCGAGCGTGGAACGAGACGAAGGGCGCATCGATTGCGGCGCAGAATAGAGCCATCCAGTAGACAAACCAGGAACGAGCGGGGGACCACCTGCTTAAGGACAACTGCGGTTGCAGACCAGCCACCATCCGGAAGATGGACGTGGACATTGTCAGCTAGAGCCAGAGCAGGGAGATCAGCTGCACGGGAGTCATGAGCCGCCTTGTGCTGTGCACGAGACAGCTGCATCCAGCGAAGGACCGGAACATGGTCGAGGTCTGGGACGTGGATGGATGGCACCGTTGTCCTCCGGGTGTGACTCATGAGTAACTGGGCTGGCGACAGGCCAGTGGACAGTGGGACGGAGCGATAGGCCAGCAAGGCAAGGTAGAAATCAGACCCAGCATCGGCAGCCTTGCATAGGAGCCGTTTGACGATATGTTCTCCCTTCTCTGCTTTGCCGTTGGATTGGGGGTACAGGGGGCTGGACGTCACATGGGCAAAATTGTGCCGCCTGGCAAAGTTGGACCATTCCTGGCTTGCGAAGCAGGGGCCATTGTCCGACATAACCGTGAGCGAGGTGCCGTGTCGAGCAAAGATTTCTTTACATGCACGAATGACTGCAGACGAGGTGAGGTCGTGCAACCGTATCACCTCCGGGTAATTTGAAAAGTGGTCCACGATCAGGACATAGTCGCTACCCAGCGCGTGGAACAGGTCGATGCCCACCTTGGTCGAAGGTGATGTGACCAACTCATGGGGCTGCAGGGTCTCACGTGGTTGGGCCGGCTGGAAGCGCTGACAAGTGGGGCAGTTGAGAACTGTGTTGGCTATGTCCTCATTAATGCCGGCCAGTACACTGCCTCTTGAGCCCGTCGGCGGCACTTTTCCACGCCAAGGTGGCCCTCGTGTACTTGTTCCAGGACAAGCTGGCGCATCCAATGCGGGATGACAATGCGGTCCAGTTTTAGAAGAACCCCATCTACTACCGCCAGATCATCTCTGACATTATAGAATTGAGGGCATTGGCCCTTGAGCCACCCGTCCGTTAGGTGGCACATGACGTGCTGTAGCAAGGGGTCAGCCGCCGTCTCACGGTGAATTTGGACGAGGCGTTCATCCGAGGCAGGTAGATTGGAGGCCGCGAATGCCACATGGGCGTCAACCTGGCAGACAAATCCTGCTGGGTCACATGGAGTGTTGACTGCCCTGGAGAGAGCGTCAGCAATGATGAGGTCCTTGCCTGGGGTGTATACCAGCTGGAAGTCGTATCGCCGGAGCTTGAGAAGAATACGCTGGAGGCTAGGCGTCATGTCGTTCAAGTCTTTCTGGACGATCGTCGGTCTCGACGGTGAATTGAGGAAGTCCGTAGACATAATCGTGAAACTTAACAACACCGGTCAGAAGGCCCAGGCACTCCACGCTGCTCCGTGGGGGTCATCGCACGTGACGCATATGCAACAGAGGCCCATGATGAGGCCTCATCACGTTGAAGGAGCACTGCCCCAATGCCGGATTGACTGGCATCGGTCGAAATTTTGGTCTCCTTTGCTGGATCAAAGAAAGCTAAGACCGGGGCCGTGGTCAGTTTTGCCTTGAGTTCTCTCCATTCGCACTCGTGGGCAGAGAGCCATTGGAAGTCTGTCGTCTTCCTGACCAGGTTCCTGAGATCCGTGGTATGAGAGGCGAGGTTAGGGATGAATTTCCCTAAAAAATTGACCATGCCCAGAAATCTGAGGACCGCCTTCTTGTCCTCTGGTGTTTTCATAGCTGTGATAGCAGCTACCTTGTCCGCATCCGGCTGCACACCCAATTGGGAGATGTGGTCCCCGAGGAACTTGAGTTCTGTCTGACCAACGGAGCATTTGGCCCTGTTGAGGCAGAGGCCATGCTCATGTATACGTCTGAATACGCGCTGGAGGCGACTAACATGCTCCTGCGGGGTGGTGGACCAAATGATTATGTCATCGACATAGACGCAAACGCCTTCAATACCTTCCATCATTTGTTCTATAATCCTATGGAACACGTCTGATGCAGAGATGATCCCGAACGGCATCCTGTTGTAACAATATCTTCCAAAGGGGGTATTAAATGTGCAGTTTCCTGCTGGATTTATCGAGCTGGATTTGCCAGAATCCTTTTGAGGCATCGAGTTTGGTAAAGAGCTTGGCGTGATCCATCTCACATGTGAGCTCTTCGCGCTTGGGAATTGGATAGTGCTCTCTCATAATATTGCGATTTAGATCCTTGGGATCAATGCAAATTCTCAATTTGCCGGAAGGTTTTTTTACACATACCATGGAACTGACCCAGTTGGTCGGTTCCGTGACTTTGGAAATCACTCCTTGGTTCTGGAGGTTCTGCAGCTGCTGCTTGAGGCGGTCCTGAAGGGGTGCTGGGACCCTGCGATGTGCGTGCAACACAGGCGTGGCATTCGGTTTTAATAAAATCTTGTAGGTGTACGGGAGCGTGCCCATGCCCTCGAAGACGTTGTGGTACTGGTTGATAATGGCGTTGAGCTGTGGCCCTGAAGTCAGTATCCTGAAAGGCAGACGCATCAGCAGGAGAGAGAGAGTGAACTCTCTGAACTAGGTTCAACTGCTTGCATGCCTGCGTGCCAAGCAGGGAGACTTTCAAGGAGCCCACGATTTCAAAGGGAAGGATGGCTTTGCGTGACCTGTGCGTCACTTCAAGTTGGCATGAGCCGCTGGCAGCAATGGCATTGCCATTATAATCCAATAGCTGGCAGGCTGATGGCAGGATGGCTGGTTTGACACGAATGCTTTGGAGGTCAGGCCGCGCAATGAGATTGGCGGAGACACCAGTGTCCAGGCGGAATCGTATTTGGGACCAGTTGATCGTAAGGGTGGCACACCACTCATCGTCCGGATCGAGGCGGTGAGGCTGGATTCTTTGCTTCAGGGGCACCCTGTTTTTCGTAATGATACCGACTCGAAAAGGCGCCTTCGGGTATTCGGTGTCAATATCGGGTAGCAGGTCTGACTAAGGCTCGGTGGCCGTGGGTTGAATGGCCCGGACATTCCTGCAAGGCTGGATGGAGCGACGAGAGTTGGAATGGTTGAGCTGATCTGCATAAAGCAGCATAGTGGCCACGTTTGCCACATCGCAGGCATCATTGGGATTTGGCAGGACATTGCCGCTTTAAGTGGGCGGAGCCACAGTTGCCGCAGGTTGTAGCATCAGTATGTGCGCTGCGCCACCGCCCATGCGCGGTGCGGTCGTACGTGGTGCGCGCCTGTGCAGTACGTTCGTCGACATCGCCGTCCCCTCGTTCGGTGCGCACAAGCGCGGGAGTCTGCGAAAAGCGCGCAAAATGGCCGCCCTCATCCAGGCTGAGGCCCTGGAGTTGCTCGATTGCTTGGACCCGTTCTGCCTCGTGGGGACCTTGCCGCGCCGTTTCAGCCGCTTGGATGTGGGAATACCGACTAGTGGCGTGTTCATGTAGCACGCAGGTCTCGATGGCAATCGCTAGGGTGAACTGCTTTACCTTGAGGAGCTGCTGGCGTAGGGGGTCCGACTAAACACCGAAAACGATCTGGTCGCGTATCATGGATTCGGAGGTGGGCCCGTAATTACAGGACTGCGCAAGGATCTGGAGGTGGGTGATAAAGGACTGGAAAGGTTCATCCTTACCCTGCAAACGCTGTTGCAATACATAGCGCTCAAAACATTCATTCACCTCTATGTCGCAATGACTGTCAAACTTAAGGAGGACCGTCTTGAATTTTGATTTATCTTCACCATCAGCAAAGTTGAGAGAATTGAAAATGTGGATGGCTTGTTCCCCGGCCGTGGATAGGAAGAGAGCGATCTTCCTGGTGTCTGAGGCAGCTTCCCGGTCTGTGGCTTCCAGGTAGAGCTGGAAGCGTTGTTTGAATATCTTCCAGTTGGCCCCCAGGTTACCGGTGATGCGGAGCGGCGGCGGGCGGCGCTGTCCATTTTACAGGATGGCTGTATGCTGGTAGAAGGCAGATCACTTGCAGGTAGGTCTAAGAAGTTCTAACATCCCTCAACTACTGGTACCATGATGTGTTGGGTGCTCTGGATCCGTGGAACACATACAGGCCACCAACACTTAATAAAATAGTGTTGTACTATTTTAAGTTAGAAACTGTTGAACATACTTGCACTGTGGGTTAACATGATGTTAAATTAAACTAAAGACCTATGCCTGTCCTAACCAGTCTATGCACTCAGCACATGGTGAGGATCTGTGCTGTAAGCTGTAAGCTCTGTCCTTCTGAGAGGCTGCATCCCGAATGAGCGGGAACTCTGATGCCCCCTGACTTTATAGTGAGTGTGCTCTAACTGGTGATTGGCTGCGGTGTTGTGTGTGTTGATTGGTCTTGCTGTGTGTCCATCAGTGTGTGTGTCTGCACCATGATATGCTGGTGTATATTATGACAACTACTGAAATGAAAATCGCTTATTATCACAAGTAGGCTTTAATGAAGTTACTGTGAAAAGCCCCTAGTCGCCACATTCCGGCGCCTGTTTGGGGAGGCTGGTATGGGAATTGAACCGTGCTGCTGGCCTGCCTTGGTCTGCTTTAAAAGCCAGCTATTTAGTCCAGTGTGCTAAACTGGGCGGCGAATGTGGAGACGGTGCGGAGTTGGGTTAGAGGGGTTGATTCCCAGTGGGTCAGAATGGAGGAGAGTTTGTGCAGGGGGTCAGGATTGAAAGCACTAGCAACAGAGCCGCTCCCGATAGCCCCGGGGAAGTACTCAGGGAGTCCGGTAATAATAGCTTCCTTGAGAATTTGGAGGCAGTTTCGCCAACACTTCGGATTGGGGGCAGGGTCAAGGGAAATGCCTATTCGGGGGAACCACAGATTTGAGCCAGGGAGGTGGGATGTAAATTTTCGGAAATGGGAAGAGAAGGGGATTAAGACACTAAAAGATTTGTTTCTTAGGGGTCGGTTTGCAGGACTGAAGGAGCTGGAAGCGAAGTATGGGCTGGAGCAGGGGGAAATGTTTAGATACATGCAGGTTCGAGATTTTGCCAGAAAGGAGGTACAGAGCTTCCCAGTGGAGCCGGCCTCCACGTTGCTGGAGGAGGTGCTGACGACAGGGGGATTGGAGGATGGGGTAGTCAGCGGTTTACGGAGCTATTTTGGAAGAGGAAAAGGCACCACTGGAAGGGATTAAAGCAAAGTGGGAGGAAGATTTGGGAGATGATATGGAGGAGGGGTTCTGGTGTGAGGTGCTCCGGAGAGTGAATGCCTCCACCTCGTGCGCGAGGTTGGGGTTGATACAGCTGAAGGTGGTATACAGAGCGCGCCTCACGAGGGCGAGGATGAGCTGATTCTTTGAAGGAGTAGAAGATGTGTGTGAACATTGCGAGGCGGGTCCCGCCAATCACATTCATATGTTTTGGTCCTTTGCAAATCTAGAGGATTACTGGAAGGAGGACTTTAGGGTAATTTCTAAAGTGGTGCACGTGAAACTTGACCCGGGTCCCCGGGAGGCCATATTGGGGATGTCGGACCAGCCAGGGTTGGAAACGGGTGCGGAGGCAGATGTTGTAGCCTTCGCCTCGTTGATCGCCCGAAGGCGGATCCTGATGGGTTGGAGAGCGACGTCTCCACCCTGTGCCCTGGCGTGGCGGGGGGACCTGTTGGAATTCTTGACTCTGGAGAAGGTTAAGTTTGAACTGAGGGGAAGGATGGAGGGGTTCTACAATTAATGGGCATTAATCATCATGCACTTTCAAAAACTGGATAACATCGAACATTAGTTGGGGGGTGGGGGGCTGTGTGTGTTAATGGTGACTATGGGTGATTCCGGATTCCTTTTTGTCATTTGTTTATGTGAGTTGTTTGGGCGATTGTTTGGGGTTTGGTGGGAGGATGGGATCGTTGTTATTGATATCGGGATTGACATATTTGGTACTGATTATTGTTTATTGTTGGTGGGTGTACATTTGGGAGAAAATGTGAAAAAGGAGAATAAAGAAATATTTTAAAAATTAATGATCTGGAAGAAGGAACTGAAGGCACTGTTGCTAAGTTTGCAGATGATACAAAGATCTGTAGAGGGACAGGTAGTATTGAGGAAGCAAGGGGGCTGCAGAAGGATTTGGACAGGCCAGGAGAGTGGGCAATGAAATGGCAAATGAAATACAATGTGGAAAAGTGTGAGGTCATGCACTTTGGAAGGAGGAATTTAGGCCAAGTCTGGGACTCTCCTGCACTGCGTTTGGGATGGAGGGGTCAGGGATCGTTTTGGGGTCCTCGGAGATCGGGATCTCTCGCTACAATGGGGAGTTCCGGTGAGAAGAGCTCCCCACTGTACAAAACGGGGCTATGTGCGCCCGTGGCTGCGAGATCCCCGTTCAATCCCCTTATTCAGCGCGAGTTGCATTGAATAGCCATGTATTTCCCGGCACTGCGAGCACCGGGAAACATGCGGCTGAATTCACTCGCGAGGGAACTTTGTTCTCTCCTGGGAAAAGTGCGCCTATGGTTTGTAGCTTGCCCTCTAGGGTCTGACTTTCCATATACAGCAAGAATGAATGTTTGTAATATTGAGACTTTCTGCTCCATTAGAGAAACTAATGTTATACCCATATTCCATTATCATACAACAAACAATAGCGCCTACTGAAGCTCTTTGAAATTATTGTCTACATATTTCTTAGTCTATAGAATAAACTACAACAGGATGTAACAATCGGTTACTCAACATGCACAAGAACACAGTTTTCCTTCAAGGCTGGGGTGTGATATTTTTCATTCATATATATTCTTCTTGTTGCCTGATGTTATTATTGATGCGACCATCAATTCACACGAAACCAGGAGTAGAAGTAAACTGTGGCTTTAATCAACTAGAACAGTGCCTGCCTGCGACTGGTCTGCTCGTGAGAGCCGCCTGTATACCTCCCCTCAAGGGGTGGAACCAGGGGCGGTGCCCACAAGGTACCAACATGATACATTACCAGGTAATACCTTACAATGGTCCATAGGTGGAGCCCACATGGGCAACAGTGTAATACAGTTATATGCATGGTGAATGGTTACTGCAAAACGTTCACCACATTCACCCCCTGTTAAAAAATGAAGTCCGGCGGGGGTGAAGGGTTCATACGTTCAGGCTGTCCGGCCCACGGGTCGTGCGCTGTGATCGCCAAAGCTCTGGTATCGCAGCTGGCCCTGGTGTCAAACTCAATCGGTGCTGGCATGGGTAATGAAGTCGCCGGTGTGGGCACAGATGTGGACTCCAGGAGCGTGTCGTCTGGAGCTTCATTATTGTGGGTCGGTGAAGAGGGAATGGAGGGCGGGAGGGGGTGTGGGTGCCTTGTAGGGGCGGGGGCGGTCAGGCGGGGTAAGTTGGTTGGCAGTGGTAGTGGAACCCGCGGGTGCCAGGTCCCGGAGGGAGACCGTATCCTGTTGGCCATCGGGATGTTCAATGTATGCGTACTGGGGGTTGTTGTGTAGGAGCTGGACCATCTCGACCAGGGGGTCGGACATATGGCTCCTGACTTGTTTGCGGAGCAGGACGGGTCCCGGTGTCCTCAGCCAGCGCGAAAGCGAGGCCCCGGAGGTGGATTTCCTGGGGGAAACAAATAGGCGGTCATGAGGAGTCTCGTATGTGGCCGTGCAAAGGAGGGACCGAATAGAGTGTAGTGCGTCGGGGAGGACCTCCTGCCAGTGGGGGACTGGGAAATTCCTAGAGCGTAGGGCCAGGAGGACGGTCTTCCAGACCGTCGCGTTCTCCCTCTCCACCTGCCCGTTTCCCCTGGGGTTATAACTGGTAGTCCTGCTCGATCGATGCCCTTACTGAGCAGGTACTGATGCAGTTCGTCGCTCATAAACGACGAGCCCCGGGCACTGTGAACGTACATGGGGAAACCAAACAGGGTGAAGACACTATGTAGGGCTTTAATGACGGTGGCCGCGGTCATATCGGGGCAGGGGATTGCAAATGGGAAGCGGGAGAACTCATCTATGATGTTGAGGAAATATGTGTTGCAGTTGGTGGAGGGGAGGGGCCCTTTGAAATCGATACTGAGGCGCTCAAAGGGCCGGGATGCCTTTACCAGGTGGGCCTTATCTGGTCGATAGAAGTGCGGCTTACACTCCGCACAGATTTGGCAGTCCCTGGTCATGGCCCTGACCTCCTCAGTGGAGTAGGGCAGGTTGCGGGCCTTGATGTAGTGGAGAAGCCGGGTGACCCCCCGGGTGGCAGAATCATCATGGATAGCACGTAGTCGGTCATCTTGCGCGCTGGCGCACGTGCTGCGGGACAGGGCATCTGGGGGCTCGTTGAGCTTCCCAGGACGATGTACTATATCGTAATTATAGGTGGAGAGTTCAATCCCCCACCTCAAGATCTTATCATTCTTGATCTTGCCCCGCAGCGTATTATCGAACATGAAGGCTACCAATCGTTGGTCGGTGACAAGGGTAAACCTCCTACCAGTGAGGTAGTGCTTCCAGTGCCGCATGGCTTCAACGATTGCTTGGGCTTCCTTTTCGACCGAGGAGTATCGAATTTCAGAGGTGCTGAGGGTTCGTGAAAAAAATGCTACTGGCCTGCCTGCCTGATTGAGGGTAGCGGCGAGGGCGACCTCTGATGCGTCGCTCTCCACCTGGAAGGGGACGGACTCGTCCACCACGCGCATTGCGGCTTTGGCGATATCCGCCTTGATGCAGCTGAAGGCCTGGCGGGCCTCAGCCGCCAGTGGGAAGATGGTGGCCTTGATTAGTGGGCGGGCTTTTTCCGCATAGTTGGGGACCCACTAGGTGTAATAGGAAAAGAACCCGAGGCACCTTTTCAGGGCCTTGGGGCAGTGGGGAAGGGGGAGTTGCAGGAGGGGGCGAATACAGTCGGGGTCGGGTCCTAGAACCCCGTTTTCCACGACGTAGACGAGGATGGCTAGTCTGGTTGTGTGGAAAACGCATTTCTCCTTGTTGCAAGTGAGGTTAAGGGTTCAGGCGGTTTGGAGAAATCTTTGGAGGTTGGCATCGTGGTCCTGCTGATCATGGCTGCAGATGGTGACGTTGGCCAAGTACGGAAATGGGTCCCGCAGCCCGTACTGGTCCACCATTCAGTCCATCGTTCTTTGGAAGACCGAGGCCCCGTTCATGACGCCAAAGGGGACCCGGAGGAAGAGGAAGAGGCAGCCGTCTGCCTCAAAAGCCGTGTAGTGGCGGTCCCCCGGGTGGATTGGGAGCTGGTAGTACGCAGACTTCAGATCCACCGTGGCGAACACCCTATAGTGCGCGATCTGATTAACCATGTCTGCGATCCGGGGAAGGGGGTACGCATCAAGATGCGTGTACCGGTTTATGGCTTATCTGTATTCTACAACCATCCAGTTCTTTTCCCAGGTCCTGACGACCACCACCTGAGCTCTCCAGGGGCTATTGCTGACCTTGATGATTCCCTTCCGCAAGAGTCGCTGGACCTCGGACCTGATAAAAGTCCTATCCTGGATGCTGACCACCTGCTTCTGGGGGCGACTGGTCTACAGTCGGCGGTGAGATTTGAGAAGAGCAGAGGAGGGTCGACTTTTAGGGTCGCGAGGCTAAACACGGTGAGTGGGGGTAGTGGCCTGCCGAACTTCAGAGTTAGGCTCCTGAGGTTACACTGGAAGTCCAGTCCCAACAAGAGAGGAGAGCAGATGTCGGGGAGTACATATAACTTAAAATTGGCGTACTCGGCGCCCAGTATTGCGAGGTAGTGCACCCCCGGATCTGCACCAAGTGCAACCCAGAAGCAAGGGAGGTGGTTTGATGTGCTGGGAAGATTGGGAGCGAGCAGCGTCTTACCATGTCTGGATGAATGAAGCTCGCCGTGCTCCCAGAGTCTAACAGGCAGGGCGTTTCATGTCCATTTACCCGGATGGTCATCATGGAGCTCCGGAGGTGTTTGGGTCGCAACTGGTCAAGGGTTGAGTTGCGCTGAGTTGCGGGTAGCTGGCGTGGTCGGAGGTGCTGGCGTGGTCAAGAGATGGCTGCCCCCGTCGGTCGCACGTGTCTAGCAGCGTTGCAGATGGCGGCCAAGATGGCGGCCCCCTTGAATCACACGGGGCCTCGTGGCGAAGATGGCGACTCCCGTGGGTTGCCCACGTTGGGTGGGGTGGAAGATGGCTGCCCCCACGAACAACACGAGGCCGATGACACGTCGGGGGGGGGGGGGGGGGTGGAGCCGGCAGACACGCTGCCACACTGCGGGATCTGCGGGCCTGTGAGTCTGAGGGTCGGGCCTGCGATTTAGAGTTTTTGGACCTGGCCAGGCAAACTTTAGCAAAATGTCCTTTTCTTCCGCAGTCGCTGCAGTTCGCGTTCCGGGCCGGGCAGCGCTGTCTGGGGTGTTGATGCTTGCCGCAGAAATAACAGGGTAGGCCCCCATGGTGGGCGGGCAGCCGCGCGGCACAGGCCTGGGGTATTCTTTGGTCGGGGGTCCACGAGGGGGTCGCGTGAACGGACAGGAACGCGTTAAGGCTTTGGAACGCTACTTCTAGAGAGGAGGCTAATTTTACTGTCTCTTCCAGGTCCAGGGCACCTTTTTTGAGTAGGCGCTGTCTCACGTAGTTGGACCTGACTCCAGCCACATAGGTGTCCCGATCGGCGAGGTCCATATGTTGAGTGGCCGTAACGGCCTGGTAATTGCAACTTCGTGCAAGGACTTTGAGGTCGCGTAGGTACTCTTCCAGCGATTCCCCGGGGCGCTGGAGGCGAGTAGTGAGGAGATGCCACGCGTATACCTCGTTCACTGGCTTTACGTAGAGGCGCTGTAGCATCGCGAGGGCGTCTGCATAAGTGGAGGCTTCCTCGAGTTGAACAGAGATTCGATGGCTCACCCGGGCGTGGAGGAGACTCAGCCTCTGTTCGTCGGTGACGGAAGGCGAGGAGGAGGCAGCGAGGTAAGCCTTGAAATAGCGGAGCCAGTGCGAAAAAATCCCTTTCGCCTCCGCGGCCTGTGGATCGGGTTCCAGTCGGTCAGGTTTGAGGGCCGATTCCAGAGTGGCATTGTAGTTGATTAAAATGATGCGACCATCAATTCACACGAAACCAGGAGTAGAAGAAAACTGTGGCTTTAATCAACTAAACAGTGCCTGCCTGCGACTGGTCTGCTAGTGAGAGCCGCCTACAGGGCTACTGCTCTTTATACCTCCCTCAAGGGGTGGAGCCAGGGGCGGAGCCCACAAGGCACCAACATAATACATTAAAGGTAATACCTCACAATGGTCCATAGGTGGAGCCCACATGGGCAACAGCGTGATACAGTTATATACATGGTGAATGGTTACTGCAAAACGTTTACCACAATTATAATCCTGGTAACTATCAGAACGAAAAATGTGGAAGCAAAATTACCATATTTTGCCATATAAAATGAAGATTCCAACTCTTGTGCAGCCTCCTTCACAGACCGTCACAAACTACTAATCCAAAGCCAAGGGCACTGATAGGAAATAAAGCCAGAGACCCAGGTTCGATTCCCGGCTTGGGTCCCTGTCTGTGCGGAGTCTGCACGTTCTCCCAGTGTCTGCGTGGGTTTCCTCCGGGTGCTCCGGTTTCCTCCTACAAGTCCCGAAAGACGTGCTTGTCAGATGAATTGGACATTCTGAATTCTCTCTGTGTACCCATTCAGGCGCCGGAGTGTGGCGACTGGGGAATTTTCACAGCAACTTCATTGAAGTGTTAATATAAGCATACTTGTGACCCAAAAGATGTGCCGGGTCGGTGGATTGGCCATGCTAAATTGCCCTTTTATTGGGAAAAAAATCTGATCTTTCTTTGCAGAGTTTTTTTAATACCTGTGTATTTATTTACATGGCATTAAGAGCTTTGGTCATTGATACTATGAATGACTGTGATTGATTGACAACTTTACGAGAATGTATGAGGGAAACGTATTGAAAGGAAACGTTAAATCTTTTTTCTTTTCGATTCTCAATTTAAGATGAGGGTCCTTCCAAGGTTCACAACTCCTCTGAGACGCTGTGAACCAGATCTACCAACAGAACAGGCCCGACAACATCACACTTCAGCAGGGGGGGGGGGGGGGGGAGAAGGTTTAAAATGGCCATCCCACAATGCAGCCAGCAAGTGCCATGTGCAAGCTTGCTACCCACACCCCCATCTCACACTACGCAGAACAATACTTTTCACTGTAGCTCGGTACACATGACAATAACTCTAAATCTACTGCCAAAATCTGCCAGAAACAGGAAAGGGGGAGGGAATCCTTGGAATCGGGTCCATTCTGCCAATTTTAAAGGCCACTAAACTTGGCCTGACTTAAAGTCCAAGTCATAGTCAATGAACAATGCAGAATCAAGTATGCACATCATCTAGAAACATAGAAAACTTGCAGCTCAGCGGGAGGCCACCCACCCCCTTGTGCCTGTGCCATTGGAAAAGGAGCTGTCAAGCCTAATCCCAAGTTCTAACTCTTGTTTTGTAGCCTTGGAGATTATCGCACTTCAAGCACATATCCCAATATTTATTAGTGTTTCTGACTCTTCCAGCCTTTCAAGCAGTGAGCTGCAGACCACCAAGAGAGCTTTTGCACAATTCCAGTGCGTGCCTGCGCATACAAATATGCTTTTGATTTCTGTACATACACATGCAATTCAGGATGGGGTGGGGGAGGATGGACCATCAGGTTCAGATCGGGGCGGTTGGGGGGTGTGGCTGAGAAGGTTATTGGATCAGGGAGGGGGGGGGGAATGTAATTGGAGGTTAGATGGGCTGGTAATTGGGCTGCTGCGTTAATCACCGAGTTAGGGCGGCACGGTAGCACAGTGGTTAGCACTATAGCTTCACAGCGCCAGGGTCCCAGGTTCGATTCCCGCTTGGGTCCTGTCTGTGCAGAGTCTGCACGTTCTCCCCGTGTCTGTGTGGGTTTCCACCGGGTGCTCCAGTTTCCTCCCACAGTCCAAAGATGTGCAGGTTAGGTGGATCGGCCATGCTAAATTGCCCTTAGGTTAGATGGGGTTGCAGGGTTTATGGGGATAGGGTGGAGGTGTGAGCTTGGGTAGGGTGCTCTTTCAAAAGGGCCGGTGCAGACTCGATGGGCCAAATGGCCTCCCTCTGCACTGAAAATTCTATGATACACCAGAGATTAAACAGTGCGACAATTTTAGGATATGTATCCAGGTAAGCAGCGCATATCCAGCCCAATTGTCCGACGCGGAGGTCATTGTAAGGCAGTGTTCTTCAAACTTTTTATCCGGGGACCCATTTTTATCAACCGGCTAACATTCGGGACCCAACCCGGCGACCTTCGCAACTCACACCGGCCGACCTGCGCGACCCACCATTTTCTCTTACCTTGTTTGCTGCTGACAAAAATGGAGGAAATGGTTTTGGGTTCCATTGGCCCTCGGACACGCTCCCCCAATGGAACCTGTTGGATGAAGGTGAAGCCTTCCGGTGTCAGAAAGTGTGGAGTCTCCATCTGTCCAAAGTTCTGCATTTTTTTCCGATAAAACTTTATGAAATCATCCCCCCACCCCCCCCCCCCGAATTTGTAAAAAAAAAAATAAATAAAATGAATAAAATAAGTGGATAAAATTAATAAAACCACCCCGAACTTGTAAAACAAAAAGCTGCGGCCGTTTAAATAAAAAGCGACCGCACTGTGCATGCGTGCCCGATCATTGGCGCGCATGCTCATAGTTTTGCACATGCGGGCCGATGATCTGGCACGCATGCGCAGTGCGGCCGCACCTTTTTTACATGTTCGCGGCCATTTTGAAGGCCGCTTGCAGCCGGCGTTGTTAACAGCCGGCTGCTATCGGGAGCGCCGCGACTCGGGCCCCCCCGAGTTTGACAAAGCCTGTTGTAAGGGATATTTGGGAAGGGTCCCGGGCAGCGCACATCTGTCCGTCGGAAGCTTAATCTTCCTGGGCAATGTGCACAGGTCCGCAGGCCCTTAGGGTCCCGGCACACACCAGCACCACATGTCCAGTGCATCGTCACTCCTGTTGCTGGAAGACCTGGCCATATGTGGAACTAAAATTCAAGATCGATCTGATACTGGATTCACAAGAATGTAATAGTCTGAGTTGTCAGATATATATTAAGAAGTGTTAACACAGAAATATTAGGTTTAAGAATAGATTGTTTTAAAATTGGATTTTGTTTGTCACTCATTTGGATTTTCAGCTTTCTTGTGATGAAACATTTCACTCTACCCTTCTAAAATATGAATATTTAAAGAGTGAATCCTGACTGTTTACTGAAAGCTAACAGCAAAAAAAACAAAGGTTTCAAAATACAATCCAATGTGCCATCATACCATAAGACACAAAAGCAATCTTTTCTTTTTGGTAAGTCAACCATCATGCAGAACCACAAGTAAACAAAGAGAGGAGGAACACTGATACTTGACAAAGCATTGCTGTTGTGTATTTCAGAGCAGTCCACTCTGCAGTAACAAACACTCTTTACTTTCTCAGATACACCCTCATGTGCTCAGCTATAAATCATTGTCTGCACAAAACACCAAGATTTCAGATTAAACAAATGAATAATGCAGAGATTCACTTGTGCATTTGCCAGCTGCTCAGTCACGAACAACACAAGCAGAGGCCAGGCAGAAATCACCTATCCATGTTCTTAGCTAAGTAGCACCCAGGGAGCTAACAAGAGAGATAGAAAATGGCTTGAAAATTGAATTGTAGAGAATTATCTACTCTATTATCTAATTATAGGAGGACGCTCTTCTCTGGTGACTGAAAGAGCACCGCACCAGATTATTGTGCAAAAATGACAGTGAAATTACTAACCAGGAAATTGATGAATGTTGAAAGTCAGCATGTTCTAGGTCAGCATGTTGTCTATTGTGCTCTTGCACTATTGCACTGTGTAATGAGAGAACAGGAAGCAAGACAGCATTTGCAACCTCCCACAAGTTCAACATCTTGTCTTGCTGTCAAGGAGATAGTGCTGAACAGATGGCATGAGCTATGACTGGCAGAGAGAATTCAGAGGGTGAGTCATTTTGGCTCAATCTTGCCTTTGCTCTTCTGGCAGCACAAAAGGGCACAAAGAATGAAATGAGGAAAGGTTATTTGACCCATCCACCCACTGATTATATACAAACTACTTTATAATGGGTTCTAATCAACTTATTACTGTTTCCTACAGAAAATGGATGTTTTAATGCTTCCTGGTTGCTAAATGTGGTCTCGATGGTTTGTGACTGAGCCATACAGAAAGTTTTTTTTTTATTCTTTCGTGGAACGTGGGCATCACTGGCAAGCCAAGCTTTTTTTGTGCATCCCAAATTGCCCCTGGGTGCCTCGCTTTCTGAGGACAATTAAGAGTCAACCACATTGCTGTGGGTCTGGAGTCACATGTCGGCCAGACCAGACGAGTGCGTAGGTTCCCTTCTCCAAAAGGACATTACTGAACCGGATGGGTTTTTACAACAATCGACAATCATGATCATCATTAGATCTTAATTCCAGATTTTTATCGGATTCAAGTGGCACTATCTGCCAAGGTGGGAGTCGAACCCATGTCACCAGCGGATTATCGTGAGTCTCTGGAATATTAGTCCAGTGATAATACCACTACACCACAGACTCCCCTGAGTGCTATAAAGCGATCTTCACTTTGTAACCTTAGCCTCCTGCAGGCCATTAATAGCCTGCTCCACTTGCACCATCCCAGCAGCACAGAAGCACTGTGCGCCATGAAGCAATTGATAATTGCCGAAAACCTCCATCCTCGCTCGCGACTGGGATTCTCCAGTTCTGCTGAAAGTAAATGGAGTTTTGGCTGGAACACCAAATTCTCCGTTCTCACTGGCAACGGACACGATCGTAGAATCCTGCCCAATGTCTCAGGTAATAAATTCAGGGGTCCGAATGGAAACAAAAGGTCGTCACACAACATTACCACTCATGGAAATAGGAGTCCATTGGGGATTGAGAATTAGTTAATGGACAGAAAATAGAGAGTACCAAACAAGTAAAAATTTTCAGGATTGCAAGGGATGCCACAAGGATTAGCGTTTAGGTCTCAGCACATAACAATCAATGACTCAGATGAGGGATTGGTGATAAGGGAGCTGTGGGGTCTTTGGGAGGTTTGGGGAAGAGAGAAGCAAATGTAACAAAGCTAGATGAGAAAGCAAACTTCGAAGCTGATGCAAGGAGGCTGCAAAGAGACCAGTTCAGTGGTTGGCCAAAAAAGTAATAGTTGGAATATAACGTGGAGGAATGTGGAATTATCCATTCCAGTCGGAAGAAAGGAAAAGCAGAGTATTTTTTCAAACACAAAACACTGGTAAATGTTAGTATTCAGCAGGATTTGGACATCCTTGTACCATTCAGGGACAACAAGCAATGAGAAAGGCAAAGGGCTTTATTGTAAGGGTGTTCGGGTATACGAATAAGCAAGTCTTGCTGTAATTATACAGCACTTCGGCGAGACCACACATGGAATACTGCCTTCGGTTTTGGTCTCTTTTCCCAACAAAACCAAAGTTGTGCAAGAAAAGCTCACTCGATTGATTCCTGGGATGAGAGGCTGTCCTACACAGATGAGATTGAGTAGAATGGGTCTATATTCACTGGAGTTTAAACGAATAAGAGGTGATCTAATTGAAATGCATAAAAGTGTTACAGAGCTTGACAGGGTAGATGTGGAGAGGTTATTCCACCTGTTTAGAGAGTCTAAAACTAATGGCCATTGTCTGAAGGGGTCAAGCATTTAAGGCTGAGAGTGCGGTACATATCTTCTGAGGTTTATGAATCTTGATATTCTCTAACTTCAGTCGTTGAGTATATTCAAGAGAGAGAGATTGACAGATATACAAAGGAAATCAAGGGATATGTGGATTGGGTTGGAAAGTATTGATGTAGAAGCGCTGCCATTATCTTATTGAGTTGCAGTGCAGGCTCCAAGGGCTGTGATATCCTATTCCTGCTCTCATGTATTTGCTCTTACAAAAGGGCCAAGGGAAAGAACAAAGTGGATAAAATCGTTCAAATATTTATCCATTGTGCATTTTAAAAGTAATGTATCCTGTTCCCAATGTTTCTGGTAGCATCCCAAAAACCCACTGTAGAAAAAAAACCCCGAGTTGTTTTCATGCTGTCTTGTATCTTTTATCTTTCTGTATTATCTAGAGATGCATTTCATTAATACAAGTGGTTGAGAAATCTGTCAAAATGGTCCTACACACAATGCAGCAGACTTAATATTTGTGATGCATCGTGTCCCCTCTCTGAATTGATTTTGTTTTGAAGGATTTGTGCAGTTTGAGATTTCAATTACCAACTTGACACGAGGATTTTGTCGTTTACCTAAAATAATTGAATATTAATGGGAGGTATAGAAACGGAAAAAGAACTATCAACATTTAAAATGAAGGCAGCAGGCAGAATTGGGAGATGTGGGTTTGAAAACTTGTGAAAGCCAGTGTGGGGCACTGGGGGGGGGGGGGGGGGGGAGTGAGTTGCTGCTGTGAGTCGCGATCTGCATATGCCAGTTGAGACATTCATTAACATGCAAATCTCATGCTGTCAGCTCGTTCACATTATTGTAGCACTGGCCTGAGTGGGACTGTGCAGGCGAATGCCCAAATACTCAGCAGGAGGCGGAGCAACATGTACTGGGATCACATGGCACAGCGTGCCTGCTGCCCTTAAAGACAGTCTGATCCTCTCAAAGGAAAGTTGAACTCAGTGGAAAGGAGCTTCTGCTGACTACCTGTACTGAACCTCTGCATGTAGCAGCTGCACAAATGGGGCACCAGAGAAGAGAGGGGACTCCTAGGTTCAGAAATGGCATGATGGAGGCCTCGGTGGCAATGGTGAACAGTAAGGGAGAGATCATATTCCTGCAAGGCAGCCAAGGAGGTTCTCTAAGATAACACTCCAAAGGGAATGGAAGCAGGTGGTCTGGGAAGTAAATAAGGACTTGATGGAAGTGCTGCTAGTTCACTGACCTGACATAGGTGGGCAAGTTCAGTGATTCAATTTACAAAAGATATCTCCTACCCACCGGCGTACCAACCTCACGCTGCTCAGGCACCACGCCCGCATCACTTACCTATCTGCATTCTCTAGCAATTAGGCCTAACATCTAGATACTCCACCTCACCCATACACACCTTCCAATAATGTCACCCTCACAGCCACCTTCCACTGCTCGCCAATACCGCCAGCTCTCGAGCACTTCCGGTGGCGGCAATGAGTGAGTGAGCCGCACATTCGGGGGCTCTGACTCCGGCGGGATTTGAGGACCTGGTTCCCCGGTTTTGCGGGGCTGTGGAGCGCTGAAAGGACGGCCACGAGGGGCTAAGGAGCGAACAGAGCTGCATGGAACTGCGGGGGAGCAGAAAGCAGCGCAAACGGGAGAGGAAGGGACAAAGGCAAGGTGCAGGGGAAGCTGACCCGGGAGCAAAGAGGCGGACCTGCGGACCTCGGACCCGGCGATCCAGCAGGCGCTGGAAAACATGCTGCAGGTGATAAAGAGCAGTTTTGAGTCGTTGAAGCGGGATAACTTGGACCCACTTCAGAAGGCAGTGGATCAGCTGAACCAGAGACTGGATGCCCAGGACGAAAAAGCTAAGGAGCTGGGGGAGGCGGTGGAGGAGCAGGCGGACGCGTAGACGATTGCTGCGCTAGAAGTCGATGGGCTGAAGGAGAGACAGAGAAGACTGCTGGACAGAGTAGAGGAGCTAGTAAGTAGCGCCCGGAGACAAAATCTGAGGATCATCGGCCTCCCGGAAGGGGCGGAGGGAGCTGATGCCACAGCGTTCGTGGCGGACCTGTTGATGCAGCTGATGGCGGCTGAAGCCTTTCCGCGACCGCCGGAGCTGGAGGGGGCACACAGAGTACAGGCGAGACAGGTGAGTCCGCCCCCCCCCCCCGCCCCGTCCGATGGTGATGAGGTTCCACAGGTTTGTGGAGAAGGAGCGGCTGCTGCAGTGGGCAAAGAGCGCTAAGAGCAGCACGTGGAATAACAGTGTCCTTCGCATTTACCAGGACCTAAGCCAGGAGGTGGCCAGGCGGTGAGCAGCCTTTAAACAAGTTAAGGAGGTGTTGTTCTAAAAGCACGTGAAGTTTGGTCTGCTCTTCCCGGCCCGTCTTTGGGTTACGCATCAGGGCCAACACCACTACTTCTCCGGTCATGTCCCAGAACGAGTTGTCGGAGGAGGGGATATGTGAGACACTTCGGAAGTATATGCAAAGTTACTTGCAGGTGAACGATACGGGGGAGGTTTCAGCAGCGACAATGTGGGAGGCGCTGAAGGCAGTAGTGAGGGGGGGAGCTGATCTCAATTCGGGCTCACAGGGTCAGGGCAGACAGAGCAGAAATGGACAGATTGGTTAGGGAAATTCACCGGATAGTCGAGGAGCATGCGGGGTCCCCGGGGGAGGACCTACTCAGGGAGAGACGGAGATTGCAGGCGGAACTGGGGGTGCTATCCACGAGTAGGGCCATGGAACAACTTAGGAAGGCGAGGGGAGTGGAGTATGAGCATGGGGAGAAGGCCAGCAGATTGCTAGCGCAGCAACTCAGGAAGAGGGAGGCAGCCAGGGAAATAAATAGAGTGGTTGATGGGGAGGGGAGCAGAGTGGAGGACCCAGCAGGACTAAATAAGGTATTTTGGGACTTCTATAGGAAGCTGTACACTTCAGAACCCCCGGAAGAGCCAGAGGAGATGAAAAGGTTCCTGGATGGACTAACCTTCCCAAAAGTAGGCGGGGGACTAATGGACAGGCTGGGGGCCCCGATTAGAGCGGAGGAGGTATTGGGGGGCCTAAAGGTCATGCAGTCGGGGAAAGCCCCGGGGCCGGATGGATACCTAGTAGAGTTTTACAAGAAGTTCTTGGAGATAGTGGGACTGGTCCTGATCTCCCTGATCAATGTGGATGCCAAGCTCCTGGCCAAGGTCCTGGCGATTAGAATTGAGGACTGCGTACCGGAGGTGATTGAGGACGATCAGACAGGGTTTGTGAAAGGCAGGCAGCTGACAGCTAACTTGAGAAGATTGCTTAATGAGATCATAATGCCCCTGACGGGCAAGGAGGTGGAGGTAGTGGTGGCAATGGACGCTGAGAAGGCCTTCGACCGGGTGGAGTGGGGCTATTTGTGGGAGGTGCTTGGACGGTTTGGGTTCGGGGAGGGACTGGTTAATTGGGTCAGACTATTGTACCAGGCCCCAAAAGCTAGCGTTAGGATGAACAAGATAATGTCAGATTATTTCAGACTACATCGCGGGACCAGACAGGGGTGCCCACTCTCCCCGTTGCTGTTCGCGCTGGCCATAGAGCCGTTGGCGATGGCGTTGAGAGCTGCGAAGGGAATGACTAGGGGGAGGGGGGGTGGAACATAGGGTCTCTCTCTATGCGGACGACCTGCTCCTGTACGTGTCGGACCCACTGGCTGGGATGGAAAATATACTGCAAACATTGAGGAAGTTCGGCCGGTTTTCAGGGTACAAATTAAAAGGCCAAGAGTGAGACGTTTGTGGAGCAGGCAAGGGGCCAGGAGAATAGACTGAAGGAGCTGCCACTTAGGCTGGTGGAGGAAGGTTTCCGGTACTTGGGGATACAGGTGGTACGAGACTGGGGCAGATTGCATAAGTTAAATTTGACTAGAGTGGTGGAACAAATGAAGAGGGAGTTTCGGAGATGGGATGCACACCCGCTGTCACTGGCGGGGAGGGTGCAGGCTGTAAAGATGACAATGCTCCCTAGATTTCTGTTCATCTTCCAGTGCCTCCCGATCTTTATCTCACGGTCCTTCTTCAAAAGGACTGGCAAAATCATCATGAGCTTTGTCTGGGCGTGGGAAGAAGGCGATGCTTGAAAGGAGCCGCAGCGAGGGGGGACTGGCATTGCCGAGTCTTATCAACTACTACTGGGCGGCTAACATAGCCATGATAAGGAAGTGGATGGTGGGTACGGGGTCTATCTGGGAGCGAGTGGAGGCGGCTTCGTGCAGGGGCACCAGTTTGGCAGCCCTGGTCACAGTTCCCCTACCGCTGTCACCGGCCAGGTACTCCACCAGCCCGGTAGTGGGGGCGGCCCTGCGGATATGGGGCCAGAGGAGGAGGCATGTAGGGGGGTGGGTGCGTCTGTCTGGGCTCCAATATGTGATAACCATCGATTCGCCCCTGGGCATAGATGGAGGGTTTCGAACATGGCGGCGGGCGGGGGTGGGGAGGGTGGGCGATATGTTCCTGGAGGGGAGCTTTGCGAGTTTGAGGGGCTTGGAGGAGAAATTTGGGCGTTAAGGGGAAATAACTTTAGGTACTTACAGATGCGGGACTTTGTACGCAGACAGGTCCCATCCTTCCCCCGCCTCTCGCCAATAAGGATCCAGGACAGAATAGTCTCTAGAGGAGAAGGAGGAGAGGGTAGAGTCTCGGATATCTACAAGGTGCTCATGAAGGGGGAAGAGTCCCAGACGGAGGAACTGAAACTCAAATGGGAAGAGGAGCTTGGCGGGGAGATGGAAGATGGGCTGTGGGCGGAAGCCCTGAGTAGGGTAAACTCAACCGCACATGTGCCAGGCTCGGCCTGATTCAATTTAAGGTTGTTCACCGGGCCCACATGACGGTGGCTCGGATGAGCAAATTCTTTGGGGTAGAGGACAAGTGCACTAGATGCGGAGGACCAGCGAACCACGTTCACATGTTTTGGGCATGTCCTAAGCTTAGGAGGTACTGGGAGGGATTTGCGGATGTCATGTCCCGGGTGCTGAAAACAAGGGTGGTGATGAGTCCAGGGGTGGCCATTTTTGGGGTTTCGGAAGACCTGGGAGTCCAGGGGGAGAAAGAGGCAGATGTTCTGGCCTTTGCTTCCCTGATAGCCCGGCGGCGAATACTGCTGGCATGGAGGGACTCAAATCCCCCGAAGACCGAACTATGGCTTTCGGGCATGTCAAGTTTTCTGGGTATGGAAAAAAATCAAGTTTGCCTTGAGGGGATCTGTATTGGGGTTCACCCGAAGGTGGCAACCATTCATCGACTTCTTCGCGGGAGAGTGAACGTCAGCAGGGGTTTGGGGGGGGGGGGGGATTAGAGTAGAGTAGGAGGGATAAATAGGCGGGTAGTGTCTATGTGGGAGAGAAGCGGGTATGTGCATTATGGTTTGGTTGAAGCGTTGGCTTTTTGTTGATGTTTGCATATTTCTGTAATCTGTAACTGTTTACAATGCCAAAAAATACCTCAATAAAATTGTTTGTTAAAAAAAAACTCCATCTCTCTCTCTCTTGCAGGACAAGATGGCCCGTATATGCTGGGAGCAGAGCAAAACTGGTTTGGCACAAGAACCCTGCTTCGCCCGAGCCATACGGAGGAGGTGATTCGCCACATCATGGTGCTGGCTGCAACAGAGTCCATGGTATGTGGAGTCACTGAGAACATTGACAGTGGAGGTGCTTTCTTTCCCTCTCTCAACTCCCATCTTATCCTCTCCAGTTGTATAACATCATGCGCAAGCTGTTGATGGCATGACCATGGACCTCCTGGTTTCCAATGTAATCCCTTACCCCCAACCTTTCCCTTCTGCCTTTCTGCTTTCAAACGCCCGAGAACCTCACCACACCATCCATGTGGAGGAGGAAGACAACCTCCACAGTACTGATAAAGAAGCCATGTTGCTTGATCTGATACTTACAGCAATTAACACTGATCATATCTTAGAGATTTGTTAGGAAAGCCAGCCTACCTTCTCTTTAAAACAGAGATGAGGAGGAATTTCTTCAGCCAGAGGGTGGTGAATCTGTGGAACACTTTGGTGCAGAAGGCTGTGGAGGCCAAATCACAGAGTGTCTTTTCGACAGAGATAGATAGGTTCTTGATTCATAAGGGGATCCAGAGTTATGGGGAGAAGGCAGGAGAATGAGGATGAGAAAAATATTAACCATGATTGAATGGCAGAAGGGGCAGCACGGTGGCACAGTGGTTAGCATTGCTGCCTACGGCCCTGAGGACCCGGGTTTGAATCCCGGTCCTGGGTCACTGTCCATGTGGAGTTTGCACATTCTCCCCATGACTGCGTGGGTTTCGCCCCCACACCCCAAAAGATGTGGATAGGTGGATTGGCCACGCTAAATTGCCCCTTAATTGGAAAAAATAATTGGGTACTCTAAATTTTTATTTTTTTTAAAGATTGAATGGCGGTGCAGACCAGCTGGGCCGAGTGGCCTAATTCTGCTCCTATGTCTTATGGTCTTTTTGTTCAGAGCACAGGTCAGGAACAGGTCAAGCTCCAACAGACCATGGCGTTTCTGCACATGTGTAGACCAGGAGCAGGCTGCGCATGTGTAGTTCAGCATTTTGAGATCTTTGGGCCAAAGGTGGACCCAGTGCACCTGTGAATACAAGGAAAATCCCGTGAAAGCCCGGCTCGTGTGACCGGAAGCAGAAAACCATTGTATACAAGCAGGGCAGGGAGAAGTCCCAGTGAGAAAGAAGACAGAGAAAGGTCCCAATAGAAGAGTCCCAGACAGGGAGCAGGGACAGGAAGAGCCCCAGATAAATCAGGACGAGAGGTGCCGAGAAAGGAACTCCAAACAGGAAACGGGCTGCAGTTAACAGACTTTAAGTGAAGAGGGCTCAGGAGGAGCCCTGAAGATCCAAAAATGTAGCAAAAGGTTGGTGTATCCGTGCTGCAGAGCAAAGGGACCCTTTTGGAGCAGTCGTCTGCTCTGTCGAGTGTAGCCAAAGAGCTGAAGTTCTGCTTGCGAGTTGGTGCCCAAGGGCATACTCAAGAATCCAGGGGAACGGAATCTTGGGATCAATATTGAAACTCTGTGAGGTTGGCTGTCGCTGAGGCCATCAGAGTTGGAGTGACATGTGGAGAGAAGTCTAAGGTGAGATTTTCGCTGGCAAAGACAGGAATCCCTCAAGACAGAGAAGGTTTCCCTCGATTGGTTGTGTTTACTGATGTATGGATGGGTTGTTGAGAAACCCGTGGACTCTGGTTTGGTTGCATTTCCCATTCAGTGTGTCGTGTGGTGTTTTCCATCACAATTTGCCTGCTAATTCACATGCACCTCAGATTTACCCTGAATGTCAGTGCACAAGATAGTGAAAATTGTTTTATCTTTCTGACCTTACAGAGTAAAGTTTATTTTTTGCGTGTTCAAAATACCTAGGTCTAGTTTAAAAACATGATTGGTCCCTAACTGGATCTTACCAAAATTTTGGTGATCAGGGGCGAGATTCTCCGACTCCCCGCCAGGTTGGAGAATCGCCGGGGCTGGCATGAAACCCGCCCCGGCCGGTTGCCGAATTCTCCGGCACCGGAGCAGCCGCTAATGCTCCCGCGCTTGCGCCGCCCGGCAATGTCATTTCCACGCCAGCTGGCGGGGCACCAAAGGCCTTTTCCGCCAGCTGGCGGGGCAGAAACCAGTCCGGCGCGGGCCTAGCCCCTCAAGGTTAGGGCTGGACCCCCCCAAGCTGCGGAGGATTCCGCACCTTTGGGGCGGCGCGATGCCTGACTGATTTGCGCCGTTTTGGGCGCCGGTCAGCGGACATCGCGCCGATACCGGAGAATTTCGCCCCTGATTTGGGTTCATAACAGTGTCAGGATCTGCACCTCATCAGGTACTGGGTACAGCAGGGCTGCAGCCAGGCCAGGGAGAAAGGGTAGTTCAAGTTGTGCCAGTTCACGAGGGGGTTAAGTTGCAGACATGTTCAGACATGTCAGGAAGCAAAAGAGAACATTACCCTACCTTAAGACTTTGACATAACACTGCATGCTACAGTGTTCATTTACACAAATTTGTGATCATCTACTTTCAGAAGTGATCTGCCAGTCATTATTTGACAGCTAATATCGATCAAATGAAATCGCTGACGTGAAATTAAACCACACAGCACTCAAACCACATTGATTGCAAACATTTATTTCACTTCGCAGTGGTGAAATGCATTCAATTGAAAACATTGGTGATCAACTGACATGCTGAAACAATGTCAATAGCATCAGCAAAGGCATTCAACTGGGACCTTATAGCTCAGGTTGTGGGAAAGTATTAGTGATCATGGTTAACAGATATCAGATTGGCCTAAGTCCCCAGTGGGTAGATTGTTCAACATCAGTGGACACTCGCTTCCCAATTTAGTCATAATTATTGGGGTCTGCCTCCTAATTTTCAGATGATGTCATCTTGAAGAGCGAAGTAAAGTTAAATAGTCCTAATAGAAGAGTCCCAGGCGGAGCAGGGGCAGGACGAGCTCCAGATAAGCATTGTAATGCAAAAGGTATGTTGAATCAGGACACTTCAACAGATTTTCAAATTAATTGGGATGCGTACCCTGAAAGTACCCCAGAAGATATGCTGGGAGATGCCCCAGAAGTCCAGCAGGCAAGGTCTGTGCAGGAATTCCATCCCCCCACCACCCTCAGGTGCTCCAACTCCAACTCCTCCATTAATCCCTGAAGCCTGCAAATCCACATTCTACCAACACTCTCCGCCACTGACTCCTAACTCCCATCCTAACTACACCCACAATGACCTCCAGCCCCCGCATCCCCCTGATCCTCTTCAGAAACTCCAGTCCCCCTGACCCACCTCTGGATTGCAGCAGGATCCATCACCCTCATTTCCCCATACGCTTTCTTTTCCCCACCCAGCCTCCCTCAGCGAGGGAAATAGGGGGAGTGAGGGATGAGGAAGGAGAGATGGAGCGGGGAGCAGAGAGAGTGAATGGAGTGTTCAAGACATTTTATAAAAAATTATATGAAGCTCAACCCCTGGATGGGAGGGAGAGAATGATGGGCTTCTTGGATCGGCTGGAATTTCCCAAGGTGGAAGAGCAGGAAAGGGTGGGACTGGGAGCACAGATCGAGGTAGAAGAAGTGGTGAAAGGAATTAGGAGCATGCAGGCGGGAAAGGCCCCGGGACCGGATGGATTCCCAGTCGAATTCTATAGAAAATATGTGGACTTGCTCGCCCCGGTATTGACGAGGACCTTTAATGAGGCAAAGGAAAGGGGACAACTGCCCCCGACTATGTCTGAAGCAACGATATCGCTTCTATTAAAGAAGGAAAAGGACCCGCTACAATGCGGGTCCTATAGACCTATTTCCCTCCTAAATGTAGATGCCAAGATCCTGGCCAAGGTAATGGCAATGATAATAGAGGAATGTGTCCCGGGGGTGGTCCACGAGGACCAAACTGGGTTTGTGAAGGGGAGACAGCTGAACACGAATATACGGAGGCTGTTAGGGGTAATGATGATGGCCCCACCAGAGGGGGAAACGGAGATAGTAGTGGCGATGAATGCCGAGAAAGCATTTGATAGAGTGGAGTGGGATTATTTGTGGGAGGTGTTGAGGAGATTTGGTTTTGGAGAAGGGTATGTTAGATGGGTGCAGCTGTTGTATAGGGCCCCGATGGTGAGCGTGGTCACAAATGGACGGGGATCCGCATATTTTCGGCTCCATAGAGGGACAAGGCAGGGATGCCCTCTGTCCCCATTATTGTTTGCACTGGCGATTAAGCCCCTGGCGATAGCGTTGAGGGGTTCCAAGAAGTGGAGGGGAGTACTTAGAGGAGAAGAGCACCAGGTATCTTTGTATGCGGACGATTTGCTACTATACGTGGCAGACCCGGCGGAGGGGATGCCAGAAATAATGCGGATACTTGGGGAGTTTGGGGATTTTTCAGGGTATAAATTGAACATGGGGAAAAGTGAGTTGTTTGTGGTGCATCCAGGGGAGCAGAGTAGAGAAATAGAGGACCTACCGTTGAGGAAGGTAACAAGGGACTTTCGTTACCTGGGGATCCAGATAGCCAAGAATTGGGGCACATTGCATAGGTTAAATTTAACGCGGTTGGTGGAACAAATGGAGGAGGATTTCAAGAGATGGGATATGGTATCCCTGTCACTGGCAGGGAGGGTGCAGGCGGTTAAGATGGTGGTCCTCCCGAGATTCCTCTTTTTGTTTCAGTGCCTCCCGGTGGTGATCACGAAGGCTTTTTTAAAAAGGATTGAAAAGAGCATCATGGGTTTTGTGTGGGCCGGGAAGACCCCGAGAGTGAGGAAGGGATTCTTACAGCGTAGCAGGGATAGGGGGGGGCTGGCACTACCGAGCCTAAGTGAGTATTATTGGGCTGCTAATATTTCAATGGTGAGTAAGTGGATGGGAGAGGAGGAGGGAGCGGCATGGAAGAAAATAGAGAGGGCGTCCTGTAGAGGGACTAGCCTACAGGCTATGGTGACAGCCCCATTGCCGTTCTCACCGAGGAACTACACCACAAGCCCGGTGGTGGTGGCTACACTGAAGATTTGGGGACAGTGGAGACGGCATAGGGGAAAGACTGGAGCCTTGGGGGGGTCCCCGATAAGAAACAACCATAGGTTTGCCCCGGGGGGAATGGATGGGGGATATGGAATGTGGCAAAGAGCAGGAATAACGCAACTGAAAGATCTGTTTGTGGATGGGAAGTTCGCGAGTCTGGGAGCGCTGACCGAGATATATGGGTTGCCCCAAGGGAATGCATTCAGGTATATGCAACTGAGGGCTTTTGCGAGGCAACAGGTGAGGGAATTCCCGCAGCTCCCGACACAAGAGGTGCAGGACAGAGTGATCTCAAAGACATGGGTGGGGGATGGTAAGGTGTCAGATATATATAGGGAAATGAGGGACGAAGGGGAGACTATGGTAGATGAACTAAATGGGAAATGGGAAGAAGAGCTGGGGGAGGAGATCGAGGAGGGGCTGTGGGCAGATGCCCTAAGCAGGGTAAACTCGTCGTCCTCGTGTGCCAGGCTAAGCCTGATTCAGTTTAAGGTATTACACAGGGCGCATATGACTGGAGCACGGCTCAGTAAATTTTTGGGGGTGGAGGATAGGTGTGCGAGGTGCTCGAGAAGCCCAGCGAATCATACCCATATGTTTTGGTCATGCCCGGCACTACAGGGGTTTTGGATGGGGGTGACAAAGGTGCTTTCAAAAGTAGTGGGGGTCCGGGTCGAACCAAGCTGGGGGTTGGCTATATTTGGGGTTGCACAAGAGGTGGGAGTGCAGGAGGCGAGAGAGGCCGATGTTTTGACCTTTGCGTCCCTAGTAGCCCGGCGCAGGATACTGTTAATGTGGAAAGAAGCCAAGCCCCCGGGGGTGGAGACCTGGATAAATGACATGGCAGGGTTTATAAAGCTAGAGCGGATTAAGTTCGTTCTAAGGGGGTCGGCTCAAGGGTTCTCCAGGCGGTGGCAACCGTTCGTCGAATACCTCGCAGAAAGATAGATGGAATGGAAAAAAGAAGGCAGCAGCCGCAGCCCAGGATCGGGGGGGGGGGGGGGGGGGGGGGGGGGGAGGAGGAGGAACCAGAAGGACTCTCAGGGTTGTTAATATATATACTGTATAATTATGTATAGGTCGTTGCGACAGATAATTATATATTGGACTGTTAAATTATATTTTTGGAGAGTGTTACTTGTGATAAGGCAGTTGCCAATTAGGGTTAGTTTTCATTTTTGTTATTTATTATTTATTCATTTTTTGTTTATAAAATAGGTCATTGTTATTTGTGTTGTTATAATATTGTGTAAAGGATGCACAATGTACTGTGTTGGTTGACCAAAAATTTTCAATAAAATATCTATTAAAAAAAAATAATCACCTTTGATGTCTATAGTGCCCAATGATCACTTCCACAAATTAAACATGCTGTGATGGTTTTGAATGCTTTTAAACACAATGATGACTCCTGGAGTAGGAAGATCAGAATGTTAATTGAGGAATTGGTTGATGGCAATGAGCACTACTTTTGAGATGAAGACAATATATTCCAGGTTACACCATTTGATGCCAAATGATGCACTGATTGTTTGGAGTGCAATTGAATGCAGAATTGATGCTAAAACTTTCAGATTGGGAGGGTGGCATACAGCAGAACGCTGTTGGACAAGCACACCGAGATGCTTGGTATGTTGGCAGATGTAACACACGGACTCCTGCCATTGTGAAGGAATTTTAAATTTATTCTTTCTTTAGATGTTGGCATCGCTGGCAAGGTCGGCATTTGCTGCCCAGCTCTAATTGCTCCAGAGGTGAATGGCTTTCTGGGCCAGTTCAGAGGGCAGTTAAGAGTCAACCATATTGCTATGGGTCTGGAGTCACATGCAGATCAGACCAGGTAAGGACTGCATATTTACTTCCCAAAAAGGACAATAATGAATCAGATGGGTTTTTACAACAATCAATTATCACTATAACTGAAACTAGCTTTCAGTTCCAGATTTTATGAATTGAATATTAAATTCAGTCGGCTGCTGTTATGGGATTTGAACTCCTGTGGCCACAGCAATAGCCTGGGTCACTGGATTACAACTATGCCACGATCGCCTTCTAAACACGGAGGGTTCTGACTCCACCTTAGCAGAGCAGCATTGTGCAGAGCTCCCCCTCTCTGCAGCCTCTGCTTCATCTCTCTGCCGTGTTGTAAATTCAGAGACACTGCCATTGCAATATCTGCCCTTCCTGTGGGGATGCACCAAATCTTGTAAAATCTGGGAACTCACCGCAACACCTCTAAAAACACTGCATAGTATTTCCGTAAACGTCATAACAGCAGAACTTAGTCAAAATCAGCTGACCTGCAAACTGGATGGCTCACCCCTTAATTGAGGCAGGTAGGGCTTGCCTCTTTTAGTTGAGCATTTGTTTTGGGGCAAGTGATAAATGAATGTGCTGAGTGGACTTGTGTAGGGTTAGGACACTCAGGGCTGAAAGGAGTTAAGACTGGGGAAAGAGTTCTGTGTACATGATGATTCAAGTGTCATGTGATTAGGAGTCAAGAGAAAGAGAAAACTCATGGCTTAGACTGAGTAACAACACCTGTTGTCTTGTAAATCTGTAAATAGCTATGTTCATCCAATAAACCAGTCATTATATCTATCTGCAACCATTCCTTAGCCAGTTACAACCAACGTTACAATGATCTGTACAATCCAAGTTTGGAATCAGTGTGTCAAATCAGTGTGGCTGTTTGACATCAGGAGCTGACCAGTTGGGAAGCTTCCCTCACCCTCAGGGATGCAGCAAGGGCTGCACCAGAAACAATCAAAAAGCACCGCATACCCCACGTGCATGGCTTCTGTCAGCACCAGCTCCAGCAGTATTATGGAGCCAAATATTTCAGCCACCATGTTTTTTTTTTCAGCAGTAGGTGAAACGAGAACAGTAATCAATTAATGATTAATTTCATTTGGTTTGAAATAGTTATGGAGTTTCAAAGGTTCATACGCAAGGCATGGTCAGGATGTCTGGGGAGAAAAGTGAAAAGTGAAAAGAAATTAGTTGAAACAGCAGGAAACGCTGTGTAAATTTGTATGATTGAGTCACTTGGCTTTGAAATATTGAGCGTTAGTCTTAATTAGTGTCATGAATCTGCCTGGAGACAGCAGCAGATAATATTCAAAGGGACCTCCATTGGTATGCGTCTCCCGGTAACCAGTTTGGAATGACAGTGAAGATAATAATCAAGTGTGAATAATTTCTGGAGGTAAAACCGATTATAGATAATTGGGAAGGTCCCTGAGATATATGTATGTTAATGCATGGTCATGAAAGTTGATGGGGGACAGCTGAATACACTGAAGGCATCAAAGAAGAACAAAGGTATAATTGCCCAGACTCTTGAGAAGCCGGGTGAGGCAGTTATCGTCTAGCATTCTCAGAAAATGGACAGGCCAGTTTCTAGCCACCAAGCCTGAAGGCCACGTTTACAGCAAACAAGCTTCTGAAGTCATAGAACCAAGACTGTGCAGAAAACCTTTGTAACAGCAGTTTTAAAATAACTCGGCTGGACCAGGGAAAAAAACTGTTCCCACATTAGAGTATCAACCCTGTACAGCTGGTTATTCAGTTTGGATGATGGTTGGGGAACAGGGGAAGTCATAAGAGTTCAGGTATTGTAGATATATAACAAGGGGTACGTTCTATAGAAACGGTATCTGTTTAGTAATTCATACATTTTAAATTGCGTGTGAGTAGAGCAGTCCGGTTTGTCTTTTCTTTACTTTAATAAATAGTTTTTAATAATTGTTACCCGACGACTGGGCTATTTATTCTCACTGGAGTTTCACTTGTCGCCTCATACCGAAACAAAATAAAATTATACATCCCCACAAACCGGTGTTCCAAGTTGGGATACCCTCGCAAACAACATCAGTATGTTTCATGACATTAGCCTCATTCATTGGTGTTCCGTTTGTCCTTTCAAATACAGTAATTTCCTTCTGAGGTTAAATAGATTCAAGTCAGGTCCAAGGATTTGATTACATGCATACAGTGTGCTGAAGTCCTGCTCCCAGTGCACGTGGTCAGTTGAGGAGGTGGGGTGCATCCACAACACATTTCAGCAGCACTGTGTGAACGTCAGAGGGCTGTCCCAGTGAAGAGAAAGCTTATTTCCTGTTGAGCCCAAGTTCGGCTATTTTACTGATAACCAAACCAGGACCTTGTTGAAGGGTGGAGAGTAAGGGGCAAGGGGGAGCTAGGGAAGGGTGAGATAGTGGTATCATGTCTATGTTTTTATGGTTCAGCTGGTAGCTTCCACGTCTCGGAGTCAGAATGTTGCGGGAGTTATTTTGGACAAACAGCAATAGCTGCTATTAATTGGGTGCAGTGCTAGTAAAGCTAGCCTGCTTGACAATCTGGTTTTAATATGCAATTTGGATCCCAGATGCTGATTACCACAATTTGAACTTGTCAGGAGGTGCAAAACCAGAAATCTGAAAAATGTTCATGCAGCAACATATCTTACAGCTCTCATCCAAATCCATGTGAAGGGTTCTGGCTACACACAGCCAGAGGGAAGCGGGGTGCCTATGTTCTCAGAACACTGCAGGCCTTGGTGGAAGAGATCCTGAGTAGGAGAATGTCCTGTACCTGCAGGGTTAAGGAGACCACCTCACCCTGATGCAGCAGCTGGTACTGCTCTGCCTAACCTTACGTCCCTCTCTCCATTCCTTGTCCATCCCAAGCGGATTCATGACCAAACATTCCCTTCGCACTGGTCATTCCAATAAGGCAATTACTCTTGTTTGGTGAAGTCCTCGGAGAGTTTCTGGGAATGATTATTGCTCGAGTGTTGGTGAAGTCTTGACAAAGTGTCCCCACAAAATCTCCTAATGTGTTTGAGGGTCCCCGCAAATTCAGCCGCAAAAAACATGAGATGCCGCTGGAAATCGAAACTAATGCCATATTTACTCCCAAGAGGCTGTTGGTTGTTAGGAGGGGGCATTGGGACAACCAAAGGTCACAAGACTGCTGTGTGGCCCCTTTAATAAACACCCACGGGCATTTTAAGTGAAATCAGAGGTTGAATGAACTTCCAGGTGGCTGTTCCGAGAACGTGTTTCAACTCCTTTGGGGGTCTTGCCCCCCAAAAACGGGCTAACCCGTCATTTCAGTTTAAGACTCTATCTTTGCCACCTGAGATGCTCATTAACGCTTTAAGTATTTCGCAAAAAACCACCCCCTCCGTGTTCAAGCCCCACTACAAGGTCTTGAGCACAAACTCCAGGCTGATCTCAATGCAACACTGAGGGAGTATTGCAGTGTCGGAGGCCGTGTCCTGCAGACATCAAAATTGAGAAGTCGACCTCTCAGGTGAACATAAAAATCTCATCTATACTCTTGTGAAGAGGAGCAAGGGCATTCTCCCTGGTGCCCTGGCTAATTTTATCCTTGAATCAACATAATTAAGAGGAGATTATCTGGTCATTATATCACTGCTGTCTGTGGGAGTTTGCAGTGTGTAAATTGCATGTTTTCTACTTTGCAACAACGATCACACTTCAAAAGTACTTCGTTGGTTGTAAAATTTTGGACGACCTGAGGCTGTGAAAAGGTGCCACATAAATGTAAGTCTTTAGTTTTTAACCCTATGCTACGGTCTGGCTTCCCTTTGCTATTTGGCAAAACCGAGGGAAGTTCTTTCTGCTGCATCCGAGCAAGGCATCAATTCTGACGTCAATTTATTATTGGAAGAGAATCGCTTGGGGTGCATGTATAATTAGCCGCCACTCAGAATTTATGCATTCAATCGAAGCACACAGGACTCCTTTAAATAAATTACAAAACCTCAGACGAGCTCTTCAAACAGGCTGCTCGGCCTGCAAGTCCCAACCAGGCATTTGCCTTTAGATTTCAAAGCAGCAAATGGACCAGCAGGAGTTTGCATCGGGGTGATCACACTCAGCAATTTGTCCAAACCCTAAGCGGTTATTTCATCTGCGGAGAAGATACACACGTATTATTTTCACCCAATGCAACGCGGATGAAAAATAGGAATGAAAAACTACCACCTTTACATTAGCAAAATTTGTGCTTGCATTTTAATGTATCAGTTGACCTTACTCGGTATCGGGAGTTACTTTGCCCGATTTTTGCGATCAGAGGTAATGAAATTAATAATTAATGCAGAAATCTCCTAAAAAAGTAAATTAAAATTAAAAGTAAACTCTTCTACCAAACGAATGTGCAATGGAATGTGTAACTGGATAGGTTGTGCCTTAAGCTTGATATTAATGATTTGTTGAATTGTGCCATCAGGGAGTGAATGGGGAAGGCACGCACATGTTGCTGTTATAGGTTAGAATCATAGAATCCTTACAGCGCGTGATGAGGCCATTCGGCCCATCGGGTCTGCACTGGCCCTTGCTCCTACCTTACCTAGGCCCAATCTCCTGTCTGTACCCCCACCTAACCTTTTGGGCAACATTAGCGTGGCAAATCCATTTAACCTGCACATCTTTGGACTGTGGGAGGAAACTGGAGCACCCGGAGAAACCTCATGCAGACACGGGGAGAATGTGCAAACTCCACACAGACAGTCACCCAATGTCAGAATTGAACCTGAGTCCCTGGCGCTGTGAGGTAGCAGAGCCACCATGCTGCTTACTGTGATGTCCACTTGTCATGGTCAAAGAATTAGTCAGTATGGATTGAGGGAGACCCATTATATTTGTGGGCAGCACGGTAGCATTGTGGATAGCACAATTGCTTCACAGCTCCAGGGTCCCAGGTTCGATTCCGGCTTGGGTCACTGTCTGTGCGGAGTCTGCACATCCTCCCCGTGTCTGCGTGGGTTTCCTCCGGGTGCTCCGGTTTCCTCCCACAGTCCAAAGATGTGCAGGTTAGGTGGATTGGCCATGATAAAATTGCGCGCAGTGTCCAAAATTGCCCTTAGTGTTGGGTGTAGTTACTGGGTTATGGGGATAGGGTGAAGGTGTTGACCTTGGGTAGGGTCCTCTTTCCAAGAGCCGGTGCAGACTTGATGGGCCGAATGGCCTCCTTCTGCACTGTAAATTGTATGATAATCTTCAGCATCACTGACAATCTTGCACCTAAGTTGCCCACACTGCTCTTACAACATGTTTCTATAGTAACCAAGGTTCTCAGGCAAGTAGTGTTAACTAAAGAAGTGCACACCGATATAGTTTCCATGCTATTTATTGTTGTCAATCACCAACTTACTTTGAGGGCCTGACCTAGATATTTGTTCAAAGGGATACACTCCTAAAATGTTTGAGACAATATTATTTCATACAACGATCACACAGCTAAGGAAACATAGGCTCCAAACTGCTATTCGGAAGAATTTCAATCAATTCTCATCTCCTTTTTATATTTCCAATTAATGCCAGCATTTGGAGTCATCCATCATGAACTTGGCATTCTTGCATCCATCAGATTTCCAATCTGGCAAACCACCTTGAACAGAACAAATGTTTCAAGCCAGCATTTGTCTGGAGGAAATGCAATGTCACCCCATTGGAAGACTTGCTGAATCTGGTGCCAAGCAACTAGTTATTTTAAAATTCAAATATGTCGCAGTGACATCAACAGGAAACACTGCACATCATTTCATTCTTGATATTGCATCGGTTGCCAGTACTACAAATTTAAACCAATTTAAGTTCCAGTTGAGACAGCAACGTAGTGGTAATGCCACTGCACTCATAATCCAAAGGCCCAAAGTCATTCTCAGGATGGGGGCATGGGTTCGAATCCCACCACAGCAGCTGATGGAATTAAAATTCGAGAATGCAGTCTGGAATTAAAGCGAGTTAAGGTGACCACGGAACCAGTGTAGATTGTTTCTGGTAACACCAGACCCACAACAATGTGGTTGGCTCTTAACTGCCTTAAGGTGGCCGAGCAAGCCAATCAGTAACGGGGGATGGACAAGAGTTGTTGGCACACATCCCGATGAAAAAATAAACGAGGTTCAAAATAAGTTCAACTCAATAATGGGTGCATGACTGTTTATTTGCTGTTAATCTTGTAAACAAGAGTTTTTGTTTTTTTAAAATCACAATTGCTTATTTATGTACATCTGCGCGAGCTCGCCAAAACAGGAATCACAGAGAAATTATTAGCCAGGAAGATTAAAATCCTGGAAGGACTGATTATCCCACCATTCAAGGGGACAAGGGTAGCCAGGAAAATTTTCATAAAATTTAGCAACAATCAGTAATTTTTAGATATGTGGCGAAAGAAGGAAAATGTTAAGTTAACATACCGAAATCTGATTTAAAGAAAACTGAAATTTCTGGTATTTTACAGTGAGTGAGTCACAATCGGGGAGTTCCTACTTTGGACCCAATGGGGAAACTGCACCCAAAACATGCTTAAAATTGTACTGCTTGTGTTCGGGTTTCTCATCAGCAGTCAGGTCACCGTGTGGCTTCCATCCGTCATCAGTCACATGTTCAGAGAGTAGCCAGGGGCGTGACTTAATGAAAATAAAACCTAAGGAGCGACATAACAGCTGCGTCGCGCTCGAGCGAGAGCACACTAGGTCGTTAGATTCAGGGAGAGACCAAAATCGGGAAAAGCGCCGGGCGCCGATCAGTTTGAGATCTAACCGGCCCGTCTCCATTGGAGAGAACCGAATCCTGCCGCGCGCGTGACGAGCAACCAATAATTACCAATTAAAGCCAATCTCCACACCGTTAACGGGAACAACCCTCTATCTAACGGCCTCCTTTGATCACGCGCCGCCGTTCAGTACACCTTTTTAAAAACTTGAAATTGGCGTAATGGCTGCTGTGGGAATCCGAGATGGCGAGTAGTCATCTTCACTGCTGGGCAGTGAGCTCGTTGTAACTGGGCCGCCATCGTTGGGGGGGGCCGCCCCTGGGCTGGGGGGGGGGGGGGTGGCGGTGGATGCCTCCGATCGTGTGTGCCCACAACAGGGCAACCCCAGCTCCTGCCTGTCGGTCCCACCGATCACCCATTGCTCCCACTGGCCGTGGAGGCCTCCGGCCGCACGGCTGAAGGCTATTGCTAATTGGGAATTGGTAATCGTAGTTAAGTGAGCAGCTCACAGCCCCCAAGTGGATTCCCATGGGTAGGCGTGGCATGTGGGAGTTATTGCCTAGTACCCCAATCAGACCGTGAGCCCTGGACACTGTGCCTAAACACTGTAGGAAGCAACACCATGGACGCAGCAGCCAACATCCGAACACCCAGGGGACATTTCCGCGACCAGAGGGTGGGTGTGCGCAGCGGGGAGGGGAACAGCGCCTGGCCCAGGTAACATTATGAGTGGGTGTCTGGGGAACGGTACGGTGACCAATGGCCCTAGCTGTGGCCCCGGGGTGGGTGGGCACGGCATGATGGATGGCACCCTGCAGGATGGGAGGATGTGAGAGGGGGAGTCATGGGAGACAGGAGGATCCCAGGGTGGAAGACCCCACTGGTTGTCAGTCTATAATAATCGTTATTGTCACAACAATGAAGTTATTGTGAAAAGCCCCTAGTTGCCACATTCCGGCCTGTTCGGGTACACAGAGGGAGAATTCAGAATGTCCAAATTACCTAACAGCACGTCTTTTGGGACTAGTGGGAGCACCCGGAGGAAACCCACACAGACACGGGGAGAATCTGCAGACTCCACACAGACAATGACCCAAGCCGGGAATCGAACCTGGGACCCTGGAGCTGTGAAGCAGCAGTGGGTTTTTAAAAAAAAATTCAGAGCACCCAATTATTTTTTTTCCAATTAAGAGGCAATTTAGCACGGCCAATCCACCTATCTTGCACATCTTCGGGTTGTGGGGGTGAAACCCACGCAGAGACGGGGAGAATGTGCAAACTCCACACGGACAGTGACCCAGGGTCAGGATTCAAACCCAGGTCCTCAGTGCCGTAGGCAGCAATGCCAACCACTGTGCCACGTGCCGCCCGCTGAAGCAGCAGTGCTACCATGCCGCCCACATCCTCTCCAATTCCTTAGGGATATTACCGGGGTGGATGATATCTTGGACCCCGTGGGTGCTGCTGGCAGGCCAGGCGGCCAAATGCCGGAGAAAGCAGCAGCAGCGGCAACGGCAGAGTCTTGAGGGCGAGATCCAATGCCTCGCGGGATCTCATTCGATCTCGCGAGGCGTAACGAGTTTCGTAAATCGCGCGAGAGGTCTCTGCCAGCCTCGTTGCATCCCGAGTCAGGCACGATGAGGCCGTTAGATCAGGCCCCTCATCTCCAAGAAGGGATTGGTTAACTCTGCTTCAAGGTGTGAGTATTTGTGGAGGTCTGGCCGACACAGGATGAATGCATCGTGGCAGCTCTTGCACAGACATGCATGATGATTGTCAGCCGATTACAGATGAACTGAACATCAATGATGCGGAAGCCCTATCGGTTGAAGACGATTCCAGGGTGATCTCGACCCACGGTGTTTTTCAAAGTGCTGGTCGCAACTTGCGGGTGGGTTGCGGGCGGGTGTCAGAAGGATCGCGGAGTGCAGGGTTGCAAGAAATGTGAAAGGCAAGGACCAGAATGAAAAAAGGCAGACAAAGAACACAATGTAATTTGAAGTCTTGGCTAGTGAATAAATCAGGAGTGAAGCTGATGCAAGAGTGATTGCACAGGAGAGATGAAGGCAGGGAATGAAGGCTACAGAGGGAAGCCGATGTACCTTATGTTAATCCTCAGCAAAGTCACAAAACATGGCACAGGAGAGCATGACTGTATTGCATTTGAAGTTGCTAGTCTGAAAGAAGCAAGTGGGAGAGTTGCTACCATTGCCAGTGGTCACATTAAATTTGCTGGTGGCTGGGTTAAAATCATCCAATCCCGCCATTACTTCGGGACGGCCAATGCCCCATTGAGATCATCCATGCTGCTTGGACCAGACTGGAGGTTGGGTGGAATAAATCCAGGTGATGGGAAGGTGAATGAACCTCCCCTCCAGTGTCACTTCCAGGTGGCAGACATTCTTCAGTGGTCATCTGCGACATTCCAAAGCAAAAAACATACAGAGTCACGCAAACATGCACCAGCTCCATTCTTAGAGAAACCCCGTTCAGAGCACAGAAAGTATAATGGTATCAGCACTGATGCATTTTATTCAAACGGCTGTTTTGTATGACTTCTGTGTGGTGTGTGGTTAAGATGTTTTTCGGATCCACCAACTTATTACACAAGATATTGGAACAACAACTGCACGCTACACTGTCGCAATCATCTCATAGTAGTAAGGGACCAGAATCTGAATATCCTGCATCCTGTGAACATTCTGTGCTTACATGTATTTTATCATTTTTTTAAATTGGAGTGTTTTATTATGTGAAGTCTCATTTCTCAGTGTAAGTTGTTGTCTGTCCTTTCCTGTTGGTCAGTCAGTACGGTAGCATATCTGGCCTGCTGGGCACGTGTGCAAGCAATGCATTGCCTTGTTTAATTTACTGTTTCTATGAAACCTACATATGTTCCTTAGACTTTTGACTATGAAATTGGGAGCTGGAGGTTTATGATTCTCAACATTTTCACTGGTGGTTGGGGAGGGGTGGTATCTGCACAGGGAGAAAAAAATGTTGATGCAGAGTCCAATTTATGATTTTTAAAATGGTAAAAATGTCTTGAGAGAAATGCAATCTTGTGTATGTTTTTACTTAGGGCGGGCACGGCGGCACAGTGGGTAGCACTGCTGCCTCATGGCGCCGATGACCCGGGTTCGATCCCGGCCCCGGGTCACTGTCCGTGTGGAGTTTGCACATTCTCCCGTGTCTGCGTGGGTTTCACCCCCACAACCCAAAAAGATGTGCCAGGTAGGTGGATTGACCCCACGCTAAATTGCCCCTTAATTGGAAAAAAATAAAAGATGTATATTAAATACGTATTTCTTTTTTTAAAGTTAGCACCCAGCGACTCATCAGGACCTAATGCATTAAAGATAAAGGAACGTGGCATGGGCCCTGAAGATCGGCCAGTTGGCAAAAGCGGGTCCCGGGGGAAAATTGAAAAATACTGATCGAGGAGAACTCTGATTGTCACCTATGTGCTGGTGATGAATCCCTGGAGCTGCAGGAAAGCAGAGTGGCAAAACCGAACGCCTACTCATTCGCAGTGGCCTGATCAGATGAGAAGTGCCCTGGTAAACATGGCGTAATTTACCTGTGAGACGCACTTGCAATTCTACAAATCTGCAGTCCCTGGATGGGAGTCAGGGATGAAGAAATTAAGGACTGCATTGGTTTTCACCGCCGCTTGCATTGCGCGCCCACCTGTTCCACTTGGAAAGAGGTCTTCTTCCAGAAGACTGCAAACATCAGCCAGCACTGCCTTTTTTCTCTCTTAATCAGCCACTATTTTTCTCCACTCTTTCTTTCTCCATCTCCAATCAGATTGCAATTTACCCAGTTTTCTTTTCTGTTGTTTACTCCATTGCTTTCACCTTCCCTTTGCTCCATTGGTTCGGGAGATTGGACTATTGGAAACCATGTCATTGAGGTCCCAGATTTGCCACTGATGTGGCCGCCCTGTTGTCAACGAGCACTTCCAATGCTTTACGGCACGATAAGAATACAAGCTGTTGACTGAAGTAAAATGACAAATTCATTCTGCTCGCTGGGGCGTATCCAACAACGGCAATTTCTGGAATTTTAAAATAAATGGGCTGCACTGAAGAATGGGCAGAATGGCTGAACCACAACGCTCAAATCAGTTATGACCATCGACTAAAATAGCAGATTTTCTCTGGTGTCAGCTCGCAGATTTGCCCATGGAGTTTTCTGATTTGGCAGAATGGGATTGGCACTCTAGTTCAGGGTTGCTCGTTCAGCAAGAAAATCATGAGCTGCCTCTCCAGAGCACAGTGGTTAGCACTGCTGCCTCACTGCACCAGGGAGTCGGGCTCACTTCCAACCTTGGGTGACTGTCTGTGTGGAGGTAGCATTTTCTCTCCGTGTCTGCGTGGGTTTCCTCCGGGTGCTCCGGTTTCCTTCCACTGTCCAAATAGGTGCAGGTTTGGTGGATTGGCCATGATAAAAATGTCTAGGGATGTGCAGGTTCGGTTACTGGGTTACAGCGGGGGAGTGGACCTTGGTAAAGTGCTGTGTTGAGGGGGTTGGTGCAGACTCGATGGGCTGAATGGCCTCCTTCTGCACTGTAGGGTATCTATGATTCTATGAAATGACAGCCACCAGATAACAGCATTTGATAGGAGAAACCCGGTAATCAGTACACAATATCCAGGAAAGCCTATGGAAATATTGCAACAACGACTTGATGAAAATATCTTGAACAGTGAGATAGTGACATACTTCTGTAGGGTCCTTGCTGAATAGAAAATCCTTTTGATTATTGATTCACACCAAATTAAATTAGCAAACTGGGAAGGTGATGTTTAAAATCTCAAGGGAGACTTGAGAATTCTGTTTCGGAGATTGCAAAGCTGTTGCTCAATATGGTCACGTTTCAACTTAGTCCTATTAAACAATAGGCAGGGAAAGACATGCAAAGTTTACGAAATTTAGTCAAGGATTTGCTTGCGCCAAGAAGATACTCAGGTTTTCCAGGCAGTACTGCGTCAAAGCTGGAGATTAATATGGAAGTAGGACTCTGTTACCTTCCAGGCTGAAAAAAAGGAGAAATGGAGCAACGCAAAAGGCAACACTGTTCACAAATAGCCAATTGAACCATTAAATGTCTGTTTTTGCATTTGAAAAGAGGATCCGATCCGTCTCTTGATAGATTGAGTCCTGGGTAAATCAAGTTGTTGTGAATGAAGGAAGAACCTTATGGCTTAAGTGTAAAAGTAAGTAAAGTAAAGTTGCCATAGTCCCAGGCTGCTTTCCCCTTTTGGGGGGGGAGAGCTGACTGGCGGTGATTTAACCTGAGGATCACCACACCTCAGGCGACGGTTAAGAGGGCCGGCCATTCATAAGTAACTTCAGCCTGTCTGGGAATTGAACCTGCACGCTGTTTGGCCTTACTCTGCATCCCAAACCAGCTGAGCCAAGTAATAATAATAATCTTTAGAGTCACAAGTAGGCTTACATTAACACTGCAATAAAGTTACTGTGAAAAGCTCCTAGTCGCCACATTCCGGCGCCTGTTCGGGTACGCAGAGGGGGAATTCAGAATGTCCAATTCACCTAACAAGCACGCCTTTCAGGACTTGTGGGAGGAAACCGGAGGAAACCCATGCAGACACAGGGAAAACGTGCAGACTCCGCCCAGTGACCCAAACGGGAATTGAAACCATTTCTCTGGCGCTGTGAAGCAATAATGATAACCACTGTGCTACCATGCTGCCGGCTCCTGGCTTAAGTGCGACCCATAAGTGTAACCCTTATTGCTCACAGGTACGACACCCCGGGTCAGTGCATGTTCAATTCCAGCCACACTTGGAGTTGCAGCATGGTTCAAATTAATTTTTATTTTCAAATATCTGAGGTCTTCGGCTGCCCAATAACTACAGTCACCAGGTTTGTAAATTTAACATTGATCAGGGATAGTCAGCATGGCTTTGTGAAGGGTAAGTCATGCCTCACAAACCTTATTGAGTTCTTTGAGAAGGTGACTGAACAGGTAGACGAGGGTAGAGCAGTTGATGTGGTGTATATGGATTTCAGCAAAGCGTTTGATAAGGTTCCCCACGGTAGGCTATTGCAAAAAATACGGAGGCTGGGGATTGAGGGTGATTTAGAGATGTGAATCAGAAATTGGCTAGCTGAAAGAAGACAGAGGGTGGTGGTTGATGGGAAATGTTCAGAATGGAGTACAGTCACAAGTGGAGTACCACAAGGATCTGTTCTGGGGCCGTTGCTGTTTGTCATTTTTATCAATGACCTAGAGGAAGGCGCAGAAGGGTGGGTGAGTAAATTTGCAGACGATACTAAAGTCGGTGGTGTTGTTGATAGTGTGGAAGGATGTAGCAGGTTACAGAGGGATATAGATAAGCTGCAGAGCTGGGCTGAGAGGTGGCAAATGGAGTTTAATGTAGAGAAGTGTGAGGTGATTCACTTTGGAAGGAATAACAGGAATGCGGAATATTTGGCTAATGGTAAAGTTCTTGGAAGTGTGGGTGAGCAGAGGGATCTAGGTGTCCATGTACATAGATCCCTGAAAGTTGCCACCCAGGTTGATAGGGTTGTGAAGAAGGCCTATGGAGTGTTGGCCTTTATTGGTAGAGGGATTGAGTTCCGGAGTCGGGAGGTCATGTTGCAGCTGTACAGAACTCTGGTACGGCCGCATTTGGAGTATTGCGTACAGTTCTGGTCACCGCATTATAGGAAGGACGTGGAGGCTTTGGAGCGGGTGCAGAGGAGATTTACCAGGATGTTGCCTGGTATGGAGGGAAAATCTTATGAGGAAAGGCTGATGGACTTGAGGTTGTTTTCGTTGGAGAGAAGAAGGTTAAGAGGAGACTTAATAGAGGCATACAAAGTGATCAGGGGTTGGATAGGGTAGACAGTGAGAGCCTTCTCCCGCGGATGGATATGGCTGGCACGAGGGGACATAACTTTAAACTGAGTGGTAATAGATATAGGACAGAGGTCAGAGGTAGGTTCTTTACGCAAAGAGTAGTGAGGCCGTGGAATGCCCTACCTGCTACAGTAGTGAACTCGCCAACATTGAGGGCATTTAAAAGTTTATTGGATAAACATATGGATGATAATGGCATAGTGTAGGTTAGATGGCTTTTGTTTCGGTGCAACATCGTGGGCCGAAGGGCCTGTACTGCGCTGTATTGTTCTATGTTCTAACACTAAACTTTTTATTATCAACAGTAACTATAATTGGAGCGGCAACAAATACAACTGGTTACCCACTATTTAATCTCAAAACCCCACTATTTAATCTCAAAACTCTCCCCCTTTTATCTCACGCCACCCTCTATATGCACACTCACAAATAAACATAGATGGGAAAGAGAGGTATAAAATAATGCTGAAAGTAAAACGCTGAAAGTCTTTGGGCGCGATTCTCCGAAATGGAGGCAGAGTGTTCGCGCCATCGTGAACGCCGTCGAGGTTCATGACGGAGCGAAACGGCTCCTATCCTGACCGATTCAGGGCCCGATAATGGGCTAGGAGCAGAACCGCGTCATTTACGCGCACCAGGCCTTGGCGTCGCATAAAGGCGGCGCGGCATACATGACGTGGCCGGCGCCGCATAACTGGCGTCACCCGCGCATGCACGGTTTGGCCGGCGCCAACCTGCGCATGCGTGGTTGCCGTCCTCTCCGAGTCCGCCCCGCAAGAAGATGTCAGACGGATCTTGCGGGGATGCGGAAGAAAGGAGGTCCTCCTTCAGAGAGGACGGCCCGACGATCGGTGGGCACCGATAGCGGGCCAGACCCCATTTGAGGCCCCCCCAGTGCAGGATCCCCCCTCACCCCCCCCCCCCCCCTGCAGGCCGCCCCCCCAGCGTTCCCACGCTGTTCCCACCGGCAGCGACCAGGTGTGGACGGCGCCGGGGGGAACCCGCCGTTTTGGGCTGGCCGCTCAGTCCATCCGGGCCTGAGAATAGCAGGGGTGCCGGAGAATCGCCATTTTGGGTGTCTCGGGCGATTCTCCGGCCTACGCCGCGCGGAACTCGACGGGGCCGTTCTCGCCGCTTGGGAGAATCGCGGGAGGGCGTCGGTCCGGCGTCGCGGGAAAATTTGGCTACCCAGGCGATTCTCCCAACCGGCGCGGGAGCGGAGAATCGCGCCCTTTGTTTCAGATGGACATCTTCAAGTTAAATTTTTCTTCAGTCTAGGTTTTCGATGGATGTTACCTTTTCCTTGCAAAGGTTTTCACTGTAGACTCACAGAAGTAGCAGGTACCCAGAATATGGGTGAGTGAGCGAGAGCACACGAGAGAGAGAGAGAGAAAAAGAGAGAGAGGGAGAGCAGGATTCTTCTTTCAGGGTCCAGAGCTTCTGCCTTCCGACAGCAGAGAAGAGAGAAGTGTTTCCACCTTGGTGGTCCATGATCTCCGCTGGGTTCTCTTCGAAAATCCCCACCGGACAGGAACCAATCGTTGTCAGTGTCGGGTAGAATACTGTGCCTGGCCATTCCATTGGCCCCCAGTTAACCAATCGAAACAAACCCCTCCAATCTCTTGGGTGACAAAGTTGGGGTCTTCTGCCTACAAAAAGTGTACTATTTTGACACTTACTTCCTCTGCTCAACTTAAAGGTATATCTCCATAAAGGATCCATGGACCAAAAACGATAAAGACAAAATAAAAGAAATAGGAACTAAGAGTATCAAAGGAAGGGTCCTTTCAAAACCTTCAGGAAGTTTAGACACTATGGCCCTGATCTTCCAATCCTACTAGTGACTAACGGTGAGACTTCTGTCGCTATTTAGAGTTGCAAATGGCACCTGACGTTTCAGAGAGCTGAATAATGCCAAAGCAGGACCTTCCACAATGCCAGGCATGGCTCTGTGGGAGCACATGCTGTTGGTGCCCTGGAGACCTGGATGTTACGTTTAGAAATTCAAGCTAAGTGTATACAGGTGTGGGGGTCCCTCAATGGATAGTAACTGGTGAGCATAGAAAAGAGACATCTATTGACACCGGTGGTTGGGTTTCAGAGTTGTCAAGCTGCACATTTGTAATGTTTCACTTGGTGATTAAATCTAAAACCAAGTAAAGATCAACTTCTGACCACCTCCTTCATCCACTCGGTATCCCCCCACCCCCTGACAATGCTCACTCCCCCCACCCCCACACCCCACCCCCTGACAATGCTCACCCCCCCCCCACCCCCTGACAATGCTCACTCCCCCCACCCCCACACCCCCACCCCCTGACAATGCTCACTCCCCCCTCCACCCCACCCCCCCACCACCTGACAATGCTCACTCCCCCCACCCCAACACCCCCACCCCCTGACAATGCTCACTCTCCCCCCAACCCCGCACCCCCTGACAATGCTCACTCACCCCCCCAACCCTGCTCACTCACCCCCCCAACCCCACACCCCCTGACAATGCTCACTCCCCCCCAACCCCGCACCCCCTGACAATGCTCACTCCCCCCCCAACCCCGCACACCCTGACAATGCTCACTCATCCCCCCAACACCGCACCCCCTTACAATGCTCACTCCCCCCCCCAACCCCGCACCCTCTGACAATGCTCATTCCCCCCCCACCCCCTGACAATGCTCACTCCCCCTCCAACCCCGCACCCCCTGACAATGCTCACGCCCCCCCACCCCCTAACAATGCTCACTCCCCCCCCAACCCCACACCCCCTGACAATGCTCACTCCCCCCACCCCCCTTGACAATGCTCACTCCCCCCACCCCCCTTTACAATGCACACTCCCCCCACCCCCCTTGACAATGCACACTCCCCCCCGACCCCCTGACAATGCACATTCCCCCCCAACCCCCTGACAATGCTCACTCCCTCCCATCCCCACACCCCCTGACAATGCTCACTCCCCCCCCCCACCCCCTGACAATGCTCACTCCCCCCCACACCCCCTGACAATGCTCACTCCCCCCCACCCCCTGACAATGCTCACTCCCCCCACCCCCCCACCCCCGACAATGCTCACTCTCCCCCACCCCCTGACAATGCTCATCCCCCCACCCCCCGACAGTGCTCACTCCCCCCACCCCCTGACAATGCTCACTCCCCCCCATCCCCGCACCCCCAGACAATGCTCACTCCCCCCCCCACCCCCGACAATGCTCACTCCCCCATCCCCGCACCCCCAGACAATGCTCACTCCCCCCACACCCCCAATCCCGCACCCCCTGACAATGCTCACTCCCCCTCCCACCCCCCCCACTCCCTGACAATGCTCACTCCCCCCACCCCCCCACCCCCCGACAGTGCTCACTCCCCCGAGCCCCCCATCCCCGCACCCCCTGACAATCCTCACTCCCCCCCCCACCCCCTGACAATGCTCACTCCCCCCCACCCCCCTGACAATGCTCACTCCCCCCCCACCCCCTGACAATGCTCACTCCCCCCCCCGCACCCCCTGACAATGCTCACTCCCCCCACCCCCTGACAATGCTCACTCTCCCCCCACCCCCTGACACTGCTCATCCCCCCACCCCCCGACAATGCTCATCCCCCCACCCCCCGACAATGCTCACTCCCCCCCCATCCCCACGCCCCCAGACAATGCTCACCCCCCCACACCCCCAATCCCTCACCCCCTGACAATGCTCACTCCCCCTCCCACCCCCCCCACTCCCTGACAATGCTCACTCCCCCCCACCCCCCGACAATGCTCACTCCCCCGACCCCCCCATCCCCGCACCCCCTGACAATCCTCACTCCCCCCCACCCCCCTGACAATGCTCACTCCCCCCCCACCCCCTGACAATGCTCACTCCCCCCCCGCACCCCCTGACAATGCTCACTCCCCCCACACCCCACCCCCTGACAATGCTCACTCTCCCCCCACCCCCTGACAATGCTCATCCCCCCACCCCCGACAATGCTCATCCCCCCACCCCCCGACAATGCTCACTCCCCCCACCCCCTGACAATGCTCACTCCACCCCATCCCCGCACCCCCAGGCAATGCTCACACCCCCCCACCCCCTGACAATGCTCACTCACCCCATCCCCGCACCCCCAGACAATGGTCACTCCCCCCACACCCCCAATCCCGCACCCCCTGACAATGCTCACTCCCCCCTCCCACCCCCCCACTCCCTGACAATGCTCACTCCCCCCACCCCCCGACAATGCTCACTCCCCCGACCCCCCCATCCCCCCACCCCCCTGACAATGCTCACTCCCCCCCACCCCCTGACAATGCTCACTCCCCCCCCCCACCCCCTGACAATGCTCACTCCCCCCCCCCACCCCCTGACAATGCTCACTCCCCCCCCTCCCCCCACCCCCCTGACAATGCTCACTCCCCCCCACCCCCTGACAATGCTCACTCCCCCCCCCACCCCCTGACAATGCTCATTCCCCACCACACCCTGACAATGCTCACTCACCCTCCAATCCCCTGACAATGCTCACTCTCCCCCACCCCCTGACAATGCTCACTCTCCCCCCCCACCTGACAATGCTCACTCTTTCCCCCAACCCCCTGACAATACTCACTCTCCCCCGACAATGCTCACTCTCCCCCACCCCCGACAATGCTCACTCTCCCCCACCCCCGACAATGCGCACTCCCCCCCCCCCACCACCCCCCGCACCTCCTGACAATGCTCACTTCCCCTCCCCAACCCAGCCCCCCCTGACAATGCTCATTCCCCCCCACCCCCTGACAATGCTCACTCCCCCCCCACCCCCGCACCCCCTGACAATGCTCACTCCCCCCCCCCCAACCCCGCACCCCCTGACAATGCTCATTCCCCCCACCCAGTGACAGTGCTCACTCCCCCCCCACCCACCCCCGCACCCCCTGACAATGCTCACTCCCCCCCCACCCCCTGACAATGCACACTCCCCCCCACCCCCTGACAATGCTCACTCCCTCCCATCCCCGCACCCCCAGACAATGTTACCCCCCCACCCCCTGACAATGCTCACTCCCCTCCATCCCCACACTCCCTGACAATGCTCACTCCCCCCCCACCTACTGACATTGCTCACTCCCCCCCCCGCACCCCCTGACAATGCTCACTTCCCCCCCCCACCCCCCCACCCCCTGTCAATGTTCACCCCCCCACCCCGACAATGCTCACTCCACCCACCCCCCCACCCCCTGACAATGCTCACTCCCCCCACCCCCTGACAATGCTCACTCCCCCCCCACCCCCTGACAATGCTCACTCCCCCCCATCCCTGCACCCCAGACAATGCTCACTCCCCCCCACCCCCCCACCCCCTGACAATGCTCACTCCCCCCCACCCCCCCACCCCCTGACAATGCTCACTCCCCCACCCCCCCACCCCCTGACAATGCTCACTCCCCCCCACTCCCCCATCCCCACACCCCCTGACAATGCTCACTCCCCCCCCCACCCCCTGACAATGCTCACTCCCCCCACACCCCCTGACAATGCTCACTCCCCCACCCCCCCCACCCCCCTGACAATGCTCACTCCCCCCCACCCTCCGACAATGCTCACTCCCCCCCACCCTCCGACAATGCTCACTCCATCCCCACCCCCTGACAATGCTCACTCTCACCCACCCCCTGACAATGCTCACTCTCCCCCACCCCCTGACAATGCTCACTCCCCCCACCCCCTGACAATGCTCACTCCCCCCACCCCCCTGACAATGCTCACTCCCCGCACCCCACTGACAATGCTCACTCCCCCCCACCCCCCTGACAATGCTCACTCCCCCCATCCCCTGACAATGCTCACTCCCCCCCACCCCCTGACAATGCTCACTCCCCCCCCACCCCCTGACAATGCTCATTCCCCCCATCCCCTGACAATGCTCACTCTCCCCCACCCCCTGACAATGCTCTCTCCCCCCCACCCCCTGAAAATGTTCACTCCCCCCCACCCCCTGACAATACTCACTCCCTCCCCCCCCACCCTGCACCCCCTGACAATGCTCACTCTCCCCCCCCCCCCACCCCCTGACAATGCGCACTCCCCCCCGGACCCCCTGACAATGCTCGCTCCCCCCACACCTCCCTGATAATGCTCACTCTCTCCCCACCCCTCCCTGATAATGCTCACTCTCTCCCCACCCTCCTGACCATGCTCACTTCCCCCCCCCACCCTGACAATGCTCACTCCCCCACCGCACTCCCCCGATAATGCTCACTCCCCTCCGCAATCCCCTTACAATGCTCACTCCCCCCCATCCCACCTGACAATGCTCACCCCCCCGCACCCCCTGACTATGCTCACTCCCCCCCAATCCCCTGACACCGCCCCCCCCATCCCCTGACACCGCCCCCCCATCCCCTGACACCTCCACCGCCCCCCATCCCCTGACACCTCCCCCCCCCCCCATCCCCTGACACCGCCCCCCCCCCATTCCCGACAATGCTCACCCCCCCCCATCCCCCACCCCACCTCCCCTGACAATGCTCACTCTCCCCGCACAGTCCAAAGATGTGCAGGTTAGGTGGATTGGCCATGATAAATTGACCTTCGTGTCCACAAGGTTAGGTGGGGTTACTGGGTTACGGGGATAGGGTGGAGGCATGGGCTTAAGGTGCTCTTTCCAAGAGCCGGTGCCGACTCTGTGCCAAATGGTCTCCTTCTGCACTGTAAATTCTATGATTCTGTGATTATTTTGGTAAACTTTCTAAAAGAAGATCCCATTTGTAGGAGTTCCCACCGACAAGATAATTTAAAATGTTGGCTCCCGAATGGTTCAGTGAGGCCCTGCAGCTGTAGGAAGGGAACAGGTTTCATCTTCAGCTGACCCCTGCCAAAAGGCATCACTATCACAATAACCGAGTTCAGAAGACGGAGAGAAAATGATCATCTGCAGCTCCCACTTACTATTATTATCCAGCAACCAAAGCTGGAATCAACTAGAATACTGCCAGGCAAGAAGCCCGTGAATAACCCTGTCAAACCACGAGTAATGAATGGCCACTCGAATGAAAGGCCTCGGTCGTGAAAGAAAGCTTTCCAGAGAGTAAAGAAAATTAAAGACAGATGAAAAAATCTCATTCTTGTTCCCCGAGCTCCCTTTGGTCAGTGCTGTGTAACTCCCACGGTGGTCTGAGGACCACAATTGGTCCGAGCAAAAACGATCAAAAGCCAATCCCATGAATGTGGCTGAGAGAAGTATCAATTAACCCGCTGGAAAAGTAACCTTTGAACCTGGTTTCAGTTCCAGAAGATTCAACATCAGGTGAAGTCAGCAGTCATGTTAAAGGGAATACGAGACCGACCATGTGAATGAGACAACTGTCAAATCCAACAGGAATTGAGATACAGTACTTCTCATGAATGCAGGACACCCAACACCGGCCGGTGGGCCAATGAATGGCATTTGGAGCTTAATTTAGATAAATGTCAGGTGATGCATTTTGGTAGATTGAATCGGGGCAGGATCTACTCAGTTAATGGTAGGGAGTTGGGGCGAGTTTTCGAACAAAGAGATCTAGGAGTACAGGTTCATAGCTGCTTGAAGGTGGAGTCGCAGGTGGACAGGGTGGTGAACAAGGCATTCGGCATGCTTGGTTCCATTGGTCAGAACATTGAATACAGGAGTTGGGACGTCTTGCCGAAGTTGCACAGGAAATTAGTAAGGGCACACTTGGAATACGGTGTACAGTTCTGGTCACCCTATTATAGAAAGGATAATATTAAACTAGAAAGAGTGCAGAAAAGATTTACGAAGATGCTACCAGGACTTAGATGGTGTGAGTTATAAGCAGAGGCTGGATAGGCTGGGACTTTTTCCCTGGAGCGTAGGAGGTTTAGGAGTGATCTTATAGAGTCTACAAAATAAGGAGAGGCATAGATAAGGTAGATAGTCAGCATCTTTTCCCAAAGGTAGGGGAGTCTAAAACTAGAGGGTATAGGTTCAAGGTAAGAGGGGAGAAATACAAAATGGTTCAGAGGGGAAATTTCTTCACACCGAGGCTGGTGAGTGCCTGGAACGAGCTGCCAGAGGCAGTAGTAAAGGCGGGTACAATTTTGTCTTTTATAAAGCATTTAGATAGTTATGTGGGAAAGCTGGGTAAAAAAGGGTTATGGGCCATATGCGGGCAATTGGGACTAGCTTAAGTTGGGCCGAATGGCCTGTTTTCATGCTGTAAACCTCAATGACTCAAACACTGTGTCCTGATTAAAAAGGACCCAGAGTATAAGAGACCAGGCTGACATAAGATTTCCAAAGTGTTTACCAGCTGCCTGTGCCTTACTGTTCTCAACTGCAGTTACTAGTGGTGTACCACAAGGATCTGTTTTGGGGCCACTGCTGTTTTGTCATTTTTATAAATGACCTGGAGGAGGGCGTAGAAGGATGGGTGAGTAAATTTGCAATGACACTAAAGTCAGTGGAGTTGTGGACAGTGCGGAAGGATGTTGCAGGTTACAGAGGGACATGGATAAGCTGCAGAGCTGGGCTGAGAAGTGGCAAATGGAGTTTAATGCAGAAAAGTGTGAGGTGATTCATTTTGGAAGGAGTAACAGGAATAGAGTACTGGGCTAATGGTAAAATTCTTGGTAGTGTGGGTGAGCAGAGAGATCTCGGTGTCCATGTACATAGATCCCTGAAAGTTGCCACCCAGGTTGATAGGGTTGTTAAGAAGGTGTACAGTGTGTTAGCTTTTATCGGTAGAGGGAGAGAGTTTCGGAGCCACGAGGTCATGTTGCAGCTGTACAAAACTCTGGTGCGGCCGCATTTGGAGTATTGCGTGCAGTTCTGGTCGCCGCATTATAGGAAGGATGTGGAAGCATTGGAATGGGTGCAGAGGAGATTTAGCAGGATGTTGCCTGGTATGGAGGGAAGATCGTATGAGGAAAGGCGGAGGGACTTGAGGCTGTTTTCGTTGGAGAGAAGAAGGTTAAGAGGTGATTTAATAGAGGCGTACAAGATGATCAGAGGATTAGATAGGGTGGACAGTGAGAGCCTTTTTCCTCGGATGGTGATGGCTAGCATGAGGGGCCATAGATTTAAATTGAGGGGAGATAGATATAGGACAGATGTCAGAGGTAGGTTCTTTACTCAGAGTAGTAGGGGCGTGGAATGCCCTGCCTGCAACAGTAGTGGACTCGGCAACATTAAGGGCATTTAAATGGTCATTGGATAAACATATGGATGATAATGGAATAGTGTAGATGGGCTTTAGATTGGTTTCACAGGTCGGCGCAACATCGAGGGCCGAAGTACGGCACTGTAATTTTCTATTGTTTCTATTGCAACCGCTGTACCATTATCAGCGAGCAGTCCCAGAAATTGATTGCCATCTGCTCCAACTGCATGTCTTTTTTTATGGTCGCCTGAAGCGTGAAGGCAGTTAAGTATCTCACCTTTCAAAGCACACCACCCTTTCATGACTGCACCGAGTGCCTGCCTAGATTATGTGTTCAATCTTCTGGAGTGGGGATTACAGCCTTCGAGAACTCTATCCGAACTTTCTCGAAAATGTAACACAGGCCTATATTTCTCTCATTTTAAAATCTCCTAGACATATCATACCTCTTGCTGACACTGAACAGCAACTGGCCCAGGAATGCGACTGGGATACCCGCTGCACTGATTAGCTGCTTACCAAGTTGTTACAGGAAACTCAACATTTGCGATCCAGGTTTTTGGGCACATATTCATGGTGCAGAGGTGTACTGTGCTTTTGAGGAAAACTCGTAACGTTCCAAGCAGGAGTAAAGTAGGAAATAAGGAATGTGAGTGTAAGTTAACAACAGGTCTTGCCTCATACTGAAGCTGATCCAATGGTATAAACTGTTGAGGCATCCCATGGGCCATCCTGGTGGTGCAGATTGCAATTTGCTCACTCTCGAAGTGTAATCTTTAGCTCAAAGTCAAGCCACTTTGCGCTTTGGACCATTGCCCTATGCTGGTTTTGGTCTGAATGAGATGCCTTTCACACCATGAGTGACGTCAGTGGACACAGGCTGCATTAAATTTTTATTAAAATTATTTACAACTTGTTACGCCACCCTGGGCAAGTACGCAGTCAATTCCAGCCCCTCTTGCCCCGGAGTCACAACAGAAGTGAATTAACCAATAATTCTTATAAAGAAACCCAAAATCTTTGGCCCTTGGCTGTCCAATAACTACAATCACCAGGTTTGTAAGTTTAAACACAATCATTGTTAATTTATAACCAGGACAAATATGAAACGCGCAGTAAATACAACTAGCTAATGACGAGCTACTACCCGTCTCTACCTTTAACCGTCCCACCCTCTACCCACACACACAAGACAGACAAATGCAGAGGAGTGGAAAGGGATAAAAATAATAAGGATTATGGTCAAAAGATAAGAGACCTTGCTTCAGAGAATGAGTTCTGTAGTGCACTTTCTTCACAGTATGCGTGTGGATTGAAGTCTCTGGTTTACATCCTGTAATGATCTTTCTTTCAGGTAGCACTATCCTACCCATAGATTTTCCAGGAGAGGCCCATGGCTTCACATTAGCCTGTTCTGCAGAGAGAATTGTCACGGGCGAAATTCTCCGTAATCGGCGCGATGTCCGCCGACCGGCGCCAAAAACGGCGCAAATCAGTCCGGCATTGCACCGACCCAAACGTGCGGAATCCTCCGCATCTTGAGTGGCCGAGCCTTACCATGAGGGGCTTGGCCCACGCCGGACTGATTTCCACCCCGCCAGCTGGCGGGAAAGGCCTTTGATGCCCCGCCAGCTGGCGCGGAAATGACATTGCCGGGCAGCGCATGCACGGGAGCGTCAGTGGCCGCTCACGGCATCCCCGCGCATGCGCAGTGGAGGGGGTCTCTTCCGCCTCCGCCATGGTGGAGGCCATGGCGAAGGCGGAAGGAAAAGAGTGCCCCCACGGCACACGCCCGCCCGCGGATCGGTGGGCCCCGATTGCGGGCCAGGCCACCGTGGGGGCACCCCCCGGGACCAGATAGCCCCGCACCCCCCCCCCCCAGAACCCCGGAGCCCGCCCACACCGACTTGTCCCGCCGGTAAGAGAGGTGGATTAATCCACGCCGGCGGGACAGGGATTCCAGCAGCGGGACTTCGGCCCATCCGGGCCGGAGAATCGCCGGGGGGGGGGGGGGGGGGGCCGCCAAACGGCGCGGCGCGATTCCCCCCCCCCGCCGAATCTCCGGTGCCGGAGAATTCGGCAACCGGCGGGGGCGGGATTAACGCCAGTCCCTGACGATTCTTCGACCCGGCGGGGGGGTCGGAGAATCCCGCCCCAGATTCTGGATTCTGCTTGCACCACCCAGGGTAGTGGGTGACTGGAACTCGCTGCCGGGGGAGTTGGTGGAAGCAGGGACGATAATGACATTTAAGGGGCATCTGGACAAATACATGAATAGGATGGGAATAGAGGGATACGGACCCAGAAAGTGTAGAAGATTTTAGTTTAGACGGGCAGCATGGTCAGCACGGGCCTGGAGGGGCGAAGGGCCTGTTCCTGTGCTGTACTTTTCTTTGTTCATTCCTGCAGAGGGAGTTGGTTTCCACAGTCACCATTTGGTGATAATTCGCTGGATATTTCTGGAGAAAACGGAGTGGGAAAATGGCTATAATAATAATAATAATAATAATAATAGCTTATTGTCACGAGTAGGCTTCAATGAAGTTACTGTGAAAAGCCCCTGGTCGCCACATTCCCGCGCCTGTTCGGGGAGGGCGGTACGGGAATTGAACCCGTGCTTTTGTCCTGGCTCTGCATTACAAGCCAGCTGTTTTGCCCACTGTGCTAAACCAGCTCCTACTTTACTTTCTTAGCTGCCAAAGTGAAACTGAAAGCTCCGGAGCTCTCTGAATCATTTGAGTGGGAACGGATCCAATCACCACCCGTTACCGGCAGAACACTGTCTTTTGGGCCAATCAAACAAACCAAGATTCAGCCGATCTCCATCATTGGTGCTGGTCAGTCCACAACTCCAGTCCAAACCAGCACAGGCTTCTGCTTGAATGAAAGGCACAGGCTGAATTAAAGATACAGGCTGTCTTGAAGACACATATCCATAAATCATCCATGGATCCAAATAAAAGAAATGGAAAATAAGGGAACAAACAGGAAGGACCCTTATAAACCAGTAACAACCAAGGCCACAAGACACAGATTGCTCTGTCACCTGCTCCTCCAGAGTCACTTGTCCATCTGATCTGATATCATGCTTACTTCATCATTAACATCACTGCTTAATTAACACAAACCAGAGCATACATTTGGTGCAAAAATCAAAATATATGCAACTTGGACAGACCCAAGATGTGCCAGAATCAACAATAATAATAATCACTTATTGTCACAAGTAGGCTTCAATGAAGTTACTGTGAAAAGCCCTTAGTCTCCACATTCTGGCGCCTGTTCGGGGAGGCTGATACGGGAATTGAACCCATGCTGTTGGCTGTGTTCTGCAATACAAACCAGCCCCATATTATCTCAGTATCACAGCCACTAACCTTTATGACACCCAAATGAAAGGAATGTTACGATGTCCGTTTATGTGTCAGAACAACACTTGGAATTGATACATCACATTCTTGTATGCAGATAGCAAGAGAAAATAATTACTAAAAACCTGAAACTAGACCAAAATGCTGACAACACCCACCCACCAACATCGGAAAAGGAAAACAACGGAACTGCAATCTGACAAATGCTCTCCACCTCAGCCATTCAGCTACCTTTTCTCTTATCAGTAGACTTGCAGTGTATTTTCAGCCTTCTTTAACCAAGTATCTTTTCTGTTGAAAGCCAGCAACCTGACAAATAACAGCACTACAATTTAGTTTCTGTTTCTTTAAAAATGTTAATTCCTACTGGGACACTGGGGCATTGACCAGAAGGTGATTACACTTGTAATTAATTCCCCAACCTTCTATCAGATTCGTTGTCGAAGTCTGCACTCAATGAAGATAAAACTCAGTTTCTACCAAGGGAATGGATTCATTGACTTTGTCTGATCTTCAGAAACATGACTGATTAAAAAGTCAAATCCAGTATTTGTTGTTGTATAGAAGACCAGGCATTTCCTTAAAATCAATTACCTGAAAAAACAACAAAATCAGAGTGAGGACTACAAGGTTCAGTGAACATGGACATGATCTGATGTTAGTCAAATGGCATTAAGCAAAACAGTATCCTTTCTTGGTGGAGTCTGCAATCTAATTTATTTAATTCTCAGCTATCAGGTGTTACAAATATGAGATTTTCTAAGATGGTCGTGGTTCAAACGGCAGCACAGTACTGAGCACTGCTGCCTCACAGCAGTGCCTCATAGGGACCCGGGTTTGATTCCGACCTTGGGTGACTGTGTGCAGTTTGCACATTCCCTCGGAGTCTGCGTGGGTTTCCTCTGGATGCTCCGGTTCCCTCCCACAGTCAAAAGATACACAAATTAGATGAATTGCCCCTTAGTGTGTCACGGCTAGGTGGGCTTACAGGGATAGGGTTTCATAGAATTTACAGTGCAGGAGGAGGCCATTCGGCCCATCGAGTTTGCACCGGCCCTTGGAAAGAGCACCCAAGCCCACACCTCCACCCTATTCCCGTAACCCAGCAACCCCACCCCACCTTTTGCACCAAGGACAAATTTAGCATGGCCAATCCACCTAACCTGCACATCTTTGGACTGTGGGAGGAAACCGGAGCACCCGGAGGAAACCCATGTAGACACGGGGAGAAGGTGCAGACTCCGCACAGACAGTGACCCAAGCCGGGTATCAAACCTGGGACCCTGGAGCTGTGAAGCAACGTGCTAACCACTGTGCTAAAGTGCTGCCCTGGGTGAGGGTGAGGGAGTGGGCCTAGATGGAGTGCTCTTTGGGAGAGTCGGTGTAGACTCGATAGGCTGAATGGCCTACTTCTGCACTGTAGGGATTCTATGATTCTAAACTCTCTCTTTTAATCTAAAGTAAAACAGAATGTCCTGGAAGGGGAGATGGTGATCATATTGAAGTCCTCCCAGAGATAGGCCTATCTAATTTGGTTATCATGAGGACAGAGGCCCAGATCAAAATTCACAGAAACTCAAGTGGATGTTTTCACACATTGATGGAAAAGAGGTGGGGCTGATCTCTTTGGGCATGGACACCTAGTCTCAGTCAGAGACCAAAAATGGTTGCTACGCCAAGCAAAGGAAAGAACTGTCTTTGTGTTAACCACCAAGCAGAAAGCTGGTGTGAATGGATTCCTTGGTGGTGCAGACTCGATGGGCCGAGAGGCCTAATTTTGCTCCTATGTCTTGTGGTCTTATGATGTTAACGGTAGCAATCCAGGAGACACGAAGAAGGTAGATAAACAGGTTTACAAAAGATGAAGACGCTACTACAGCGTAAAGCACTAATTAGACTGGGACTAATGGAACTCCCGGTCCGTGTCTGGGAGTGCATTTAAAGGGCTCACAAACGAGTCCCAGCTGGACAGGCTCCATCCGTTACCGCAGGAACTCGTACTTTAGGAGCCTCACAGGGAGATCGGTTGGTGCTCCCCTGCAGTCTTCGTGAGGATTATCACAGTGACATTTCAAGATCAAATGATCACCAGTGGGTGCTTTGATGATGAAAATTGATTTGATGATACTCAGGAAATTGAGTGCAGGGACGTTTAAAGGATTCTGGAAGACTTGGCCTTGGACAGTAGGGAGGAATGAGCTGATTAAATAGCACGGAGAAGTTTGGGACTTTATCTATAAGACTACTTACCTGCCGAGAGTGTACGTAACGTATAAACGTGTCATAGGATTTTCGGTTATATTAATTAGTAAATAGGGAAGGTACCTTTCCTGTAGTTTAGTGCATTAGTTGTCAGCTGAGTTCATGTTGATTTTAGTTTGTTTGTTACAGTAAAAGTTTTAAAATGGCAAATCTAGTCATACAATTCTACTGTCTTTTCTTTAAAGTTAATCGGTCTCTACATGGATCGTAACATCCCTCCTGAAGACAATGGCCTTTGCTGGAGCATAATTCCATGGGTAGAAAGGAGCAATCTTCATCTTTCCAATAGAATATTTCCAGGTGACACCAAATTGTAGAGTACAGGAATGCTGCATAAGACGGCAGCAAAAAGTACAAGACATTAAAAGATTGCAGAATGAGCAAGTAAACGACAAATGAATTTTGATGTATACAAGCGTCACGTGGTACATTTTGATAGGAGGAATATGGAGGTCAACAACTTCTTCGAAAATTAGTATAATGGGGCAGAGCTGCAAAGGGTTTGAGCGAGGCAGATTTACAAAGCATTAACAGCAGCAACAGATGTTAACAAAGCCACAAAATGTGCAAGCAAAGCAATGGAGCTAATTTACAAAGCAACAATACAAAAATTATATAGGATCTTGATTAGACCATAAATAATACTGTTCATCGTTCTGGCTTCCATATTAAAAAAAATATATATATAATATATATATATATAAATATATATATACACACACAGATATTGGAGGAGAAAAAGTTTAAAAGAATGTTAACAGAACTCATTAGGTACAACTATCAGGAAAGATTGATCACCCTGGGTCCATTTTATCTCATAAAGGGAAGAACATGAGCTGACCAGAACGGGTTTTTATATGGTAGACATGGCGAAAATGTTTACACTTGTGGGGAAATCAGAACTAAATGTCACACAGAGAAAATCATTACTAATAAATCTAATAAAGAATTCGGGAGAAACCTTTTTGCTCAGAGAATGGTGGAACTCGTTGCCACATGAAGTGCATGAGCTGAATAGCATGGACGGAGTTTAAGAAGCCATACCAGCCAGGATGGACAGCCAGTTTGGAGGCATTTCAACATAAACATTTTACAATACATCACCTTTAGATCAAAATATCAATGGTTTAATTTGGTTATGTTCTTGCTATCTTTTCCCAAAAGACGATGGCTGCAATTTTTCTCCAACAAACATAGGAACAGATTTCAAGGAATACTTAAAAGGATGCACTGCTGCAAGGTTACACTTAATTAAGATGACAAACACATTGCTCATCGTTGGAAAGACTTATCACAAGGGGAGGCCATGGCATAGCGGCATTGTCATTAGGCTAGTATTCCAGAGACCCAGGGTAAAGTCTAATGGTGACCATGAAACCATTGTCGGTAATCAGAAATCTGCTGTCATTACCAGGTCTGTGACTTCAAATCCACAGCACTGTTTAAATGCTCTCTGAAATGGCCTGGCAAGACACTTAGTTCAAGGGTAATTAGGAAGTGTAATAAATGGTGGCCAGTGACGCTCACAGCCCATGAATGAATTTTAAAAAACCTTCAATGCATAGAAGTATGGCTTAGAAGATTGATATATACCAACTGTGCCTATCAACTATACGCCAACAATATCCAGCACAGTCTGTTGTGTTAACAAATATCAGCTTCTCTGCCACAATAAGCAAATGCTTACTCATTTTACACAACATTCAAGAGCAGATGTTGGGACAAACAAGAGTACACATTCGCAGATGGAAGTGACCAGTTCATATTTGAATATACTGCTCGTGTGCACAATTGTTACTTCTACCTGTTGCAAAGTACACACGGAAGAGCGGGGTGTCTAATTTAACAATCTCTTATCACGATTTCAAAATACAGGATTAAATTCTATTGTCAGACTATTCTGAAAGCATTTTGACTGAAAGATAAGGGCATGGTGAAGGAAAAAACCCACTTTTGAATAGGAGATTGCAAAACACCATTTCCTGTCCAATAGGCAACAACAAAATTTGCAATCAGCAAAAGGAAGTTACTTTGTACAATTAACTGCTTTTTGAAGAGAAGGAAATTGCAGATCCAAGCATCAAATGCTCATTGTCCGGACATTTCATTACCCTGATTCTTTTGCTGATCTCGATAATCTGAACATGGCTCTGTTGAAAATTTAGTTTTGCACAATTTTTTAAAAAATAAAAAATTCTTGGGTTATAGGCATCGTTAGCCAGTCCGAAATTTACTGTCTATTCCTAGTTGCCCGAGGAGGTATTCGCGGGTATTCTACCTGAACCAGTGCAGTTCCTACAGTGTTAGTAGTCCCCTTGTGTGCACACGTTTGAGCAACAAACTAGCTGTTTTGGGGGCAGCATGTTGGCGCAGTGGCTAGCACCAATGACCCAGGTCCGATCCCGGCCCCGGTCACTGTCCGCAGAGTTTTCACATTCTCTGTGTCTGCGTGGGTCTCACCCCACAAGCCACATAGATGTGCAAGGTAGGTGAATTGGCCGTGCTAGATTGCTCCTTAAGTAAATAAAAAAAGAATTGGGTACTGTTTCACACTGTTCACCACTAATAGGACGTTACCATCAAGCTAAAAGGATACTCTGCCTATCTTATAGATAAGTAATGTGTTGTAGGAATTCCAGGGCGTGTGATACTATGTAGACTATAATGCCCCAGAGATCGGCAGATCTTATCAAACAACATGTCCCTTATGTCTTCAGAACAGACAAGGTGCTGACTGTACACAACCAGCCCATTCTTGCAAAACTCAACACAATGTCCAACATTAGATGTGATTCCGCCTGCCTCATGGTGCCAAGGATGCGTGTTCGATCCCAGCCCCAGGTCACCGTACATGTGGAGTTTGCACATTCTCTCCATGTCTGTGTGGGTCTCATCCCCACAACCCAAAGATGTACATGGTAGGTGGATTGGAATTTTTAAATAAAAATGATATGATTAAGCGATTGGACAATATTTGCTAAATAATCCTCATTGTGCTCAGAATTATGCTGACAATCAATTTGAGATAGTCAGTTGGGCTCACTTACACGTGCTAGAAGTTATGCATATTAACACGCATTGCCCTGTTTTTGCAGTCAGATAGAACATCTATGCACAATGCGTTTGCTGCAACTGAACAAAACAGGCATTAACCATGCTCTGGTTCATTCCCCACAATGCAAGGCAATGCCTTGACTGGAGACAACCTGCCCAGTTTAAATTTCATTAAAGCTTGGCAGTTAACGGTCAGTCATCAGCCAACTGGTTGGTGCATTCTCCATTACAATGCCTCTACCAGAGTCCACATGCCAACCAATCAGCACTCTCTTCTCATTAAGTATAAATTGGTGTTCCCTTTCCATTTGGTATTCTTGAAACTGTCTTGATGAATGCACTGTGAAAATCTTTGACATGTCTTTTTTCAGTTATACTGTGCTGCCAAATGACTATGATAATGTCATTGACTACGGAGGAGAGGTGATCAGGTACTTTGTTTTGGAGATTGCTATTTTCTGGGCTTTTGTGGCATGGAAGCTCCTGCTGAAAAGCAGAACAAATCTAACGTAGCCAATGACAAATACATTCTCAATCTACAGCTAAGAATCTAAACATCTCCCCAAATGTTCAACAGCATTAACACTACTGAATTCCCCCCAACACCCTGAGGGTTACCAGTGACCAGAAACTGAGCTGGATTAGCTGGAAGTGAGCAAATTCCAATAACAGCTCCATCTTTTCTGAACAAAGATTCAATGTAACCTCAGGGTTTTCCTAAAACAATGCTGAGTCACATGGGCTGCGTCCACCTTGCAAATGCTGGTTCAACTGAATATTAAGTCTACTTGTTAGTTTTTACATTGCCTAAAACTTAAAACAAAACAAATGGTCGTTTACTCGTGATATTGTAGGTATACAACCAAATGCCCTCTGAAATAATGCCAGTGCTACAGATATCAGCAGCAATTCAGACCAGCAGGTACAATGTCCAGTGCTCTCTAACAGATAGAGATATTGATTCAGACTTTCATGACAGACTCAAGACTCCGGGTGTTCTGGTTTCCTCCCACAAGTCCCGTAAGACGTACTCGTTAGATAATTCGGACATTCTGAATTCTCCGTGTACCTGAACAGGCACCAGAGTGTGGCAACTAGGGGATTTTCACACTAACTTCTTTGCAGTGTTAATGCAAGCTTACTTGTGACAAGATTATTATTATTTTCTGGTCCAGTGCCGGCCACAACCAGGGCATAAAACTGCATCCGTTTTCCAGGAGTAAGAAACAGACTGGAGTTTGGGGGAACCAATGTTCAATGCAGGCCGTGGTGAAGATAGAGCCACCACCCCCAGGGTCAGTCCATTCCCCACTGCCATGCATCCTCCCTACCAAGTCACATTGCCCTTCCCCCCCCCTTCCTGTCCCCATGTTCCCTCCATGCCCCCATACATCCATTCACCTCCTACCCACCCCACCCCCCCAATACAACGTTCATACGCACTGACCCAATATCCATTCTGGCAGAACTCATGTGTCCTATAATAACGTTGAGAATTCTTGGAAATGCTTCCGAAATAAATAAATAATCATCAAAACAAAATCCACATGAAAAATTGCTCTTCTCCTTGGAGCTCATAACACATAGACGTTCAAACTACACTTGTAAAAGCATCAGTCCTCTTAATTGCTCATCAATATGGAAAAGTAGACATCCATTCATAAATCATTTCAAAACACTTGAATCCTACAACATCTGATAAAAACTGCTCACAGCCCCTTTTACAGCTGTGTAAACAATCCATGCTGTGCTAAAGCCATTTGTTTGCTTTGTTCAGTCAGTCAAATGAGATTTCACTGCATATCTATATGAACAAATCCTCCAGAGCTCAATACAATGGTGCCAGTGAAGTTGATGGCCAGCCACTTGTTCAGTTTTTCAAAGGCTCAACAAATGTCTGGACTTCAAATCAATGTGAAAGGTCCAAATGTTGGCACAGTGGCATAATGGTTAGCACTGCTGCCTCACAGCACCAGGGACCTGTTTGCACACTCTCCCAGTGTCTGTGTGGGTTTCTTCTGGGTGCCCTGGTTTCCTCCCAGTCCAAAGATGTGCAGGGTAGGTGGATTGACCATGCTAAATTGCCCCTTAGTCTCCAAAGATCAGATGGAGTTATGGGTTTGCAGGGTAGTAGGCCTAGGTAGAGTGTCTTTCAGAAGGTTGGTGCAGACTCGATGGGCCAAATGGCCTCCTTCTGCACTGAAGAGATTATATGAAATGGCAGGTTAATATCAGATTCTCCTTACAGTTGATTGCATTCCTCTTAACCACTGAAGGAAGTATCCTTGTGATCAATCACTGCATTAAAAATATACTTATCATATAACATGTAATCATGACATTTGAAGTTGGCAACGCACTTCAAACGTAGCTGTTAAAAGGTAGATACCGTTAAATATTTTTCAGTTACCTTTGGAATCAGAGGTTGATGAAGGATTTCTTAGGGAATAATTGGTTGGACTCCCACAAAATGCTAAGAGTGTTAAATGGCAACTACGAATCAGTATTTCCACCACCATTAATGCAGTGTATATTGATCAGAAAATATGTTACTGTTAAAGAAGATGCATATCTGATCTTGAAGGGAATAAATGTTTCTAAATAAGATTGAGTTGCTGATGACAGCAAAGAAATGGAAGCTAAGTGAGCCAGTTTGTTGACATCGTAATTTATTCCTGAAGTCTGGACAGAGGTTAATATCAACACAGAACATTAAAAAAATTCACATTTCAAAATGAGATTTTTTTATAGGCATGAGGTATTTGGAGAAAATTTTGGAATCAGAATTGTTACAATGCAGAGGGAGGCTATTCAGTCCATAGAGTCCAAAGATGTGCACATTAGCTGGGTTGACCATGCTAATAAATTGCCCCTTTGTGTCCAAATATGTGCAGATTAGGTGGGGTTACAGGGATGGAGAGAGGAGTGGGCCTAGGTAGGGTGCTCTTTCAGAGGACCATTGCGGATTTGATAGGCCAAATGGCCTTCTTCTGTACTGTGGGATTGTACGCTCATTGCCATCTCTAATACTTTCAAACTGGACAAAAGACCCAAATGGCTTAATCTATGTTTGTCTGTGACCCCAAACAAAAGAGGATATCTGGCAGTATTGGGGGAACTCACACGTCGCTATCTCTGAACATCCGCTAATGATTCCCCGTGGGCTGCACCGACCCTATTCAAAGAGTTATATGCCATGTGCATTTCATAACCCAGGCTGGCCAACAAGAGCCTGCTTGCCTGCCAAGACAAAGGGCCTCACAGCATTCCTTTCAATTCGTAATGGTTGAGTCGTTTAACAATCTCGGGGATTCAGAAAAGGGATACTTGCCCTTTTTCACGGACAGAGTGGAGAGGTGAGAATCATGTAACATGGCCCTCTGGTTTGTGGAACCACTAATATTGCCTGACTGAACTATGAAACATCAGGCTGCTTTTTTTAACCATCTACCCAGCAACCTCAACCCTGACCCCATCACATGATGTCAATGCCATTGGTAAAGTGAATTATCCAGCATCGGTTTTCAGCTCACCGAACTCAATGAGGAATGCCTCACTGGACTAGGATTCTGGACTCTGTTTCCAATATTTATTTTCTCTGCGATTGCTGCACTGAATACTTTCTTTTCTCTCTTTTACTTTATGGATACAAAAGGGCAGGGGAACATAGCAAATTCTCTTTCAAATTTTGAATGTGTGCAAATAAAGTAACCCTTTGAGTTCACCTTATCTCGAATTTGCCATGGGGATGGGTTATTAATAGAAAATTGGGTCATATCAAAACAGAGGGGCTGGTGACTATGCCACTGCTTATAAAGAGGGAAGCAAATCAAAACATCTTTCCATTTATGGATGGGTGTTGAGTGGAGGAATCAGTGTTGTTTAAATTAACCTCCCCCCCCCCCCACTGCGACAATTCATAAAATCGTACAATCCTTACAGTACAGAAGGAGGCCATTTGGCCCATTGAGTCTGCACCAACCCTTCAAATGAGCACTCTATTCGTCCACTCTCCCGTCCACCCCTCCCTATCTCCTTAACCCAAAACTTAATCTGTACATCGCTGGACATTAAGAGGTAATTTAGCATGCCCACGTAACCTGCACATCTTTGGACTGTGGAGGGAACCAGAGCACCCAGAGGAAACCCACGCAGACATGGGGAGAATGTACAAACTCTATACAGAGAGAGGTCGGAATTGAACCCAGGTCCCTGGCACTTTGGGGCAGGAGTGCTATCACTGTGCCGCCCCGATTTCCAGAGTGAAAATTCTGGACTTCCTCGCCTGGTCCAAATATTTGTTTTTTCAGTTCAATTCTTGTATGCGTATGTTAGCATTCAAAACATTTGCCACAGAAATACTTTGCATTTTGCCAGTAACCATGATTTGTTTATCTTTACATAAACCAGTTACAGACGAGGAATGCTTCAGAAGGCAGGAACTCAAACTCACTGTCCAAGTCTTCGCCATTCTATATATGATTGACTATTAAATGACCCATGGAATTTGACCCTGCGGCCATTTGATGAACATAAGTTATGCATACAAGATGAAAGAGTTTGGAAACTTCAGAAATTCACTCCATGGAAGCATCTAACAGTTAAAGTTTGTCATTATGTCATGTCAGTTGACATAGCAAAATTAAATAATTTATTTTTGCTGGCTGTCAACCATGCACATCATAAACTAGCTACCTCATATTAAACGAGGCAAAAAAAGCAAAACACTGTAGAGGCTGTAAATCTGAAATCAGATGAGAAAAACTCTCCCTTTGATCCCGATCTCTCACTTTCACCTCCGAGCTAACATAGACATAGAATTTACAGTGCAGAAGGAGGCCATTCGGCCCATCGAGTCTGCACCGGCCCCTGGAAAGAGCACTCCACTTAAGCCCACACCTCCACCCCATCCCCGTAACCCTGCAACCCCACCCAACCCCATTGGACACCAAGGGCAATTTAGCATGACAAATCCACCTAACCTGCATATCTTTGAACTGTATAAGGAAACCAGCGCATCTGGAGGAAACCCACGCAGACACAATGAGAATGTGCAGACTCCGCACAGACAGTGACCCAAGCCGGGAAACAAACCTGGGGCCCTGGAGCTGTGAAGCGACAGTACTAACCACTGTGCTACCGTGCCGCTCCCCACTGTGCTACTGTGAATTTACAGAACTCAAAGCAATAGCTACAATGGATATGGAACCAGAACACTTTTTTTGCCCTCACCCATCCACACACAAACATTTTAAACCATGAAATTAACACTTTCTTCCAATAAGTTTGAAAAATGCATTTGGAGTTAAGGATTTTCCATTTTCACACCTGACTCAACAGTTCTGATGTATCCTGGTAAGTCAGATCAGGCATTGTCAAACTCGGGTCGCGGGCGGGTGTCAGGAGGGTCGCGGAGCCATCCGTCATGGCACTCCCGACCGTGCAAATCTGTGCGCAACAGCCGCCGCAGCCGCCTCGAATTACGCGAACGCAATGGCACTCCTTAAAAAACACTATGCTCAGAAGACGAACACGCTCTTCGCCAGGCATGTACTCGCCACCTGCTCGCAACTACCTGGTGAGTCCATCGAAGACTTCTGGCGCGCCCTAATTCCACTCGTCCGGGACTGTAACGGTCAGGCCGTTACGGCCGCTGAACACGCGAACATCCTCATGCACTATGCTTTCATGACGGGGATTGTGTCGGACCGCATCCGAGAAAGATTACTGGAAGGGGTCACGCTCAAACTGGCGGAGACGAAAACCTTGGCGCTCTCCATGACGGTCGCATCCCATAATGTACAGTCCTACCTCTCCCGCCGCGCTGCCCACCCTTCTACCCCTTCCTACCCCTCCTGGACCCCGCCGACGACCTCCTCAGCTGGGGCCCTACCTTCCCAATATGCCTGCGCCGCACACCGATCCGCGCACCTCGGGTGTTCCCGCTGCTACTTCTGCGGTCAGCAGAAGCACTCCCGCCAACACTGCCCGGCCCGCACTGCCGTTTGTAAATCCTGCAGTAAGAAGGGCCACTTCGCAGCTGTGTGCCAGGCCCGCGCAGTCGCCACGATCGCGCCCTCTATCGCCACCTCCCCAGGCCAAACGCACATTGGGAGCCGCCATCTTCTCCTCCCGGGGCCATGTGCGACCAATGGGCGCCGCCATCTTGCCCCCTTCGGCCATGGGTGCCACCACCTTGTCCCGACCACGCAATGTACGCACCAATGGCGCCGCCATCTTGTTCCCCACAGGGTCTTCGGACATCCCAAGATCAGAACCGCACAAGCTCACCATACCAAGCATCCGGCAACTACCCACAGCTCGCTTCGATGACACTGGACCAATCTCTCCCGCACAACCCGGCATCGTGTCGACGACGGTGAGAATCAATGGCCATGCGACCTCGTGCCTGCTGGACTCCGGGAGCACCGAAAGCTTCGTGCACCCAGATATGGTAAGGCGCTGCTCCCTCGCGGACCATCCTGCCAATCAAAGGATCTCCCTAGCCTCCAGATCCCACTCTGTCCCGATCGGAGGCTTCTGTACAGTCACCCTCTCTGTCCAGGGCGTAGAATTTAGTAACTTCCGCCTCTATGTCCTTCCTAATCTCTGCGCTGCACTCCTGTTGGGCCTGGACTTCCAGTGCAACCTCCAGAGCCTCACCCTCAAATTCGGCAGGCCCCTACCCCCCCATACCGTTTGCAGCCTCGCGACCCTCAAGGTCGATCCCCCCTCCCTTTTTGCCAATCTAACTGCGGATTGCAAGCCCGTTGCCACTAGGAGCAGACGGTACAGCACCCAGGACAAGACCTTCATCAGGTCCGAAGTCCAGCGGCTGCTTAAGGAGGGTATTATCGAGGCCAACAAAAGCCCCTGGAGAGCCCAGTGGTAGTGGTTAAAACTGGGGAGAAACACAAGATGGTCGTGGTCTACAACCAGATCATCAATCGGTACACGCAGCTCGACGCGTACCCCCTCCCACGCATATCTGATATGGTCAATCAGATTGCGCAGTACAAAATGAAAAATGAAATGAAAATCGCTTATTGTCACGAGTAGGCTTCAATGAAGTTACTGTGAAAAGCCCCTAGTCATCACATTCCGCCGCCTGTTCGGGGAGGCTGGTACGGGAATCGAACCGTGCTGCTCGCCTGCCTTGGTCTGCTTTAAAAGCCAGCGATTTAGCCATTTGTGCTAAACCAGCCCGAGTACTGGGTCTTCTCAACAACTGACCTGAAATCCGCCTGCCACCAGCTCCCCATCTGGAAGTCGGACCGTCCATACACTGCCTTCGAGGCGGACGGTCGCCTCTATCACTTCCTTAGGGTCCCTTTCGGCATCACAAACGGGGTCTCGGTCTTCCACAGGGAAATGGACCGAATGGTCGACCAGTACGGTTTGCGGGCCACCTTTCCGTACTTAGATAATGTCATCATCTGCGGCCACGACCAGCAGGACCACGATGCCAACCTCGATAAATTCCTCCGCACTGCCACTCTTCTCAACCTGACCTACAACAAAGAGAAGTGTGTGTTCAGCACAACCCGGTTAGCCATTCTCGGCTATATAGTCCAAAATGGACTTCTCGGGCCCGACCCCGACCGCATGCGCCCCCTCATAGAGCTCCCCCCCCCACCTGCCCCAAGGCCCTCAAACGCTGCCAGGGGTTCTTTTCCTACTACGCCCAGTGGGTCCCAAACTATGCGGACAAGGCCCACCCACTCATTCAGTCCACCCAATTCCCTCTCGCAGCCGAGGCACAACAGGCTTTCGCCCTCATCAGAGCAGACATTGCCAAGGCCGGGATGCGCGCAGTGGACGAGTCACTGCCTTTTCAAGTAGAAAGCGACGATTCAGACGTCGCCCTTGCCGCCACTCTAAACCAGGCAGGCAGACCCGTGGCATTCTTTTCCCGCACCCTTCGTGCCTCTGAAATTCGACACTCATCCGTCGAAAAGGAGGCCCAAGCTATCGTTGAAGCTGTGCGGCATTGGAGGCATTACCTGGCCGGTAAGAGATTCACTCTCCTCACTGACCAACGGTCGGTAGCTTTCATGTTCAATAACATACAGCGGGGCAAGATCAAAAATGATAAAATCTTGTGGTGGAGAATCGAGCTGTCCACCTATAATTACGAGATCTTGTAGCGCCCCGGTAAACTCAATGAGCCCCCAGACGCCCTCTCCCGAGATACATGTGCCAGCGCACAAGTGGACCAACTCCGGGCCCTACACGACAGCCTTTGTCACCCGGGGGTCACTCGATTGTACCATCTGGTCGAAGCTCGCAATCTCCGTCGAGGAAGTAAGGACAGTCACCAGGGACTCCCAGGTCTGTGCGGAGTGCAAGCCGCACTTCTACCGGCAGGACCGTGCGCGTCTAGTGAAGGCTTCCCGCCCCTTTGAATGCCTCAGCGTGGATTTCAAAGGGCCCCTCCCCTCCACCGACCGTAACATGTACATTCTCAGTGTGGTCGATGAGTACTCCAGATTCCCCTTCGCCATCCCATGCCCCGATATGACGTCTGCCAACGTCATCAAGGCCCTCAACACCATCTTCGCTCTGTTCGGTTTCCCCGCTTACATCCACAGTGACAGGGGATCCTCATTCATGAACGATGAGCTGCGTCAGTTCCTGCTCAGCAGGGGTATAGCCTCCAGCAGGACGACCAGCTACAACCCCCAGGGAAACGTGCAAGTAGAACGGGAGAATGGGGCGGTTTGAAGGGCCGTCCAGCTGGCTCTACGGTCCAGGAACCTCCCAGCCTCTCGCTGGCAGGAGGTCTTCCCTGACGCTCTACACTCCATCCGGTCACTATTGTGCACCGCCACTAATACCACACCCCATGAACGTGTTTTTACCTTCCCCAGGGAAGGGGTGTCGCTCCAGACTTGGCTCGCAGCTTCAGGACCGGTCCTTCTCCGTAGGCACGTCCGACTCCACAAGGCGGACCCCTTGGTGGACAGGGCTCACCTGCTCCCCCCCAACCCTCAATATGCCTACGTGGAGTTCCCCGACGGCTGCCAAGATACTGGCTCACCCAGGGACTTGGCACCGTCAGGTTCCACCCCAACACAGTCCCCCACCCATGCGCCCCCCGCCCCCCGCGCCCCGCGCCCCCCCCCCACCACGCCGCCAACACTGACCCCACCAGACCACCCCCCCCTCTTTTCTGCACAAGAGGACGAAGAGGATTTTGGCACGCTCCCGGAGTTCCCCGATGACTGGCCAGCATCAGCACCACCAGCTCCACCATCGGTGCCACCCCCACCACCGGCAGCACTGACTTCGCCACCACCGTTACGCCGCTCCCAACGAAGCACCAAAGCACCGAATCGGCTGAACCTTAGATAGACTCCGGACCGTCAACATGGACTTTTTCTTTTTTTTCTTCTTAACACTGTACATAATTGCACTATTTGTATATAGTTTCACATCACCCCCGCCGGACTCATTTTTAACAGGGGGTGAAAGTGGTGAACCACTGTATTAGGGGATGTAAAGTAGGACCTGCACTACAGGTTCGCCGGTAGCCCCTGCCGGCTGGCTCCGCCCACTAAGAACTGTCTAACCTCCATTGCCCTACCATTTCGCCAGCTACAGCAGGAGGCCACGCATCTGACTGCAATAAAGCCACAGTTGTACCCAATCTGCGTCTTTGTGCAATTGATTGCGCATCAGCTGGTGAATCCGAAACCCCAAATATGGTGACCAGCGGACATGGGTTCAAATCCACACGCACTATCTCCGACATGGTGCTAAAAAAGGAAGCCCAGAAGCTGGCGAGCTTGGGCAGGATCCAAACATGTGTGTATGGCGAGTTGGGGCAAGCGAACAGCAATCACATCTATCCTCAAAGTCTGGAAGAAATACAGTCATCCTTGCCTTGGTCAATTGCGTCCTATGTAGCACCTTGCACTGAATCAGGCTCAACTGGGAGCATGAGGACGTGGAGTTGATCCTGTAAAGGTCCTCCCTGCAAGAGTTGCTAATAAGTATAAGGGCCCAGCTCATCCTCCCAGATCGCCCTCACCCTATTTTGTAGGGAGGGATCAGACGAGAGAATGTGGTCATACAGATCAGAAATCGACCCCTTGCAAGACCAAGCCAAAGTTAAAATCCTCTTCAGCAAGTAGGAAGGTGGAGCTAAAAAAAGGAGGAAGGGAATGCCGTACGAGAGAAGTCGCTAATTTGAAAGTAACGAAAAGGCTAGAGTTGAGGTGCCGAAATTTGTCAGCCAGCTCTCTAAAACTCCCCTCCATGAACCGGTCACCAAAATGCTCCAGACCCTTCACTTTCCTAAATGTTGGATCCAATCCAGAGGGTAAGGAATGGTGATTGTTACAAATAGGTCCAAGTGAAGATGGGAAGATGGGTGTTACAGTTAAATAAAGGTAGCTACAGGGGCATGAGGGAGGAACTGACGAAAATCGACTGGGAGCAGAGCCTAGTGGGAAAAACAGTAGAACAGCAATGGCAGGAGTTTCTGGGAGTAATTGAGGACACAGTACAGAGGTTCATCCCAAAGAAAAGAAAGGTTATCAGAGGGGGGATTAGGCAGCCATGGCTGACAAAGGAAGTCAGGGAATGCATCAAAGCAAAAGAGAAAGCCTATAATGTGGCAAAGAGTAGTGGGAAGTCAGAAGATTGGGAAGACTACAAAAACAAACAGAGGATAACAAAGAGAGAAATAAGGAAAGAGAGGGTCAAATATGAAGATAGGCTAGCCAGTAACATTAGGAATGATAGTAAATGTTTCTTTAAATACATTAAAAACAAACGGGAGGCAAAAGTAGACATTGGGCCGCTCCAAAATGACACTGGTAATCTAGTGATGGGAGACAAGGAAATAGCTGAGGAACTAAATAAGTACTTTGCGTCAGTCTTCACAGTAGAAGACATGAGTAATATCCCAACAATTCAGGAGAGTCAGGGGGCAGAGTTGAATATGGTAGCCATCACAAAGGAGAAAGTGCTAGAGAAACTAAGAGGTCTAAAAATTGATAAATCTCCAGGCCCAGATGGGCTACATCCTAGAGTTCTAAAGGAGATAGCTGAAGAAATAGTGGAGGCATTAGTTATGATCTTTCAAAAGTCACTGGAGTCAGGGAAAGTCCCAGAGGATTGGAAAATCGCTGTTGTAACCATCTTGTTCAAGAAGGGAACAAAAAAAAAAAAGGATGGAAAATTATAGGCCAATTAGCCTAACCTCGGTTGTTGGCAAGATTCTAGAATCCATCATTAAGGATGAGATTTCTAAATTCTTGGAATGCAGGGTCAGATTAGGACAAGTCAGCATGGATTTAGTAAGGGGAGGTCGTGCCTGACAAACCTGTTAGAGTTCTTTGAAGAGATAACAAATAGGTTAGACCAAGGAGAGCCAATGGATGTTATCTATCTTGACTCCCAAAAGGCCTTTGATAAGGTGCCTCACGGGAGACTGCTGAGTAAAATAAGGGCCCATGGTATTCGAGGCAAGGTACTGACATGGATTGACGATTGGCTGTCAGGCAGAAGGCAGAGAGTTGGGATAAAAGGTTCTTTTTCGGAATGGCAACCGGTGACGAGTGGTGTCCCGCAGGGTTCAGTGCTGGGTCCACAGCTGTTCTCTTTATATATTAACGATCTAGATGACAGGACTGGGGGCATTCTGGCTAAATTTGCCGATGATACAAAGATAGGTGGAGGGGCAGGTAGTATGGAGGAGGTGGGGAGGCTGCAGAAAGATTTAGACAGTTTAGGAGAGTGGTCCAAGAAATGGCTGATGAAATTCAACGTGGGCAAGTGCGAGGTCTTGCACTTTGGAAAAAAGAATAGAGGCATGGACTATTTTCTAAACGGTGACAAAATTCATAATGCTGAAGTGCAAAGGGACTTGGGAGTCCTAGTCCAGGATTCTCTAAAGGTAAACTTGCAGGTTGAGTCCGTAATTAAGAAAGCAAATGCAATGTTGTCATTTATCGCAAGAGGCTTGGAATATAAAAGCAGGGATGTACTTCTGAAGCTTTATAAAGCATTATTTAGGCCCCATTTAGAATACTGTGAGCAATTTTGGGCCCCACACCTCAGGATGGACATACTGGCACTGGAGCGGGTCCAGCGGAGTTTCAAACAGATGATCCCAGGAATGGTAGCCTAACATACGATGAACGTCTGAGGATCCTGGGATTATATTCATTGGAGTTTAGGAGGTTGAGGGGAGATCTAATAGAAACTTACAAGATAATGAATGGCTTAGATAGGATGGACGTAGGGAAGTTGTTTCCATTAGCAGGGGAGACTAGGACCCGGGGGAACAGCCTTAGAATAAAAGGGAGTCACTTTAGAACAGAGATGAGGAGAAATTTCTTCAGCCAGAGAGTGGTGGGTCTGTGGAATTCATTGCCACAGAGGGCCGTGGAGGCCGGGACGTTGTGTGTTTTTAAGACAGAAGTTGATAAATTCGTGATTTCTCGAGGAATTAAGGGGTATGGAGAGAGCGCGGGTAAATGGAGTTGAAATCAGCCATGATTGAATGGTGGAGTGGACTCGATGGGCCGAATGGCCTTACTTCCACTCCTATGTCTTATGGAATTGAACCCTGTTCACTGATGCTGTGAAGCAGCAGTGCTAACCACCGTGCCACCCGGTTGAGTATCTCGGGGATCTTATGGGAGGCCACTTGACATGCGAGTTGGCGAGCCAGTAGACTTCTCCCCGTACTCATAAAAAGTACCCTGGAACGCTGTAGCTGACATACAGCCTGGTTAGTGGACAGTAGTTCCAACTAGGTCTGTAATTTTTTTCCTGCTTGCGAATAGCTCCGGAGTAGGATCGAGTGAGTGCTGGTGATCCACCTCTAGAATGGAATCCATCAGCATCGGCTGCTCCAGCTTTGTCATCCTCAACATGTATGCGCTATAAGTAATAATTTCCCCCCTAAGGACGGCCTTAAGAGTCGACCACAGTGTGGAGGGAGTGATTGGGTCATCCATGGAGGTGGACAAACACTTGCAAAAATGTTTTGTTTTTACATTGGCCAGCAAAGTAGTATCCAGTCCCAAAGGGGGGGGGGGGGGGGGGGCGGACTCCAGCCACAGATCAAAGTGTGGGGCGTGGTCAGAAATCACAACTGCTGAGTACTCTGCCGCCACCACCGAAGGGAGGAGAATGCAGGAATACGCACGGTGGACATGTGGGAAAAAAGGAAAAATCCCTGTCACCTGGGTGCAAAAAGCACCAGGGATCTACTCTTTATCTCTCTCTCTCTCTCTCTCTCTCTCTCCCCCCGCCCGCCCCCCCGCCCGCCCCCCCCCCCCCCCGCCCGCCCCCCCGCCCCCCCTCGCCTCCCCCCCCGCCCGCCCCCCGCCCCCCGCCCCCCCCCCGCCCCCCGCCCCCCCCGCCCCCCGCCCCCCGCCCCGACACACACACACACACACACACACACACACACACAACCTATCTGAGCCATAAAAGAAGACAAAGCTCTGGCCATTCCAGATGGGACAAGAGATTTAGGTTTGGAACTGTCCAATCTAAGGCCCAAAACACAGTTCAGGTCACCACAAAAATAAGCTGCTGTGAATCGAGGTTGGGGAGGGAAGCTAACTGAGTTAATGAAATTCGTATCATCCCAGTTAGAGGCACAAACGTTGACCAGTCTAATTCTGGGGGCGGATGTAAATACACCCTCAACCACCATCTTGTGGAGCATGTCCAAGAAATATTCAGTAGAGGTGCGGCCCTCAATCCCCACTCGTAACCCCCACAATCCGAATATTCCGTCTCTTGGATATGTTCTCCAGGTCATTCAGCTTGGTTGTTAATGCTTTGTTGACTTCAACCACTGAAGCAAGATCGGACTCCAGAGAGGTGATCCGATCGCTATGACCCGATAATGACGTCTCCATGCTCTTAATTGTGGCTCCATGAGCTGCAGAGATCTTACTTGTGGTTTCAAGAACCAAACGAATGGGGGCGAAGGCCTCTTCGATTGATCTTTTAAGATCGACCAACGAGTTTTGTCGGTGTTTATCGAGCTCGATTGCCAGAACGTTAGTGAGAGCCTCGGTGGTTAGTCGAGTAGTCGGAGAGGAAGAAGCTACTTCAGCCACCTTACCTCCAATTGATCCCTGAGAGGCTTCAGAGTCAGTTGATGGATTTTGGATCAATTCTTTCTTTGGCTTGCCTCCCTTGGGCACCTCAGAGAAGGGAGAACTCTAAAACGCTACATTTCAATAGTTTCTGACAAGTAAAGGACCCATGGGGCAAGAAAAAATGGGAAAAGGCCAGTTTTCCAGCAGGAGCCACCTCGTGGACGTCTTCACCGGAACTCCACAAAAATACATTTATGACAGGTAAAACCTTTGAGAGAAATATGACAAAAAGTAGCCAAGGTTGTGCAAACCAAAATGTGCACATATGCAAGGTCTTTAATAAGATCAATAAAGAGATATAGAATGTACAATAACAAAGTAATAACACTCCATATCACTGCAATGTCGTACAGAAAGACTTCAGTGTGGTTTTGGCATTACTGTTGCAGCACTCAGTTTGGTCTCATTTTGGGCGTTCCCATTTCAGTTGTAACATTGCCTGAACTCTGTGACAATTACCTCTCTATATCACCAATAATCTACGCCACGTAGTTTCACTTGCAATTTGCTGCACATTACACATAAATGGTGGGTACTGTATTGGAAACCCTTACCTCCTGAAGCATCTCATTTCCCTGCCGATTATCTATATTGTGTTTGTCAACCTCGCGCTTATACTCATACTCATACAGTCGGTCTGTGATATTCAGCAGTAAGGTACCAGGAGTATTGGTCACAATCTCACAATTGTGAACAGTGCTGTTTTCAGCGTCAGGGGACGGAATGGCGTAACGGAGGATCAGTCCCATTATGAGGCCTAGGCAGAGCGGAAAAAAAACATAATTAATTGGTTTTCAACTTTTCGCCATCTTAAATTACCACTGAGAAACATACACAGTTAATCATAAATATATTTCCAGAACGGCAACTTATGGGGGTCAGCAACGTTAACGCATACAAATGCTCCATCAATTGCACCTTATTGCTTGCCTAGGGGGTAATAATATTTTTAGTGTTATTGTACTGTAGGGTTTTATTTGTTAAATTCATAGCACAGCTATTCTTTTTGGCATCTCTTTGAATGCACACACAAGGAAGTTCTGTCGGATCCGGGACAAGCACCCTACTGTTTGCTATTTGGAACATTATGCGGACATGTTACTGCACCACAGGAGTGATAACACTAACATCATAGGTATCTTTTATGCAAAAAAACCCTTTATTTAAACACAGAATTACCCACATTAACAACAACGAAATAGCTTTACAGTTGAGGAGGACAAAGGGTTTAATTCGGAATGAGGAGGACAAAGGTTTAATTTGGAAGGGGAAAATAGAATAAGAGAGTAAGCTTGCAGAAAACATAAACTGACTGCAAAAGCTTCTATAGATGTGTGAAGAGAAAGAGACAATTGAAGACAAATGTCGGTTCCGTACAGTTAGAATCAGGTGAATTCATAATGGGCATAAAATAGATGGCAGACCAGTTGAACAATTACTTTGGATCTGTCTTCATTAAGGAGGATACAAATAACCTTCTGGAAATACTAGGGGACAGAGGGTCTGGCACGAAGGAGGGACGCAAGGAAATCATTAATAGTCAAGAAATTGTATTGGGGAAATTGATGGGATTAAAACCCGATAGTACTTAAGGAAAGAAAATACGAGGGGCTGGTTTAGCACAGGGCTAAATCGCTGGCTTTGAAAGCAGACCAAGGCAGGCCAGCAGCCGGTTCAATTCCCGTATAGGCGCTGGAATGTGTTGACTAGGGGCTTTTCACAGGAACTTCATTTGAAGCCCACTTGTGACAATAAGCGATTTTCATTTCATTTTTCATTCAGGAACTGGCCTTAGAAATAGTGGACGCATTGGTGATCATTTTCAAGCATTCTATAGACACTGGAAGAGTTCCAATGGATAATAATCATTATTAGTATCAAAAGTAGGCTTACATTAACATGGCGACGAAGTTACTGTGAAAATTCCCCAGTCGCCACACACCAGCACCTGATCGGGTACACCGAGCGAGAATTCAGAATGTCCAATTCACCTAACAAGCACGTCTTTTGGGACTTGTGGGAGGAAACTGGAGCACCCGGAGGAAACCCACGCAGACACAGGGAGAACGTGCAAACTCCGCACAGACAGTGACCCAAGCCGGGAATCGAACCCGGGTCCCTGGCGCTGTGAAGCAACAGTGCTAAGCACTGTTACCGTGCTGCCCATTGGAGGGTATCTAATATAACCCCACTTTTTAAAAAAGGGAGAGAAAATGGGGAATTATAGACTGGTGAGCCTGACATCAGTGATGGGGTAAATGCTGGAGTCGATTATTAAGGATGAAATAACAGCATTTGGAAAGTGGGACAGGATTGGTTCTTGTCAGCATGGATTCACTTAAAGGAAATCATGCTAGACAAATGTGGAATTTTTTGAGGATGTGACCAGCAGAGTGGACAAGGATGAACCAGTGGATGTTGTGTATCTGGATTTTTAAACAGCTTTTGACAAGGTCTCACATAAGAGATTAATTAGTGAGCAAAATTAAAGCTCATGGTATTGGGGTAACATATTGACGTGGATAGAGAACTGGTTGGCAGACAAGAAGCAGAGAGTGTGAATATACAGATCCTTTTCAGAGTAGCAGGCGGTGACTAGTGGGGTACCACAGGGTTCAGTGCAGGAACCCCAGCTGTTCACAATATACATTAATACTTTGGATGAAGGAATTGCATGCAATATCTCCAAATTTGCAGACACCAAGCTGGATGGCAGTGTGTGCTGTGAGGAGGATGCAAAGAGGCTGCAGAGTGACATGGACAGGCTGGCTAAGTGGGCAAATACTTTGCAAACGCAATATAATGTGGACTTAATGTGAGGTTATCCACTTTGTTGGCAAAAATAGAAAGGCAGATTATTATCTGAATGGTGGCAGTTTAGGAAAAGGGGAAGTAAAACAAGACCTAGGTGTCATGGTGGAACAGTCGCTGAAGGTTGGCATGCAGGTACAGCAGGCGGTGAGGATAGCTAATGGCATGCTGGCCTTCATAGAGAGGATTTGAGTACAGGCGTAGGGATGTCTTGCTGCAGTTATACAGGGCCTTGGTGAGGCCACACCTTGAGTACTGTGCGCAGTTTTGGTCTCCTAGTTTGAGGAAGAACATTCTTGCTATTGAGGGTGTCCAGCGAAGGTTCACCAGACTAATTCCGGGATGGCAAGACTGACAGATGAAGAAAGACTGGATCTACTGGACTTGTACTCACTGGAGTTTAGAAGAATGAGAAGGGATCTCATAGAAACATATAAAATCCTGATGGGACTGGACAGGTTAGATGCTGGAAGAATGTTACTGATGTTGGGATCATCCAGAACTAGGGGTCACAGCTAAGAATAAGGGGTAAGCCATTCAGGACTGAGATGAGGAAGAATTTCTTCTCTCGGAGAGGTGTGAACATGAGGTATTCTCTACCACAGAAAGCTGTTGGGGCCAATTTGTTGGATATATTCAAGAGGGAGCTGGACGTGGCCCTTGCGGCTAAAGGGATCAAGGGGTATGGAGAGAAAGTGGGTGCGGGATACTGAATTTGAAACCATGATCATATTGAATGGTAGTGTAGGCTCGAAGGACCGAATGGCCTACTTGTGCACCTATTTTCTATGTTTCTAACAGATACAACAGTTCTTTTTTTTTTTTTTAATGTATTTTATTACAAACATGTGACTAAACCGGTTACAGCAATTTAAACACCCCAGGAAACATACTTCCCAACAAACTACTAAACAGTCTGTACAGATTTTCCCCCTTTTTCACTCCACCCTCCCCAGCGACGAACAGCCCCTCAAACACGGTCACAAACATCCCTCGCCTTTCCTCAAACCCTCCTGAAGAACCCTTTAACTCATATTTTATCTTCTCTAATCGCAGGACGTCATACAAGTCACCCAACCAAGCCGCTACCCCCGGTGGCGATGCCGACCGCCACTCCAGCAAAATTTGCCGCCATGCAATCAGAGAGGCGAAGGCCAAGACATCAGCCTTCCTCCTCTCCATGAGCTCCGGGCTTCTCTGAAACCCCAAATATCACCACCAAAGAGTCCGGGTCCACCTCCTCCTCCATTATCCTGGCTAAGACCGTGAACACTCTCGCCCAGAATCTGTTACAACTGTTCTTAAGTAAAAGGAAAAACTTTTTAAAAAATTTATAAATGTAGAGTACCCAATTTTTTTTTCCCAATAAAAGGACAATTTAGCGTGGCCAATTCACCTACCCTGCACATCTTTTTGGTTGTGGGGATGAGCCACATGCAGACACAGGGAGAATGTGCAAACTCCACACGGAGTGGGACCCGGGCCGGAATCGATCCCGGGTGCTTAGTGCCATGAGGCATCAGTGCTAACCACTGCGCCACCGTGCTGCCCATTATGGAAAAACTTTAACTTGTCTTCTAAACCTACCTCTGTATTCCAATTAAGCAAACCAATATATAGTCCAAATACCACTCATGAATAAAGTTAACAAGCAGATTTCTACTTGCTTTTCTCTGAGCGGAACATTTGGAGAGCACACCTTTCAGGACCAAAACTGAACCACCTCTGTTCAGATTAAAATCCTGGGAAGAACTATCTTTTCAGACAGACCTCGCTCCTCCTTTTAATTATATCATCTGTAACCAAAGAAGCTGTTCTTCTGTCTCCTGCCACAAGGTGTCCCATGAACTGTTTGGCCAGGACCAAACGCAAATACCCCTAAGAAATGATCTACACCCCAGTTGTCCTTTAAACGTAAAAAATATTCCATTAGCAGAATGCTTCACCTGCAAAATCAAGGAATACCTCACTTTTATGACCCCTTAAATCACAACTTTAGCAGGCATACTGTATGTATGCATCTTAACTTTGGTTTTAATAACATTACTGCAAAACATCTATAAAATCTGACAATTTCCTACATTCATCACCGTTATAAAAGCTCGAAAGTCCATAAGTAGCTTGGTCAGTACACTGGCAGGCTAATTGAGCTTTTCCTGCTGTCCATGTTTTGGGGGTTATTGGGGGGAGGGGGGGGCTGAGCACATGCAGCCGCAGTGCTTACATGTAGGGAGAAATAACAATCTGGTGGGTGAGTCTCTCCTTTCATACTCTTTACTTCCCAACAACTGTTTGCTGCTGAAGGCTGTGGAGGCCAAATTATTGAGCGTCTTTAAGACAAGAGATCGATAGGTTCTTGATTAATAGGGGGATCAGGGGTTATGGGGAGAAGGCAGGAGGAATGGGGATGAGAAACATATCAGCCATGATTGAATGGTAGCGCATACTCGGTGGGCCGAGTGGCCTAATTCTGCTCCTATGTCATGATCTTATGATTCCAAAGTGATATGGAGAGAAGTGTGGGAATAAATCATCTCAGTGGGAAAATGGGGAAAACTGAACAGTGGTTAAAAATTTTAAATAAACACACAGGTACTCATTTTAACAGAGAACACTGAGCCCCACAATTTTTATTCTATTTGTTGAGGACTCTAAAGGTTAGAACTTTGTCTCAGGTGGTGGCGTAAACCTGGCAGTATCGGATTGGCTATCCATTATATGCAGCACCGGATATTTAATTTCATTGACTGCAATGTAATTGAATAGTAAGGCACAGTGTAAAACGGACAGCCTATCCAATATCACCCATTCTGCATCACAATCTAAGACAAATTGCTATCCCTGTATGTTTAGGTATTTTACAGGTTATTATTATGAATCTTATTCTACACAGCTATAATATTAAGCAAATGTATAAGGACCCAAGGAACAAGGGAATAATTATACTTTGACACATCTACCCAAAAGCTCATATTTCCAATTTTAATCATTCCATTCTGAGCAGCAGCATGACTGTGCAATTTGAAATTGAGGTAGGAGACAAACAAAAACATTGAAATCATCCTAACAAAGGTCAGCCTGGTACATAAAAGAAACTTGCGTGCGTAAGTAAGTATTACTGCATTATTCAGAATACATGGTGAAAGCTCAGACCATGAGAATGCAAAAAGCTATTCAAGCCCATGTCTCTCATTATGGGATTTAGATTGAAGGACAGCTCATTTCTTCTACTTCCATCTTGATGCCAAGGTTCATATCACTCTACATGGTACACGTGAGAATACATCAAACCCAAAATTCCCTATTTTTAAAAATAAATTTAGAGTACCCAATTCATTTTTTCCAATTAAGGGTCAATTTAGCCTGTTAATTGCACTCTTATTTGATGTTTTTAAGTTTCCAATGATCTTTGTTATGTTCGGGCAGTGCCCCTAACAAGAGCGGCGCTTTTTTGCTTTGTCCCTCAGTTTGTTTCCTTTCTTCTGTTTTGTTGGTGGACCGCAAAAGAGTGGCCAATCCACCTAACCTGCACATCTTTGGGTTGTGGGGGTGAAACCCATGCAAACAAGGGGAGAATGTGCAAGCTCCACACAGACAGTGACCCAGAGCCAGGATTGAACCTGGGACCTCAGCACCGTGAGGCAGCAATGCTAACCCTGTCACTATTGTTTTATAACAGCCTTTAACATAGCTAAGTAAAATAATCTATCAACACTATCCCACAACTGGTACAGCCAAGAGTTGGGATATTTAATTTGGGTAGTCACAAGGTAGGTTCAGATGAAGATGTCAACTGAGGCCATGTGATTACATTCTGAAGGCCATAATGGCCTGGATTTTGCTTTGTAATTACGGTGAAAACTGCCAGCATTTGCCCTCATTAAGCCCCTGAAACCGACAGTAACTTTCAGAGGATGCAAATACACAGAATAATGCAGAAACCCAGAAGTTGTGACCAGTGAGTCCAGGCTCAGACATGGGTGTATTGTAGAGGCATCCACAAACAGCAAACTTGACTGGTGAAAACTTGACTGGTGAAAACATCCATTCCTGCATTGCTATTTGGACTGCAAAAACCCTGGAAATTGTTCCACCTCATTGAATTAGGTGTAACTGGAATTTCAACAATGTACTAACTTCAGAATTACTGCTGAACTGCTCCATTGACCCTGGAAAAGGTAACTTTATGTTTGTGAATTGTCGGGCAACATGGTGGCACAGTGGGTTAGCCCTGCTGCCTCACGGCACCGAGATCCCAGGTTCGATCCCGGCTCTGGGTCACTGTCCGTGTGGAGTTTGCACATTCTCTCCGTGTTTGCGTGGGTTTCGCCCCCACAACCCAAAGAAGTGCAGGCTAGGTGGATTGGCCACGCTAAATTGCACCTTAATTGGAAAACATTAATTGGGTATTCTAAATTTTTTTTAAATGTTTGTGAATTGTCGAATTTCTCCATGATAAACGTAAATTCACATTTCAAAATTATTTTGAAAGTTTATCTGTTTTTAAGTTTCTATCTTAATACAGTCATACATTTATTTCGCTGTGGGAACATTTACATTAGAAGTGAAATTTTAAGTGTTTTTAACTTCCTGGTTTGCTCCGTGGGAATACTTTGAGTTCCTTGGCCGCTGTCTATCAGCTTGGTATCACTGCTGTTGCATCTTCTGGACTTGGTGTCAGATTTTAACTGCTGGCAGGAAAGAGCAATTTCCCACCACAGAGATCACGAGTCTTTGTGGGCAGCTTTCTTAGAGGTCAGAGGTGAACACCGCTGATTGGCTGCTGGCCGCATGATCTGGACCAAGGGCGGTACGGTAGCACAGTGGTTAGTACTGTTGCTTCACAGCGCCAGAATCCCCGGTTCGATTCCTGCTTGGGTCACTCTCTTGTGCGGAGTCTGCACGTTCTACCTGTGTCTGGGTGGGTTTCCTCTGGGTGCTCACCTGCAAGTCCCGAAAAACGTGCTTGTTAAAATGAATTGGACATTCTGAATTCTCCCTCTGTGTACCTGAACAGGTGCCGGAGGCGACTAGGGGATTTTCACAGGAACTTCATTGCAGTGTTAATGTAAGCCTACTTGCTACAATAATAACAATTATTAAAAATAAATCTTGAACTGTACAGACTCCTGCCAAATAACCCACCCCACCAGTCTCAGGTCTGTGACTCACATTCCTCGAAGCATGGTCCCTTGTGAAATTGAGGGTTTCTGCACCAGGTACGGCACATCTCGATTTATTTACGACTTTTTGCAAACTCCACAACTTTTTTAATCTTTTGGATTTACACATATCCAAACGACCAACCAGACTATCACTTCACCAAAAACGACCTGAACAGTCACAGTAGCCTCCCCAGAGCACTTTCACTCTACTTGCTCCCCCAACTTAAGGCGGCCAATTTTCCACCAACTCCATCCCCTCCCCAAAATTTACGAACACATATTCTAACTCACACAGACACTTTATACAGAGGTGCTTTAACCCTCCATTCCTCTCTCACCCTCCATTCCCCCCCCCCCCCCCCCCACCACACCACATATGAGGTTAGAAACAATCGTTTGGTAGGACAGAACTTGTGTTGCTGAAGAGAGTCGATTTTGTTTTAAGGTTTTTTTTTCTTGCACTCTTCAGGACAATTAGCAAGTCAAATATGAAGGGAATAACATTAGTCCCTTTATATTTGGTATCCTAGTGAATTGTCCTGGCTTTGACCACAAAAAAGTACCTTTCTTTCTCCACAGGTAAAAATCCTCTTCTGTGATTTTTGTCCCCAGGTTATAAGTGCTGTTGTCCTTTCCTGTGGAGACAGGCCGTGGGGCAGACAGGCAAGTGCTAGGTTATCCCTTCAGTACAGCGGTGAGCACCCAAGGCTCCTCACGTGAACGCCTGTCCCAATGATAGGAATGTTATTCCTCGGTGGCAGTTGGCACTGTCAATGCAAAGCAGCAGCGACGTATGGGCAGATGCCAAGATCCGGCCCAGAGAAGACCAACGGTGCATTGACGGGGTTGCAGGAGGCGCAGTGCAGTGAGCCACCGGATTTTGCATCCAGCAGCGAATGCAAAGAGCTCACCGGCCAGCAGGGAAGCGGGCCAAAGGGCTACTCCTGTCAAAGTTGGGCTCGTGTGCCTGCGTGTACTTTTTGTTGTGTGGTGCAGCTATAATTAATATTGTTCCTGGCAGTTCCCCAGTCCAGTCTCCCAACATTGCTGCCCACACCTTTCCTGATCCCATCCTGTCGAGTGTGAAAACTTTTAGTGACCATCTCTTTATTTAAAAAAAAAAGAGCTTAAAACTTTTGTTTTAAACTCTCTCCCCCCCCCCCCCCCTCTAGCCGTGTCGATGAGACAGCACTGCCTGTGAGGGGTGCCACGTCTCTTTGTGCAGAGAGGTGGTTGCATTGGGTCCCAGTCGGCCGTTGGAAAGCAATTGGAAAGAGTGGAGCAGCGCCAGGGGTGTGTGAGCCAGGGGTGTGTGAGGGAGCGGTGTTTGTTTGAAGGAGACACCTGAGCACTCCGTCAGTGAAGGAGCAGCACACGGCCCACTCCTTCCTACCCTTTCATCTCCTGAAGCCCAGAGCAGAAACGACGCCGGGTGGTTCTTTCCTTTTGATTTTGTTGCGCAAAAGCGGCAAGTGTCAAAGTGCCCCTTGTTTGTGTGAGGGAGGGTCTGAGACAATCGAAGGGCCAGTTTACCGCTGGCTTTCGCTCCCTTTCTGCCCCAGGCGTAGACTTGGGATCCCGACTGGCTAATGTTTAACCGAGGAATTTATACTTTGCTCTCACCATAAAACATAGCCCCGCCGGTCTCGTGCAGAAAGCGGAATCTCCGGTGCTTGAACAGCCAAATCGTCAGCAGGGTGAGGATCAGTAAAAAGTTAAATATCAGCAGCTGCGCCGACTCGCGCCGGTGACTTCCCGCGGCGTCCCGGCCCGGCGCCGTCTTGGCCGCCACTCGGCTGGACATGCTGTCTCGGTGCGAGCGCCCAGATGCCCGGCAGCCCCGCTCCCGTTAGATACACTGCCAGCTGTCAGGCGCTGGCTGGGGTTCGGCAGCCGCGCCGCCCGCTGGGACTTGTAGTCCGCGCTCTCACCTCACACCGGCCAACCGCGCGCCGCCAGGACTACATCCCCCAGGTCACCCCGCGCAACACCACACACACACAGCCACCTCTCCAACTTGAGCAAGAATCAATTGCTGCTCCTTCTCTTAGAGCTTGCCCCACCTTTTTTCCTTAATGAAGAGCTTATTTTATGCGCCAAGGAAAAGAAAATAATATCAGACCATGTGCTGAAATATAAGCATTGTTTCCAACAGCACAAAGCTCATCACATCTCGACCCCTCTTTATTTTCGAGACATATATTGGACTGGAAACGTTTGCTCTGTTTTTCTCTCTCCACAGTTGCTGCCAGACCTGCTAAGTTTTTCTGTTTTAGTACATATTTGTTCTTATCACCTAAACAGCACAGAAAATGTCATTGTGGTCTGGAGTCTCCGAACCACAATTCTGTGAAACCTCTATTTGGCTTTGAGTAATATACATATAAGAGTGCACATTATCTCCCTGTGCTGACACACTCCACTTTCCTGAACCCAAAGGCATAACTTGGCAGGAGCCAAGTCGAAAGGACGCCCCCCGCCCCCCAGCCAGCCAACCACATCCCCATCATCCTTCTCTCGCTTCTCATCTGTCTCCCTCACCTCGCGCGCAAGAGAGTCACTTCCTCCTCCCTCGAACTTAGCACCACCAAACTGTTCACCACATAACTTCCTTGCCTAGCTCCTGTGTTAGTTAATATTGCCAACTTTTCTCTCTCTTCAGACATTATTGCCCGCCCCTTCAAAACTGCCATCATCATCCCTTTCCTTCAAAAAAGCCAGCCTCAATCCCTCAACAGTTGTATCAAACTGCTACAAAGTCTAAAAGGAACTAAATCGGACGGATCACCCAGCATTGACCTAGGCGCACAAAATGACAAAGGCAAACACAGCACAGTTGACCCGCAAAGTCCTCCTTACTAACATCTGGTGGCTTGTGTCAAAATTGGGAGAGCTGTCTCACAGACTAGTCAAGCAACTGTCTGACATAGTCATACTCACTGAATCATACCTTACCACCACGATCACTATCCCTGGGTATATCGTGTCCCACTATAGAACAGACCTGGAGGTGAACACAGTGGTATACAGTCAGTAGAGGGGGGGGGGGGGGGGAATTGTCCTGGGAGTCCTCAACAATAACACTGGAACCTATGAAGTCTCATGGCATCAGGTCAAACATGGACAAGGAAACCTCCTGCTGATTATTGGTGCATGATGTTGCAGACCCCTCAGTCAGTCTCAATGAAGTAATTGTAGTTTTAAGTAGGTTTACTGTGTTCTAATTAACTAAAATAACTATATGCAAATATGCAGTACAGGGTTCAAGCTAGGAAATGTCTCCATGCTTACTTGTGCACATGGCTCTGTCCAACATGAGACTCACCCCTGGTCATATGTTCTCTTACATCACTGTGTAAGAAGTACTGTACTCAGTCCCACATTAACAGAATACTACAATTACCACCTATTGGAAATGAAACAATGGAAATGAAAATCGCTTATTGTCACAAGTAGGCTTCAAATGAAGTTACTGTGAAAAGCCCCTAGTCGCCACATTCCGGTGCCTGTTCGAGGAGGCTGGTACGGGAATTGAACCGTGCTGCTGGCCTGCCTTGTTCTGCTTTAAAAGCCAGCTCTTTAGCCCTGTGCTAAACCAGACCCACGACTCCTCCTAAAGTCCCCAGCATCACAGATGCCATAAAAAAGAAAGCAATACAGGCAGCATGGTGACGCAGTGGGTTAGCCCTGTTGCCTCACGGCGCTGAGGTCCCAGGTTCAATCCCGGCTCTGGGTCACTGTCCGTGTGGAGTTTGCACATTCTCCCCGTGTTTGCGTGGGTTTCACCCACACAACCCAAAGATGTGCAATGTAGGTGAATTGAACACGCTAAATTGCCCCTTAATTGGAAAAAAATGAATTGGATACACTAAATTTATTTTTAAAAAAGAAAGAAATGCATGGCCAAAAAAACAACATGACCTGAATGTGGCAAAAAGACAATGGGCACGATCTTCCCAAAAGGAAACAAAGGCCCCTACTGAGCGGGTTTAGCCGCGTGTTTCCAACACCATACAAGAGTAATCAATAGGAGGTTTCCTTGTTCATGTTTGACCTGATGGGCTGAATCGTGATTTGTGAGGAGGATACAAGGAGGCTTTATTTAGACAAGTTGAGTGAGTGGGCAAAAACATGGTAGGCACAGTACATTGTGGCTAAATGTGAAGTTATCCACTTTGGTGTGAAAAAATGAAAGGAAGAGTATGAAGATACTGGATGCCGAGATAGTCGGGTAAACTCTAGTTTATTCACAGTCAAAGGAAACGGCCGCCCGGTCGCATATACATGGGGCATAAGTCTCCATCGCCCTGCCAGTCACTGTCTGAGTTGGTTTTTATACAGGTTTTTATACCGGCTAGAAGGGAAGCTTGTGTTCCACGGGTCCCACAAGGAGATCGACTAGGGTTTGTTTGCCCGTGGGCCTTGTGAGGGTTATTACACATCTCCACCCCAAGTCCGAAAGTTCCCGTTCAGTGGCCATCTGAGGGGGCCTGCTTTGCACGCGGTTGCACTTCTGCCAGTGGTGGGCCTGGGTTCGGTTGCGTGTTATGATTTATTTATTGATTTATTTTTTACAAATTCAGAGTACCCAATTAATTTTTTCCAATTAAGGGGCAATTTAGCGTGTTCAATCCACCTAGCCTGCACATCTTTGGGTTGTGGGGGTGAAACCCACGCAAACACGGGGCGAATGTGCAAACTCCACACGGACAGTGACCCAGAGCCGGGATCGAACCTGGGGCCTCGGCGTGTAACGATTTATTGATCGTCTTTTCCGTGATTAATGATGGAGAGACACTGCCAGGGGTTTGGCTCCAGCCGCGGTGTTACCGTGAATGCAGCTGCTTCCGTGTCCATATCTGAGGCCAAGTCGTCGTCGCCCTGACGGTCTGGAAGTTGGGCCAGGGTGGACTGTGCCACCTACGTAGTGGTACCAGAGACGGTGGAGGCACCGATGTGCCTGGCTCGGCTTCCTCCGAGGTGACATGAGGTGGTCCACATGTTTCCGGCACGGTCTTCTCTCGAGTTCTGACCTTGTACGACCATGTCAAGTCGTTCATGTCATTTATTTGTATGATGACGGCAGCACAGTGGCGCAGCGGGTTAGCCCTGCTGCCTCACGGCGCCGAGGTCCCAGGTTCGATCCCGGCTCTGGGTCCGTGTGGACTTTGCACATTCTCCCCGTGTTTGTGTGGGTTTCGCCCCCACAACCCACAGATGTGCAGGGTAGGTGGATTGGCCACGCTAAATTGCCCCTTGATTGGAAAAAAATGAATTGGGTACTCTAAATTTATAAAATGTTATGTTGAACAGCTTGGGCTCAAGCACTGACCACGTGTACGCCCTGTTTTCTCTAACATGACCCCAGGGAGACAACGGGAGCCGTCACCGAAATTCCAGACATATATGGCGTCCCCGGTTTAAAACTTCTCCAAGGTGGGCGCTTGTTGTGATATTTCTTCTGACTGTCTGGTTTTGACTCTATCTTTCCGTCAAGACTTGGGTACCTCAGGCTCAGGCGGGTTCAGAGGTGCTGGCCCATTAATAGCTCTGCCGGTGCTACCCCTGTTGTAACATGTAGCGTGGGGAGGGAGGGGGAGCATGGGGGTGTTGAGGGTCCCATGGTGGGAGCCCTGGCTGATTGCTGGTCTCTCTCCTGCAATTCTACAGATATCACGATCGATGGAGCTACCAAACACGCAGCAGCTGCCCTCGTGGCGCTGGTGACAGGTGGCCAGAAACCGGAAAAGATGGCAGCAGCGTCGACACAGGCTCAAGGAGGCAGCCCATGGTGCCCGTCCCACACGCAGCAGACCCAGCCACCCATCAGGCTGGGATGGGACCCAGAGGGGAACGGGAGCAGGCGTCGGTGGTCCTTCGAACAGGTGATGGACTGCATGTGCCGCAGGAGGCTCCGCCTCAACAAGGACATGGTGCGGCCCTTTGCCATGTCCTTGCAGACTTGGCACCACATGGAGGAGGAAGAGGACACCAGCTCCCGGTGGCTGCGAAGGGCACCACAGCCCTGAACCTTTATGCTTTGGGACTATTGCAGGGCTCAACCGGGGACTTGTGCGACACAAGCCAAAGCCCACAAGTGCATCCGTGAAAGTCAGGGATGCTGTGTTTGCCCTGGCAGCCGACTACATAAACTGTGAGCTGGACCAAGCCTATCAGAATACCCGGGCAGCAGGATTCTCCATCATTGCCAGGATGCCCAAAGTCCAGGGGGCAATAGAGGCAAGCATGTTGCCTTGAGTGCACCGGGGCAACAAAGAGCACCCTACATTAACATGAAGAGGTTCCACTCCCTCAAAATCCAACTTGTGCGTGACCACCACCTCAGGAACATGCACGTGTGTGCGCACTTACCCAGGAGTGTGCACAACAGCTACATCCTGGGGCAGTGGGATATCCCTGGCATCTTTGTGGGACACCCCAGGGTGACAGGTTGGCTCTTGGGGCATAAAGGATACCCGCTGATGTCCTGGCTAATGACGCCAGCACGGAGGCCGGAGGCCGAGATGGAGACCCAATATAACAAGGCCCATGCTGCCACCCGTGCTGTCATTAAGCGGTGCATCGGACTGCTCAAAATGTGGTTCCGATGCCTGTACTGCTCTGGTGGTGTACTGCAGTACACCCCTGGAAGACCTCCCACTTTGTGGTGGTCTGCTGTGTCCTTCACAACTAGGCACAGGAGCGGGACGACGTGTTGGAGGAGAAAGAGGTGGAGGGACATGCGGTTTCATCTGAGGAGGATGAAACGGAGCAGGATGGCATGGAGGACGAGCCTGGGGAGGACCCGCAGGAGGAGCATGGGGAGCATAGAACAGGGTTTCATCCATCATCACATCCCTCACTCCACCCCCGAAGCTGCCTACACCGCCTGCTAACATCTCCCCTATCACCCCCACCCATCACAGACCATCCCAATCTCGCACCCCTATCTGTCCCGTCCATCTCTCTCTCATTCCCTGGCCCTCCCTCACCCCTCCACTACCCCATCCCACACTCTTCCACCCTCCCAGGGTGCAGTGCCAGTCCAGGGTGATGGGTCTTGGTTGGCGGTGTAAGTGGGTCAACATACAAGGCAGGAGAGTGATGGTAACCCGCAGTGAAGTGAGCTCTGGTACTCCCTCAGTCAATGCCAAAGTCTGACTCCTGTCTGTGTGCTGCCAGTGTGCTCACACCCATCCTCTGCACTGGGTCCACATCCGGGTCTCCCCCAAGTGGTTCACTGCGCACGGGGTACGGGGGTTTTGGGGGAGGTGACGAGGAGCAATGGGGGTGGCGTCAGCCCGCCATTTGGAATATTATGACAAAGGCATCGCGGGTATCATGTGTAACAGGGTTTTATTGTGAACATTCAACACTCTCATTGTCCACCTAACTACCCATGGTGCCCCCCCAACACCCCTCCCCCACCGGCCCACTCAGTGATCTGCAAGCTTCTTAACCTTACGCATCCTGTCACTACGCCTAGGTGTGTCCCCAGGATGCACATTGTAAATGGAGGCCCCCTGCTACCATCCGCGCCCCATCCTGTTCTGCCCCTTACCTTGAGGCACGCCGCTGGCAGGTGTGCAGGGGGATACGAGTGCACTGGAGACCACCATGATCTCCCTGATGGAAGCTACCGGGCTGGCCTCCAGCATTCCCTCCTCCCGGATGGTGTCTGTGGAAGCCTGGGGACTGCCATGGGACTGAGGGGCGGCTGGAGTGATCTCTAATGGCCCTGAGTCATCTGGCCCGGCCGGCCCCAGTACCTCCCCAATATCTGGTCCATAGGTTGACGCCCACAGCGATGTTCCTCAGTGACTGACAATGCTGTGCCTGGGACACATCCCACAGTGACTGGGACATGTCCTCCGAGGTGGTCTCTTGGGTGGCAGCGGGGTGGTTGCCGGGTGTGGGAGGCAACCCGGATAGGCCGGCCCCATCAGGTAGAGGTCCTGGAGGAAGAAGGATATGTGGTCAATGAGAGGGAAGGCACAATCCGTCGGACATGCATGATCCATCTGAGACAGGGGCAGTGGGTCCTCATCTCCTTTGTGGCAGAAACCAATCTCGTTGCCGGTAACTGCTCTATCCTCGGTCAGCCACACGATTTCCAGAGCCAGTTCCTCGTGGGGGATGAGGACCCTGATGTTTGGCACCCCAATCCATCTCGGCCCTCTCCCGTTGAATATGGACCAGCGTCTCCTGCAGGGACAGTGAGAGGGCATTGTGAGCCACATGCTTGGTGCACTGCAGGGGGGGGGGGGGGGGGGGGGATTTGTGGCATGTGGCATGTATGGGCAGTGCTGCCCCGCATGGAAGGGTAGCTTCTGACCACATATTTACTCCATTACCAAGATTGCCTATTTCCACCTCTGCAACATTACCAATTGCCTCCCTGGTTCAGCTAATCTGCTGCTGAAATCCTCATCCACGCCTTCATCACCTCTTCAATATGGACAGGAATTTGCTGCCCGCAATCTAACTTGCACCAAATCCCACTCACTCGGCACCCATGTACTCACTGACCTCCATTGGCTCCTAGTCCCGCAAACCTCAATTTTAAAGTTTACGCCTTTGTTTTGAAATCTCTGCACAGCTTGGCCCCTCCCTCCCTGCCTCTGTAAGCTCTTCCAGCCCTGCAACCTTCCGGGAACTCTGTGCTCCATACATTCTAGCCTCTTGTGCATGCCCAGTTGTGATCACTCCACCACTGGCAGCCATGCCTTCAGTTGCCTGGAACAGTGGTTCTCAGACAGGGGTCCTCAAGAAAATAGAACATGTAAGTCAGGAGGCAAGAGTGGAGTGCCACTGCCGCATGAGCAGCACCGACTGGGCTGGATGGCTCACCGAGGGGGAGTGCACAAGGAGAGGTGGACTCTGCAGAGAGAAGTAGAACACCCAACTCACTGATCTCTGCAAGTAAAGCGTATAACACTCATTACATGCAACATATTAATATGATAATTCAATTGGGGATTTGTGTTTACCAATCCTATTGGAAAGGGATCTTTGAAGGAAAAGAAGTTTCAGGACTAAAGGCCAAGGTCCGATAATTCCCTTCTTAAATCCCTCGGCCTCTCTCCTCCTTTTAATAGGTTCCCGAGCCCTTGATCATCTGCACTGATATCTCCTTATGTGGCTCATGTCAAACTTTCAACATTCCCACGAAAAACCTTGAAACATTTTACGACAATGGTGCTATAAAATGCAAGTTGTTGTTGTTGATCGGAAGTATACTGCTGAAGCCTCGCCCAAGCCAGTTGGCCCAGTGTCGAGGGGCTAATCGCTCAATACCAGCTCCGCTGGGTGGGACATTTGTTTGTATGGCTGATACCAGCCTCCCGAAGGAACTGCTGTATTCGGAACTCAGTCTCAGCAGGAGACAGCCAGGCGGCAGAAGGAGGCCATTCAGTCTATCAAGTCTGTACCGACCCTTTGAATGACACCCTACATAGGCCCAATACCCTGTCCTATTCCTGCAACCCCAACCTAGGGGGGCAATTTCGCATGACCAATCCTCCTAACCTGCACATCTTTGGACTGTGGGAGGAAACCGGAGCATCCGGAGGAAACCCACGCAGGCACTGGGAGAAAGTGCAAACTCTACCCAGTCACCCGAGGTCAGATTCAAACCCGGATCCTTGGTGCTAACCACTGTGCCGCCGTGTTGCCCTAAACTTGCCCCACATGTAGCAGTCTGCAGATTGCGCATTGGACTTAACAACCATCTCAGAGACCATCGAACCGGAGTGTAAGTAAGTCGCCCTCGATCATGAGAGTATGCCTCAGAAGAAAGAATGCTGTGGATTAAATAGCTAAACATACACAGAATGCCAGCACAGAACATGGGATATGCCATAATATACATCTATGTATGCAATGGAGTGCAGACAGGCAGTGATTGACACAGAGGATGACCAGTAAGCACACAGAGCAGAGCAGCCAATCACCAGACAGGACACGACCACTATAAAGCCAGAGGGCACCGGTTTTCCCGCGCTCTCGGGACCCAGCCTCTGAGATAGTCAGAGTTAGTGAGCTGGCCAGTGCAAACACCATGTGGTAGCTAGTAAGTCTGGTTAGGCTAGTATCAGGTCTCCAGTCAAGTCAGCATAGTGTCAACCCACAGTTGAACATGTATAATAGTTTAGATGTTAAATAAAATCATGTTGCATCTTATCAAGTGTTGGAGGTCTGTCTCTCGCTACACTGCAGTTCACCTCGACCCAGCCTACCCAACACATCACAGTGAGTGATGCTGAAAATTGACAGACCTACCTTGAGGAATCAGCGTTGATCAGCAAACAGACGGACCTACCTTGAGTGAATCAGCATTGACCAGCAAACAGCCATCCAGTGACATGGAAAACGTCTGCCCTCCTCCGCAGCTCTGCATCGCCGGCAACCTCGGTGCAAATTGGAAGATCTTCAAACAAAAGTTCCAACTCTATCTAGAAGCCACCGACCTCGAGGCCGCATCGGACACCAGGAAGATCGCACTATTCCTCTCCACAGCCGGGGACCACGCCATCCACATCTACAACTCCCTTACATTCTCTGAAGGCGAAGACAAGACAAAATTTAAAACAATCCTACTGAAGTTCGACAGCCACTGCGACATTGAGGTGAATGAGAGGTTTGAACGGTACATTTTCCAGCAGAGGCTTCAGGGTAAGGATGAACCTTTTCAATCTTTTCTGACCCATCTCCGCATCCTCGCGCAGTCATGTAACTATGACTCGACCACTGATTCCATGATCCGGGATCAGATCGTTTTCGGGGTCCACTCCTATTCCCTTCGCCAGCAGCTCCTGAAAGTCAAGCAGCTCACCCTCACCATCGCCATCGAAACGTGCGTTCTCCACGAACATGCTAACAATCGGTACTCCCACATCAGGGCGGCAGAAACGGCAAAGCTAACCTCCCACGAGGCAAAACGGGCGCAGGCCATCGCACAAATGCAGGGCCTAGGTATCGCCGAGAGTGGCCATTCTGGGTGCTTTTCCCGGGCCCCTGCGCATTCGCGCATGACCGAGGGGACGGCGAGACCGACGACCAGACTGCGCAGGTGTGTACGTCGTTCGACCGCACTGCGCATGCGCGATGGCGCACGGAACGCGCTGACGTTGGCGTCATGACGTGTCTGAATTGTGGCTCCGCCCATTTAAAGCGGCAATGTCCGGCAAAATCACGACGGTGTCTACAGTGTGGCAAGCTTGGCCACTTCTCAGCCCTTTGCAGATCTGCTACACTGCCCAGCATCCAGCGATCCCAGCTGTGGTGCAGAAGCGTCCGTTCAAAACAGCAGACCATGCCAGACTCCGACCCCGACAGCCCAACAGATCCTGATGCTATGTGCCTCAAATCTCCATACCGGGTGGGCATCAGTACGAAGCGTGCACTGCCTTTCTCCAAGACAGCAAAGCACCTCCCGATCCTCAGCGGGGATCCCGACGACGAGTGGTGTGCTGTCCTCACAGTCAACAAGGCTCGCATCCGGTTCAAACTGGACACCAGCGCATTGGCGAACCTCATCTCCAAATCCGATCTCGACACCATCCGTGTCAGACCAAGCATTCTTCCACCAGCCTGCCAGCTCCTTGACTACAATGGCAATGCCATAGCTGCCAGTGGCTCATGCCAACTCGGAGTTTCCAATAAGTCATTTAAAGCAACACTGCGATTTGAGATCGTGGGACATGACAGAGCATCCCTGCTCGGTGCTCGGGCCTGGAAACTCCTGAACTTGGTTCAGCGAGTCCACACCATGTCATCCTCACAGGCGACGGCCTCACCTGATGAGCACTTCCAGGCTGAAATTGATGACATCATCACGCAGTACCACAGCTTGTTCGACGGAATGGGCACACTCCCATACCGATACAAATTCCTGCTCAAACCAAACACCACCCCTGTGATCCATGCACCACGTTGGGTGCCGGCACCCCTCAAGGACCGCCTCAAGCAGCAGTTACAGGACCTCCAGGACCAGGGCACCATATCAAAGGTCACAGAACGCACGGACTGGGTCAGCTCCAAGGTCTGCGTCAAGAAGCCGTCAGGGGAGCTTCGAATCTGCATCGACCCCAAGGATTTAAACCGCAACATCGTGAGAGAACATTACCCGATACCAAAACGAGAGGAGTTGACCAGCGAGATGGTTCATGCCAAACTCTTTAAAAAGCTGGTCGCCTTCAAGGGGTTCTGGCAAATACAGCTGGATGCATCCAGTCACAAGCTGTGCACATTCAATACCCCGTTCGGTCGCTACTGCTACAACCAGATGCCTTTTGGCATCACCTCTGCCTCAGAGGTATTTCACTGCATCATGGAACAGATGATGGAGGGTATCGAGGGGGTGCGCGTGTATGCTGACGATGTCATAATCTGGTCCACAACTCCTCAAGAACACATCGATCCCCTCAAGCAGGTATTCCACAGAATCCATGAGCATGGCCTCCGACTCAACAGAGCCAAGTGCTCGTTCGGTCAATCAGAAATCAAATTCCTTGGTGACCACATCTTGCAGCAAGGCGTGCGGCAAGATGCTGAAAAGGTCTCGGCGATCAACGCCATGAAGACACCAGAAGACAAGAAGGCGGTCCTTCTTGTCCTTTCTAGGGATGGTCAACTTCCTCGGGAAGTTCATTCCCAACATGGCGACACACACCACAGCCCTCCGCCATCTTGTCAAAAAGTCGACGGAATTCCAGTGGCGTGTTAACATAAACAAATGACAAAAAGGAATCAGGAATCACCCATAGTCACCATTAATACATAAAGTCCCTCTCCCCCCCCAACCCTCCCAGCACCAACCTCCCCTAATGTTCGATGTAATCCAATACTCGAAAGTGCACAATGAATAACGCCCATGAATTGTAGAACCCCTCCATCCTTCCCCTCAGTTCAAATTTGACCTTTGTTGCTCTATTTATTTATCTCAGTGAACCACAAGCCTTTCCCTTATATCGATCAAATGACACACAACCAGTTAGTTAGTTCAAAAGATGGTTTATTTACAGACACAAGAGTTATCTCAACATGCAAACACAGTATCCACTACGAGATAAACTACAACTATTAGCTACAATAACCTATACTTAACTTCAGGGCGACCGGCACTGTGCAAATGGATTAATGCCTTTATCTGGATTTCACTTAGCTGGTTTGAAGAAAGTGGCTCTATCTCTGCTGGGCATCAACTGTCAGGTAGCGATCATTGGTCTTGAACTTAACTGGCTGTTCCTGCTGCAATTGGGTGGCACAGGCCGGATCCAAGAGAGACAGAACACATGGCTGCGCTCTCTTTTATCCCTCTGGGATTTCGCGCTCTTTGGTGCGGTCCTTAACCTTGGACCCAATAGGTCGATAGAGCTCTGATCACTCTCTTCGATTTCGGCCAATAAAGGGGCGGGTGCCTTGGTAGCTGGGCGGGTCCTTAACGGTCATTGACCTTGGCAGTTGTGCTTTCTGAATAAGGTGAGTGGTGTAGCCATCTGGGATGGCCACTTTCAGTACACAAAATGGACACTCGCAGAGCCTATAGGGAAAAATGGACAATACAAAGCAACAAGCTGGCACAGAGCCTGAATGTATATTTGAAAGGCAGTCAGCAGGCGGAACCGAAACTCTGGGTCGATTTACATATTGATGGCCCATCTCTGGGAAACAAAGGACTAATGCTCAGGTAGCCGATACTGTCTCAGGCATTCCGGCGCCACTACCCAAACCTGAAGACACAAACAAAGCAAGGCCAACAGCCACTTAGGACACGCCCAACCATCAAGGCACCCGCCCCTTTATTGGCTTAGATCGCTGACAATGATCAAGAAGCGGCCCTATTAATTGGGACCAAGTTTAAGGCCCGCATAAAAGCGCGCAAAGCCCCTCCAAGTATAAGAAGGAACATCTGCAAAAGGTTCAGTCTCTTGGATTTGGCTCTCAAACGGAGAGACGCTTCCACCAGCCCCACCAGAAGCAAGTAAGTTCAAGTTCAATGCTCGTTACCAGACGGACGACCTTAGCTGTACTCCTGTTACCTCTTCGAACCCAACAGCCTCAGATTCGAACAACGGCCATTGTTCCTCTGACCTAAGTGGGCACCCGAAGTTAAGTATAGGTGTTAGTGGTAGATATAGTTTAGCCTGTAGTGTTATTGTGCATGAGTAAATCATACTGTGTGTAAATAAAGTAGTATTGACTTTGAATTAACTAAATGGTGTATTGGCTCTTTGATCGATATTCGGGTTGAACCTTGTGGCGGTATCGAGAGATACCTGGCGACTGAAAGCATGGTCATAATTAGGATTAAGAAAGGCGACCTTATTAACCGCCATATTTATAGCAAGTAAACAGAGCAACATTACTGGCGACTTTGGTGGGACTCGACCTAGAAGTGACTTTGTCACTCCGAGAGACCCAACTTTGCATTAGAAATCCAATTGGGAAAAGTAAAAACCACAAGCGTAAGACCAATATCGATCAAACCTCCAAGATTCGGAAGTCTGTTATTTGAATGCTTACTAACAAGGGATATAAGGTAAACTTGATAGATTTTGTTGCATAAAACTGTGGGAGTTTTGTAGACCGGAAAATAGCTTAAGCCGTACCCGTGTTTGCATCACCGCTTTATTCCCCCCTGTTCCAAATTCGGGAGAAACACAGAGATAACAGTAGAGATGGCAATGAAGGCAATGGAACACCTTATGGACCCCTAGGAATTTGAGGTCGCAGCGACCAATAAAGCAGAGCAGTGTCCCATATGGGAAGAGGAAATTCGGAAATATCTAAAAGGGAAAGGATGGCCCCTTTGGAGCGAATTTCGTGCAAATGACGAAACAGGTCCCGTGAGTATAGGACATACTTGGTGGGAGAACCTGACCAAGATTCATAAGAAAAGCTGAGGGAACGTTTGTAAGCCGAAGCTCGTAGGTTCGGTAGACCACGCCAAATGCCAAAAGCAAATTGCAGACCTGCAATCCCTGCTCTCAGTACAAAATGGTTTCCAGAATACATTTGGACCCCAGTTAGATCAGGAAAATGGCCCCGATTGACAGGAGTTAAATGAAACTGCCCATCGCTATGTACATGGAATATGTACTCAGGACAAACCTCAGAAAAGAAAAGCACCCCCACCCCCGACTGCACAGGTAGTGCACAATCCCATGAACCCTGTCACCACACAGTGCAGGGCCACAACAAACGGAGACATTGATTTTCTGTACACTACCCCATTAACCGTCACCCAATTAAGGGACGCCTGCGACAAAATAACACCGTTCCAACCCACATCGGACCCCCACCATTATTTTGGAAAGGTTAAGCAACAGGCGACCATGTACAGCCTGGACGAAAAAGAGCAGGTTATGCTCACAGTTTTGAGCCTCGACCCCTCAGTCGTGGCAGCCCTTCCCGACCCACAAAATGTAGGAGGAGACACCCTCGAAGAAATGCATGCAGCGATCCTAGATGCGATCGGCTACAATAAGGGAGATCCCGTAGATAAATGCAGGCAAAAAAAGACTGAGCACACAACAGTGTTTGCTGGACGCCTTTGGACTCATTTCACAGCAGTATTTGGAGAGTTAGCCCGCAACCATTTGACACCAGAGAATATGGCCAAATGGACTTGAATCCTAGTCTCTCACGCAACCGAAGCAGGACAGAGAGCTTGCGCCAATTATGACCCCTCAGACGACACCCACAATGAGAAATGGGTACTAAAGAGATTATCCCGAGCTTGGGAACAGTCCCTTTAGGGAAAGTCAGAATACGGAAAAGCAGATGAAGAGCAGGCAGATGTTAACATGCATTCAGTCAGGACACATCAGAACCCCACATGGGTAAACGAGGGAAGAAATAGCCCACAGCAGCCTAAATCCCAAGAGTGCTACAATTGCGGACAGTTAGGACATTACGCCCAAGAGTGCAATGCCCCCCAGAAACAACAGCGAAACCTGCAGGCAAATATCCTGAATAAGAATAGAGCCAAGCCCATTCATAGTGTTAGCGCCCGTTCCGAGAAGGCATCCATGAACGGCACCGATTGACGGTATTCGGAATCCCCAACTTGGGTCTGCAACACCCTTTGGGACAAGTCCAGAAGACCGGTAGTAGCAGGCACAGTCCGGGGACACCCCGTAGAATTTCCTTGGGACACAGGAGGGTCCCGTACCACGCTAAATTCCTCCACAATTTTCCAACGGGATACATGGCCCACCACAGACACCATTACCTTCAGCGGCTCCACAGGACACTTGCAGCAGGGACACATTAGAGCCCCTGTAGCGATTCAGATAGGCAACATTAAAACCAAACACCCCGTCGTTTTAGTAGATCTACCCCAGACAGCCGAACACATTTTGGGGATAGATTTTATGAGCTCCCACAATCTTTCGTTCGACCCCGTCAATAAATGTGTGTGGAGAATGGCAAAGGCAGCACGAGCCCCCGCCACGCTCACAGTTGGAGACTACGCACACAGGATTAGCGCAGTAGGAGACTTCTGGTTTGATCCACGAGCCATTAGTCAGGACAAAGACGTTAGAGACGTTTTGCAGAGACACAAAGCTTCTTTTGCACAGCAAAAGCACGACTGCGGCAAGATAGCAGGTTTAGTCAACATTACAGGACCCGACCCCAAACCCCAAAAACAGTACGGTTTTCCCCAACAAACAGAGGGAGAAATCACAAAGGTCATCCAAAGTTTATTTGACCAAGGCGTACTTCGTTCAGTAGCCTCAATGAACAATGACCCAATTTGGCCCGTAAGGAAACCCGATTGATCATGGCGACTGACCATCGATTATTGGGAACTAAACAAAGTTAGCAGCCCCCACCGTAGCTACGAGTCCCCAGACAATGTTAAAACAGGGGCCCCAGTCTCGGTTTTGGACATCAGCAACGGCTTTTGGTCCATTCCATTGGATAAAACGTGCCAATACAAATTTTCTTTCACTTTCCAGGGACAGCAATACACATGGACGTGCCTACCACAAGGCTTCCACACACTCCCCCCTCATTTTCCACAGACAATTGGCAAATGGATTAGCTAAATTTTCCCGACCCGAATGCCTTATCCAGTATGTAGATGACTTACTTCTACAGACAGACACTAAGGGAGAGCACATTCCGCTTCTCACCGAATTATTAGGACTCCTTCACGAAATCGGATGGAAGGTAAACCCCAAAAAGGCCCAGATCCTCCAAGAAGCAATCATTTATTTAGGCACAGTAATCACCCATGGCAAACGCGAGATCGAGCAGAAACGCATTGACTCCATTGTTAAATTACCCCTGCCCCATAATGTTATATCCCTCCGGTCATTTCTAGGACTGGTTGGCTACTGCAGGAACCACATCGACAGTTTTGCCACAAAGGCAGCCCCTCTTTCCGAACTCCTAAAAAGGCAAGCCCTATGGGAATGGCTTCCACAGCACACGGATGCTGTGGATGCATTAAAACGAGTCCTCAGCAGATCTCCCGCATTACAGGTCCCAGATCCACTATCCCCATACCCAATTGAGGTTGCAACCACCGACCGAACCCTTTCGGCCGTGCTCCTCCAGGAAAGACACGATCGTTTAGGCCCAGTAGCATACGCCTCACGAGTTCTCGATCCAGTAGAGCAAGGATTTTCTGGCTGCGAAAGGCACTTGCTGCAGTTTTTTGGGCTGTTCAGTACTTTGTGTACATAACAGGACTCAACCCCGTAACCATTTTAACAGAGCACACCCCAACCCAACTTCTACTAGACGGTAGACTAAAGGACGGCACAGTCAGCCAAATTTGCACCGCACGATGGACCCTACTCCTACAAAGACGGGACATTACAGTTAAAAGGACTAAGCCACACACTTTTTTAGCAGATAATTTACAGTACGCAGGCACCCCACATGAGTGTGAGATTATTACCACTAGGCACAACATAGGACTTTTTGTACCCAAATCAGCTCCCCCGAAACCAGGTACTACACCCCAGAGACCCCAGCCCACAGACACAGACGCACCTCTTAAGATTTATGTGGTTGGCTCCTCCACAGTTTTAAATGGTAAACGAATCACTGGTTGTGGCATTTATGCAGAGGACGCGCATTAGAGGAGATATCATTGAAATTGCCTGGACATCTAGGTTCACAGGCAGAATTAGCAGCCGTAGCATATATTGTAGAGCACCCCGACTCGTTCCTGACCCCAGACGATATATACTCCGACAGCCTATATGTCTGCAATAGTTTAACGGAATTCCTACCCCTGTGGGAATCTAGAGGTTTTGTTTCCACGGATGGAAAACCCCTACCCTCAGCCCCATTACTCCAGCATATACTCAAAACAGCAAAAGGCCGTAAATACGGTATCATTAAAGTTCGCAGCCACCATCGTTCTTCCCCCCCTGGTAACGTTAAGGCAGACCCCCTAGCAAAGGCAGGTTCCAGACACGGTCACTTTTGGAATCCCCCAAGAGTGCCCCAGTACACGTGGTCCAGGTCTCACAGACCAATATTCAAGATTTAGCTCAAGCCCAAAAGGAAGACTAAAGCTCAGGGAAGTTTTAAAAGGTAACTTCTCAGTCCCCGACGATAAGTACAGAAACACTTTAACGACACACGACGGCATAATTTTAAAGGATGGTATTTACGTGGTCCCCACCCAAGACAGAAACCAAATTATTTGCCAATTCCATGACAACCATGGACACCAAGGGATAGATGCAACCCTTGCCCACCTCAGACCTCTCTGCTGGTGGCCCGATTTAAAATCCAATGTAACGCATTACATTGAAAATTGTTTGATTTGCACCCAGAACAATCAGACAGGTATGCGAGGAAAGGTCAGCTCAGTCACACCTGCCCTGTTAATGGCCCCCGGACGAATTTACAGATTGATTACATAGGTCCCCTACCCCCCTGCAAGAATGGTTGTAAGTATGTGTTGGTAGTAATCACTACCTTCACGAAATGGGTGGAAGCTTTTCCATCTAGAACTAACACGGCTAAAACGACAGCCAAGATCCTAACGCAGCACACCTTCACGAGATGGGGCCTTCCCCGTAGTATAGATTCAGACCAAGGCTCACATTTCACAGGACGCGTCATGAAAAATGTCCTCACAATTTTCGGCATCCGACAAAAATTCCATATCGCCTATCACCCCCAATCAAGAGGAATCGTAGAACAAATGAATAGAACCCTCAAGGCAACCCTCAGGAAAATGGTGCAACAGCACAATACCACATGGGACACAGTTCTCCCCTTTGCACTCATGTTCATAAGGATCACGGTATCAACTTTGACAGGATACATCCCCCACACCCTCATGACCAGACGACCAATGAAGGGAACAGAATACTTGTTAGGGCTTGATTTGGTGAGCCCCACAGTCACCTCCCTCACTCATGAGAAAGCAGTACAGCAGATCCTCGAAAACGTTAAAGCAGCCCAGCTGTTCTGCTTGGTGCACAAAAGAAACAAAGTAAGGTATGTTTCGACACAGAATTTTCAGTAGGGCAGCAGGTCATGCTCTCCCTGTACAACCCCAGTTCATTTCTTTCCCCCAAATTCGCAGGACCCTACTCAATTTCAGATAAAGTCAGCCCCTCCGTTTATAAGATCACTTATCCTAACGGCAAGTCAGGATGGTTTCACATAAACCAGCTTAAGGCTTAAGGCACACAGAGCAACCACTCACACCACATCTCACTTGCAGCAGCAGATGAACATGTCCCGCCCATGGACGACCCTCCCCCAACCAGTCCAGCCCATCCTCGGACACCACTTCGACTCCACCCCCAGAGGCACGACTCCGCCTCTCCCTTCATTCGACCAGCACCGACAGCGACAGCACTGATACATTAGACCCCATGGAACCGCCACACAATTTCAATTCTGCACCAGGCCCCATTCCCAACGACTCCGAACAGGATTTGTTCGGCCCCTTTGAGACCACTTATATAAAAGCCCCTGAGCCGGACCCACCGCCCAACGACGATGGATTGCCCCCTACCGCCTGCAACCTAGACACTAAACATTGGCACCGCGGCAATTCTTACAGACTCATCCGTAACGATGAGATGGACCCCACTTTACCCCAAGCAGCCTTGGCACAGCTACTCCAGTCACGAGTGTGGCAACCGGGAGAAGATGATGACTCAGAGTCTGACTCCCACCAGACGAGCCCCTTTGCGACTCTTTTCGCTATAGAACAATGACGTGTCCAGATGATGGTAAAAAAGGAACCGATAGAGATTTGCGGTGTCCTTCTTTCTGATGGAGCCTGCTCGATTTTGTTATTTTAGTTTGTTAATTTTAAATATTGAATGTTTGTTTGTGTACGACCCTCTGATAAAGTTTATTCATGGCCCCATGCAGAATTTTGATACAGTCATAACTACTCTTCTGATTCGACGGCAATCATAAGAGGCAGTTTTTCCACGACAAACACAAATTCTTTCCGTTCTTGTCCGGTCACCCAGGCAGTGGAGTAACGGCACTGGTCCCCGCCCTGCCTGAGGACCCCCAACTGGTCAGCTACGCTCGGGTAGTGCACCTACGGCACTGGTCACCGTCCTACCCGGGGATTCCACCCATTCTTGCCCCGCTGCGGCCCATAAGCACGCCATTCCGACTTTTGGTTTGAAACTCTTTTTACTGTTCTTTTAGTCTGTGGCTTAAAGAATGCTCTTTGCCACAAGTTTTGTTTGTTTTCCGGCGACCCTTAGGTCGCTATCCCACATGCTATTTACATCCTCAAACACTTGGATGGAACATTTTGCTGCTGGACGGATAAATTGTCCGCCCACTCAGTGCATCGACCACAAAGGTTGCGAGATTGCTCGCACTGTGACAGTATTTTTTTCTCGGATGTCTTGTCTCCAAAAATGTTTGGCTTAAAAAAAAAATGAGGGAGTCACATATGATGACAATTCTAATGGACAATTGATAATAAAAGGAGAGACAGACAGACATACGAGATCTTAAACAAGGTAATAACAGATATTATGCTTGTGTCCACAGGAAATTAAAAAAACAACAGAAGACAGAGGAAGACCAAGGAAAAAATAAAAGAGAGAATGAAAACGGACATCATGACCTACATTTGGATCTTCGTGGGATCACTACAGTTGCGCGCGGATGCAGCCCCCCCTGACCCCTACCCCACAGGACGTGAATGTCTCCCATACCTGCCACACACCACACACACAGACAGCCACTGACACACCAACCTGGTGCGAAACCTCATCAAATGGTATTCCCCTTCATACATCGTAGAAGCACTGTTAGTCACAGCAATACTCTGCAGTGTCATCCAGACACTGAGACTTCGGAAATGGCGAAGGAAAGCCTCCCGCACTCCGGTATATACACTCAGACCCCCTATTTTCGGATTCCAGCAAACCCCCCACCCTCACTAAGTAAATAAAGTGCATCGACTAATTTTTGTTTGTTCTAATAAATGAAAGATGTGAAATTCTGTACTTGACCGCCAAGATACAGAGGAATGTAATGCTGCTATTATATAGTTTATACTGTTTGTAAATTCTTTTGATTGACTAAGGATAGTTTAGAGAAGGATAGTTAGAGGTTCCCATGTTTTAAATGAAAAAGAAATGTAATGCATGCTTGAATGTCATAGCGCCCCTTAGGATTTTATAGCAATGTGATGTACATAAAGCAATTTAGGTAAAGGTTCCAATCCATAGGACAGAGTAGGATAGGACCTGTCCTTGATTGCGGGTGCTTGACTTAGGCAGAGAACAAAGAAGATTCAGTAATATGATCCTTCACGCTTCGCGTTGAGGATCACAAGGAGGGTGTGTAGCCATCTGGGATGGCCACTTTCAGTATACAAAATGGCCTATAGGGAAAAATGGACAATACAAAGCAACAAGCTGGCACAGAGCCTGAATGTATATTTGAAAGGCAGTCAGCAGACGGAACCGAAACTTTGGGCCGATTTACATATTGATGGCCCATCTCTGGGAAACAAAGGACTAGTGCTCAGGAAGCCAATACTGTCTCAGACATTCCGGCGCCACTACCCCAACCTGAAGACACAAACAAAGCAAGGCCAACGGCCACTTAGGACACGCCCAGCCGTCAAGCCACCCGCCCCTTTATTGGCTCAGATCGCTGACAATGATCAAGAAGCTGCCCAATTAATTGGGACCAAGTTTAAGGCCCGCCTAAAAGCGCGCAAAGCCCCGCCAAGTATAAGAAGGAACTCCCTCGAAAGTTTCAGTCTCTTGTATTTGACTCTCAAGCGGAGAGACCCTTCCACCAGCACCACCAGAAGCAAATAAGTTCAAGTTCAACGCTCACTGCCAGATGGACGACCTTAGCTGTACTCCTGTTACCTCTTCGAACCCAACAGCCTCAGATCCGAACAACGGCCATTGTTCCTCTGACCTAAGTGGGCACCCGAAGTTAAGGATAGGTGTTAGTGATAGATATAGTTTAGCCTGGAGTGTTATTGTGCATGAGTAAATCATACTGTGTGTAAATAAAGTAGTATTGACTTTGAATTAACTAAATGGTGTATTGGCTCTTTGATCGATATTCGGGTTGAACCTTGTGGTGGTATCGAGAGATACCTGGCGACTCCAAAAGCATACTCATAATTAGGAGTAAGAAAGGCGACCTTATTAACCGCCATATTTATAGCAAGTAAACAGAGCAACAGTGGCACCGATCAGTCTGTGGCTGTACTGGTTGCTTGATTGGAGCTCTATAGTCCAAGGAACATGGGCCATTAAAATGTAAACGAGCGGGGGTTTCAGTCAGGTCTGGTTACCTGTGTTTTAGATATACATAGGCTGTGTATCTGCCTGAGTCCTGGTTTGGCCATAATTCCCATGGTCCTATGCCGGTGGCCATCTTATATGGCTACACCTTCTCAAGAGTCAAGAATTCCAGCAGGTCCCCCCGCCACGCCAGGGCACAGGGTGGAGAGGTTGATCTCCATCCCAACAGGATCCGCCTTTGGGCGATCAACGGGGCAAAGGCTGCACCACCTGCTCCGCACCCATTTGCAACCCCGGCTGGTCCGACACCCCCGAATATGGCCTCCCGAGGGCCCGGGCCCAGTTTCACGTGCACCACTTTAGAGATTACCCTAAAAGCCCTCTTCCAGTAATCTTCCAGCTTTGGACAGGACCAAAACATATGAGCATGGCTTTTGGCACCCCCCCGCATCCCCCCCCAACCCACCCACCCCCGCAACATTCACACACATCTTCTACCACCTCAAAGAGCCGGCTCATCCTCTCCTTTGTGAGGTGTGCTCTATATACCACCTTCAGCTGTATCAGCTGTATCAGCCTCAACCTCGCATGCGAGGTCGAGGCGTTCACGCTCCAGGGCACCTCACACCAGAACCCCTCCTCCATATACAAGTATGCTTACATTAACACTACAATGAAATAAATGTGAAAATCCCCAAATCAGGTACACTGAGAGAGAATTCAAAATGTCCAATTCACTGAACAAGCATGTCTTTCGGGACTTGTGGGAGGAAACCGGAGCACCTGGAGGAAACCCACGCAGACACGGGGAGAACGTGTAGACTCCGCATGGACAGTGACCCAAGCCGGGAATCGAACCTGGGACCCTGGCGCTGTGAAGCAACATTGCTAACCACTGTGCTACCTGGCCTAGCGCCAATATCAAGCTGGAGTAGATACCATCAGAACACCCAAGAATAGATATAACTGAACATACATTCTAGTCCAAATTCTGAGATTCCATCTTACCACTCTTGGTCACTCACCATTACATTGCACATGGTTAGCCCACTCTCCAGGATGGTGAGTGGAGCACAATAGATCCTTCAAGGAAATCCATTGTAGTATCAGCACAGAAAATAAGTCAAACAAATGTAACAAAATAGAATGGAAATAGGATCAGGGAAAGGGGACAAATTTTCACAGTTTAGCGAAGAAATGTGCAGCAAATACAGATTATATACTGAGAACAGAAGCAAAAGCAGTCAGCAAAAAAACCTCTTGATGAAGACCGCACATTATCCAACAATTAGACAAGATTATGACCAATTTCAAGTTATTTGGTCCAACTGAAAACCTCAAAACAGTTGCTTTAATTCTTTTGTGAGGGCCACGAAGAATCCAGCACGAGTTTTAAAGATACAAAGTAATAACATTTATTTACAATAACATATATTTATTTATACTAGGAGTTTACTAATGGTTTCTCCCCCCCCCCCCCCCCCTCATTGGGGAAGCTCATACTCCCACAGGATTGTGGGATTGTCATTAGTCCCCAGCCAATGGTAAGTAGGCAGGTTATAACAAATTCGATCCATAATAACAGCTCCAGGGTTAAGCAGAGGTGCACCAGTAAAAGATTATCAGAGTTAGAAGGAGATGGATAAGCTGCTGGATTGTGGTGAAGATCAATGATGAGAACCAAGGATAATTGATGTACTTAGAAGTTAGAATTCAGTGGAGGAATTCTGATTACCTCAGTGGAAAGCAGAATGTGAATGTTGGCAGAACCTTGTGATTGAATTGCTACATTCGCTCTTCATGGACAGTGCCTGAGAGCTTGATATGGATAAACAGGTTAGATTGCTGACTGCTTTCGCTTCCTTTCCAGTGATAGCAGATCCCTGTGCAAGTCACCTTGCATTACAAATTGAGTTTAAGTTATTCCCATGTTGTCTCATTAAGCACTTATAACTTCATACCAGACTGCAGTTAAGCTACCCTCATGAAAAATTTAAATTATGTGAAATTAAACTTCATTTGGTTGGGATTCACGTTCTTAGTTTACGTCCAGTTTGTTCTCATCTGAGACTGATTTAATTTATATTTTCATGTGGACGTCACTCACAAGGCAAGCATTTGTTTCCCATCCCGAATAACCCTCAAATTCAGTAGCTTGCTCCGTCTTTTCAGGGGGCACGCAAGAGTCAACTGCATTGCCGTGGATCCGGAGTTACATGTAGGCCAGACCAGGTAAGGACGGCAGATTTCCTCCCCTAAAGGGCATTGGTGACACAGGTGAGTTTTTACAACAATCGATGATAGTCAAGGTCACTGAGTCTAGCTTTTTAGTTCCAGATTTTATTAATCAAATTTAAATTCCACCAGCTGCCATGGTGGGATTTTAACCCATATGTCCCCAGCCCATTCGTCTCGGCCTCTGGATTACTGGTCCTGTGACATTTACCACGACGTCACAGTCTCCTCCATTTCCTTTGCTGCAAAACCAACATTATAACGGAAGCAGCAGAAAGACCCTTTTTTAAATGTAAAGTACAAAATAGGACAAGTAGCCTGCATGGCCATGTATTATTGGGAGCGGGGTGGTGGTGGGAAGGGGGGGGCGGGGTGGGGGGGATCCCTCCACTTGCCGGCCTGGAGCTGCAACCGAAGTCAGGGAGGGCGGCGAGAGTCTACAAACTTACCTGGAACACTGGCTCCCCTATCTGCAGCCGGGGGGCCTCCTCCAAGCAGCTGGCCTGTTCCCAACCCATTTCAGAGATCTGGGAGGCCAAATTGGAAAATACCAGCTGACCTCCAATAATAGACCTTTAATTCATTGAATTAGCTTGTGTTTCGGCAGGTAGCACTGTCGTCGTCCCCCCGCCCCGTCCCCCCCATCCCCCTCCCCTCCATCCCCACCCCCAATTCCCATCCCAATGCCGGGAAAATGGCCCTGGGGGCATGATGGGGCTAGGGAGCTAGCAAGCTGGCCAACAGTGTGAAATTCCACACCCATGAACCCATGTGTCCACCTCCATCAGGACCTTAAATTCAGCCCATTGTCGCTTGTCTAATTTACGCGGGGCCCAGGTCCACTGTGGAGTGCAATGTGCCAAAATGGCCCTCCAAATTACGCAAATTGTTGCATGAAAGGGTATGTGTGCAGTATCGGCTATTTGCTGCTGATCCACAAAATCCAGCACGTTATGTTTGTCTATTTCAAAAATTAATGGTTTTTCCAACATTTTCCCCATTTCTTTTAGGTGCCAAAAGTGGGCTGCCCCATTCATTGGTGTAACTGGGCCACTGAGGAGATGCTATTGTTATGAATAAAGGATCCACAACAAATCTGCATTAAATCAGTGTTTTTCAAACTTTTTTTCACGGGACCCAATTTTACCAACTAGCCAACCTTTGCGGCCCATGCCGGCTGACCCTCATAACCCATGCCGGCCGATCTTCATGACACACCATTTTCTTGCTTACCTTTTATGCGACAGGTGAGCCTGCTTGGTCTTCACAATCTCACTCCCATCAGGTTCACAGGAGGAGAGGGCAATGCGCATATCAGCTGCATAGTTCAGACTGTTCCTTTGTGCTGTCTTCACCTTTGTGAGGATGGAAAATCCAACCTTGCACATGTAGGTTTTGTGAAGGACAACAGCAACAACATGCTTGTTTTACTCAGCACTGGATACTCCTTGGAGACGCTACTCCAGAATGCTGACAGCCTCATGGACCTGTGGTGTGTTTTTAATGTGCCGTCACAGGTGAGGTGCAGAAGTTCAGCCTCTTCATTTAGAGTCAGCCGTAATTTCATAAATTACTCTGGGACCTCAAACTCAAAAGGGTTTTTCGCCAACCTCTTCTCTTTCAAAATCTAAAACTTCTCCGCTGGAAAGCAGTGACAAAAACTGTTGATCAACGCAGCCTGATGCGACTGAATAAGGTTTACCAGTCTATTGACACTTACCAACACTGTTTTCTTTCATGTGTCGTAGTAATGTGGGGAACATGCAGTAGTTTTGGCTTTGTAATTGCACTTGCCAAACTTTCAATGACTTTTGGAAAGCATCTATTTCTTCATAGTGCCGAAAGCAATCGTTGTCCATCCCTTGCAATTTATGGTTCAGTTTTGTTTATAATTGAAAAGATGTCTGCAAGGTAAGACATAATTAGCATCAAACTCTCATTTGCCAGTTCTCCCCTGCATATAACACACATGAGCTTTGCATCCTGATTTGCATTGGCACAATTAACAAGGAGGAATCTCTCCATCGTAATTTCACACCAAAAGCACAGACGTTCAGAACGCATGTTGTCAGTGTGCTCTCTGCTGCCACTGCTGGCGGGAAGACTGCATTGTTTGCATTCAAAACCCGATTGTGGCCAGCATTCTCTTTTTTTTTTTATTAAATATTTTATTGAAAATTTTTGGTCAACCAACACAGTACATTGTGCATCCTTTACACAATATTATAACAACACAAATAACAATGACCTATTTTATAAACAAAAAATGAATAAATAATAAATAACAAAAATAAAAACTAGCCCTAATTGGCAACTGCCTTGTCACAAGTAACACTCTCCAAAAATATAATTTAACAGTCCAATATATAATTATCTGTAGCAACGACCTATACATACTATACAGTATATATTAACAACCCTGAGAGTCCTTCTGGTTCCTCCTCCCCCCCCCCCCCCCCCCCCCCCCCCCCCGCCCCGATCCTGGGCTGCTGCTGCTGCCTTCTTTTTCCCATTCCGTCTATCTTTCTGCGAGGTATTCGACGAACGGTTGCCACCGCCTGGTGAACCCTTGAGCCGACCCCCTTAGGACGAACTTAATCCGCTCTAGCTTTATAAACCCCGCCATGTCATTTATCCAGGTCTCCACCCCCGGGGGCTTGGCTTCTTTCCACATTAGCAATATCCTGCGCCGGGCTACTAGGGACGCAAAGGCCAAAACATCGGCCTCTCTCGCCTCCTGCACTCCCGGCTCTTGTGCAACCCCAAATATAGCCAACCCCCAGCTTGGTTCGACCCGGACTCCTACTACTTTTGAAAGC